>NC_133339.1:22737784-23091318 GCF_030506205.2 Paramisgurnus dabryanus
TGCAGTTTTGTTTTGCTTGGTTGCACCACACGAGCATTTGATATCTCAGTAACTTTTATTACCCAGACCCATTGTGATAGGGCCATAGCCTTTTTTTCACACAAGCAATACAGAATAAATCATAATGTGAATTTACATAGCAAGATACGAGAGAGAATAGTCACCGACATTACACAAAAACAAAACATGCATATTTTCTGCTGCTTTGCTCCTGGTGGAATTCTCAGACAATGTTTTTTAATAGATCTCATTAAAACACCATCAGCCGAAATACACAATAATCAGATTGGACAGGTGCAATGGTTTGGGGTAAATAATTGGCAACAATGAATAGGCAAAACAAAATAGACGAAAACAGAGAGGGTGCACACACATACAGAACATTACAGCAAATATTTTACACAAATCCTAATGCATTAAAAACACATTTTAGCTATAATTGCTTTACTGCACAAACAGCAACAGATTTGTTGTTGAATGTACATTTTTATCAGGTTATATAAATTAAAGTTTAAGTCATAACAAAAACAAGGTCATCTGATATGAATGCTATCCTTTCTGGCAGAGGGTGAGGTCTATTTAACAAATATTAACTATTCTTTCTGATGCAATCTCTCTTTCTGGTCTTGTTGACCGACGTGCAGCAGGGAGGTGATAGAAGCGAGGGCGGAGCGACTTCTTTAAAAACACATAAACATCGCTGAGTCAAAAAACAGAGGAGCAGAGCTACCGCTGAGCATCTCGTCTACTTTCTGACAGCTTTTTTTAAATTACAGACTTGTTAAGGGGTTCTCTTTGTGGTGTTACTCTTAAAAGTTTTATTCTTGTTTTTGTTGTTGTTGGCTGTTCACTGTAAAAATGAGTAACCACGTTGACGTGAAAAACATTGAACCTACCACCTTTGAGGACCGCTACTTTGATGAATACGAATATTACAACTTAACAGACCGTTACACCGGTAAGTCGTTGATATGCTTTTTTTCTTTACTAAAAATAGATCAATATTAAAATAGTCAACGTTACTTTAAAAACAAAATTGGTCTTTTTCCAAAGTTGTGCCTTATTTGGTAAAGTTCAATGTAACTGGATCTGTGTTTTCGCTGTGTGAACTGCAGAGGGCGCCAGTCGCAAAGGCAGAACTAAGAAGGACGCGAGCTTGAACACAAACAAACACAACCCCGGGGGTCACGAAAGAAAAATCGTGGAAAAACTCCAGAATGCTGAAAAGAAAGCCAAACAGTGATCCGAAAGGTTTGTCCAAAATAGTTGTTTTAAACTTCACGGAGCGATTGGCAGACCGATCTATGTATGACCTCAAAATACCGCGAGAGATATTCGAAAGCTTTGCTTATTTATCCATCTCGCGGTACTTTGACGTCATACCGCGATCGGTACAACACACCTATGTTTTAAAACGTCCTCAGAAATGTTAATTTAATGTACACGCCTGTCTTTACAGATTTAATGGACGGCTATAACTGGCAACCGACCACAGGTCTCTGTGCAAGAAATGGGCAGCAGGCGTCGGCAATGACTGGTTCCTGAACCTCATGCTCGGGGATCGGATGAAATGAGTGGGCTGAGGTTGAGCAAAGCTATGGGTCAGACGTACCACTCTCGTGAATTGGGTGGGCCATAAATGCGCACCTGTTTAGATGAACTAATGTGCATGGGAAGGTGATGGTTAATTGTATTTAAATGTTTACACCATGGCATGTGTTTTAAGGGTACAATTGTCTTAAGTTTTTTTTTAATAAAAAGACTTTTCATAATTTTTTTACTTGATGTTTCTTCGTATTCTACATTCATAACACACATGATATGTGTTTCTTAAAGCGTGACTCAGAATATAAAGCATTTGCAGAGCACAAAAATGTAAAAGGTGCAACCCCACACATAGATCTCTTACCCATATAGTTTGTGAAATGCATGGGTTACATTTCTGCATATATAGTTTTTTACATTTTGCGGGAGCCTATATGGTATACGTGCCAGCACATGTAATGTACATTTATATCTGCATAGACTGCTGTTCTGTCATGTGTCCGACATGTAAAATACAACCAAGGAAGCAATCTGTCACAATTTCACATAAAAACCTTTCTCTCACCCAGAGATTGAAAAGGAGCAGTAGCAAGACAGAAAAGAGATCAAAATATATGATGTGGATTTGCACAGAAGATTATCCGGATGAGCATGTATCTCATTTAATAGCGCTTTGAAAAACTGATATAGAGAGCAAGTTCAAAGCAAATCTTTTTTATTAGTACCCTTGTGAGGAGGGTAAAACGGAATAAAAATACAACTTTGTAGCTCGTCATGCAAAGCCTGTGAACTGATATTACTTCATATCATATACCACACAGTTCATATGATCTGAAAATCTTTTGCACTTACATTAAGTTTAATCATCTAAGATTTGCAAGTCATTTCAACTATCTTGACAAGTAATGAGTTGTGTAACTTAATAAATCAAGTTAAACTAATTTAATAAGTTAAAGCAACTCATCACTAGTCAATAGAGTGAAAATGACTTGTAAATCCAAGTTGAATAAAGTAAAAAAAAAATGTAAGTGCACAAAATATGTTTCTTACAGTGTGGTCAAACGAAAAAGAACAATAATTCCTCCTGTATTTATGAGATGCATTCATTAAAACTGCAGGAAGGTCTGAGGCACTAATTATGCATTTTAAACCAAAGCATGTTAAACTAGTTTTTGACTCAAGTAATAGGTACTTTGAAATGTGCTCTAGAAATGTTTAAAGATCCATATTAGGCTAATTCAGCATGTAGACATATGCACACAGAATAAACACAATAGATTAAAACTTAATCAGTTAGCAGGCTAGGGGAATCGTTCAAGGTTTACAAGTATTTAACTCTCTGCCCTTTTCTCTTTTAAAACGTGCAATGAATGTTATCAATATGTGAAGGTTAAGCCTGTGATGTACTGTCACCTGCAGTCTAAAGGCTTACCAACACAGAATGAGAAGAGTGGGAAGACAGCAAAAAGCTTTTAATTTACAAGACACAAATAAACAGTTCCCAGAAAAGTATAAATATGATGAAATAAACTGCAATATATTATCTTGTGTTTTACAACAAAATGAGAAGGTGTAAGATGCTGTACTCATTAAAAATAAAAAGTCTGTACTGTAATTAAGTTAAGTTTAAGGGGGATCCGGTCCCACACACGCGCACAAAAAAGAACACATTATCTCAACACCTCCACTTTGCTTGTACCGTAACACAACATAATCCATTTATGTCTCCCACAGATTGACTGCAGCATCACAATACTCCTTTTCTCCTTTCACAGTCTCTGTTCATCAGAGCAAATGTACTACAATTGCAAAAATAATTGCAAATGGAACAATATTCCTATAAATTAAATGCAGCCTCGAATTATGTATTATGCAGATATTAAAATCCGAGAGTGTCCTAAAGGAAACAGCAAGCTGTTTTAAAATTCTATTGCTGTATTCATTTAAAATGAGTTATATGCTCATAACTAAACTGAGATTTGAAGTTTTATTTAATTTTGCACTGGACTGTGTTTCCTGCTGGATGACGAATGATAAACAACAGGATCATATTTATCATTGATATTAAAGGAGCTGGGCTGTTTATGAGGAACTTTATGGAGAAGTTTTGAGATGATCTTTAAAGAATTGTCCCCCATCAATCTTTCTATTCATTTCCCTATCAGTACTGGTGGAGAAGCTCCTCTTGTTGCTTAGCAACAAGCCTTTGGAAATTCCAAAAGAGACCACAGAGACCATAGACCACCTCGTCTCATGGTGCAAGCGTGTGGATGTGTGTAGGCGAGGATGGATGGGTGCAAAGAGTATGTGCAGGTATGAAGTCAGAAACTGCTCCACTGACAGACGTGCAGGTGTGTAAGTGTGTGTGAAATAATTGTATGAGTTGTGTCTCATCAGTTTGAACATCTGCGGAGCCCCTGCTGTCACACTAAGAATGTGGAGCTGGTGTGTGTGTGTTCATGCATGCGATCACTTGGGCCAGCAGTCATTTCACACTGTGTGTGTGGACTGTCATAGCTTCGAAATGATTCTTCCCACTTTGCACACATGGTCAGTGTGTTAATTTGCCTGTCCGTATGTGTCTTATTATATGGTCATGCCTTATAAATGTGTGTTAGAAATAAAGTGTGTCCATTCCCCAAGGGATCTCCTTTTTCTTGGTTTTTATTAGACAATCCGTTGATCTAATTCATATATGCTGGAGTAAATGACATAAAAATTAGTTTAAAAGTGAAACCTCATTAAACGGTTTGATGAGCACTTCTTTCCGGTGTGCTCAAATTATAGGACTTTCTTTGAAATTGAAACAAAAGTTTGGAACATATTAAAGGGCTGTGCACTACCTCGTAGTCGACGGCCTTGAATGGAGTTGTGGACGTGGACTGAAAGCTGATTTCATAATGTCTTAAAAATTATTTCAGACAAACCCATATGTCTGATTATATGGCTCATGCTAATGTCAACACTAAAATGCAAAAATATGTACAAGTAATATTTATTTATCTTCATGCTTAAATGTCATTTTTTTAGTCATTCCATTCTGCTTCCTGTTTATCTGTTAACCTTCTGGCTGTGGTCTTTTCCTACCATACTTCTCTCTTATTAGTTTTTTTTTACTTGTACTAAACCCAGGATTCCCACACCTTCATTAACTTCAAATTCAAGGACCTTTCAAGGACTTTCCAGATCTCAACTCTCAAATTCAAGGACTAAATGTGGGGACACATTTCAAGTGAGAGCAAGGTTACATCAAGTTACCTTTTAAGATACAATGTTACAGTTCCCTTTTGAGGGAACTCGCGCTGCGTCACTGCGGTGACACTTTGGGGACGCTTCCTGGGGTAAGTGCGTTTAAATGTGTATATCAAATTCAACCAATGGTGAGGCTTAACGACAAAGACAGGGTGACGCGGGAGCCAGGAAGTACAGTCTTGTTCAAAATAATAGCAGTACAATGTGACTAACCAGAATAATCAAGGTTTTTAGTATATTTTTTATTGCTACGTGGCAAACAAGTTACCAGTAGGTTCAGTAGATTCTCAGAAAACAAACAAGACCCAGCATTCATGATATGCACGCTCTTAAGGCTGTGCAATTGGGCAATTAGTTGAAAGGGGTGTGTTCAAAAAAATAGCAGTGTCTACCTTTGACTGTACAAACTCAAAACTATTTTGTACAAAAAAAAAATTTTCTGGGATTTAGCAATCCTGTAAATCACTAAACTAATATTTAGTTGTATGACCACAGTTTTTTAAAACTGCTTGACATCTGTGTGGCATGGAGTCAACCAACTTGTGGCACCTCTCAGCTGTTATTCCACTCCATGATTCTTTAACAACATTCCACAATTCATTCACATTTCTTGGTTTTGCTTCAGAAACAGCATTTTTGATTTCACCCCACAAGTTCTCAATTGGATTAAGGTCTGGAGATTGGGCTGGCCACTCCATAACATTAATTTTGTTGGTTTGGAACCAAAACTTTGCCCGTTTACTAGTGTGTTTTGGGTCATTGTCTTGTTGAAACAACCATTTCAAGGCTCTTCAGCATAGGGCAACATGACCTCTTCAAGTATTTTAACATATGCAAACTGATCCATGATCCCTGGTATGCGATAAATAGGCCCAACACCATAGTAGGAGAAACATGCCCATATCATGATGCTTGCTTCACTGTCTTCACTGTGTACTGTGGCTTGAATTCATAGTTTGGGGGTCGTCTCACAAACTGCCTGTGGCCCTTGGACCCAAAAAGAACAATTTTACTCTCATCAGTCCACAAAATGTTCCTCCATTTCTCTTTAGGCCAGTTGATGTGTTCTTTGGCAAATTGTAACCTCTTCTGCACATGCCTTTTTTTAACAGAGGGACTTTGCTGGGGATTCTTGAAAATAGATTAGCTTCACACAGACGTCTTCTAACTGTCACAGTACTTACAGGTAACTCCAGACTGTCTTTGATCATCCTGGAGGTGATCATTGGCTGAGCCTTTGCCCTTCTGGTTATTCTTCTATCCATTTTGATGGTTGTCTTCCGTTTTCTTCCACGTCTCTCTGGTTTTGCTCTCCATTTTAAGGCATTGGAGATCATTTTAGCTGAACAGCCTATCATTTTTTGCACCTCTTTATAGGTTTTCCCCTCTCCAATCAACTTTTTAATCAAAGTACGCTGTTCTTCTGAACAATGTCTTGAACGACCCATTTTCCTCAGCTTTCAAATGCATGTTCAACAAGTGTTGGCTTCATCCTTAAATAGGGGCCACCTGATTCACACCTGTTTCTTCACAAAATTGATGAACTCAGTGATTGAATGCCACACTGCTATTTTTTTGAACACACCCCTTTCAACTAATTCAACTAATTGCCCAATGTACAGCCTAAAGGGCGTGCATATCATGAATGCTGGGTCTCATTTGTTTTTTTGAGAATCTACTGAACCTACTGGTAACTTGTTTGCCACGTAGCAATAAAAAAATATACTAAAAACCTTGATTATTCTGGTTAGTCACATTGTACTGCTATTATTTTGAACAAGACTGTATATGCTATCTGAAATATTGCCAAAGACGGCGTTACAGGGATGCAGGAAGTATGGCAAGAGAGACGCAGCGCCTCATTCCCTTCTCAGGGAACAACAGTTACATACGTAACCTGAGACGTTTTCAAGTATAAAACACAACTATGCAAAAAAAGCATTTTGGTATGAATCAGCATTCGCATACATAAGCATTTAAAGTGAAGAGTTTAGCACGTGTGCTTAAAAAGTCTAGAATTTTTATGATATTACTCAACACAACACAGAGAATAATATGGATTTTTTTCCAGAAAACTTCTTGCATAAAATAAATTCAAGCACTTTTAATGACCTGTATCTATGTATGTATATTTTCAAAAACTTCCAAGGGCCTTGATAAATTCATCTCCTCCCCCCCAGATTCACAACTTTCAAGGATTTCAAGGACCCGTGGGAACCCTGTAAACCATCCATTCATCAATTCCCTGTCTCCACTTTTCCTCTTTCGGGTCACAGGGGGCTGGATCCTATTCCAGCATTTCAGGGCACAGGTGTGCACACACTGGATAGATAGCAAGCCCATGTACTAAACCAATTATCTATCAATTTAGTTCTCTCTGTCATCATTTGTAAATTGTTTTCATTTTTCTCCCCGAGTAATTCTGCTAGGCTGGAATAATGGCACTTAGCCATATTAGACACCAATGGCTTTAATTAATTGAGAAGATAACAATCCAGTTTTAATTTTATACACATTAATGTGCTCTGCTCTTAGACCCTTGTGTCTCTCCTCCTCCCCGTCCCTCACGGATCAACAACCTCCCCCACATGTTTGTGGTCCAAACCCTTCTCAATTATTTCAATATGCTCTTTTCAGGTGCATACTTTGACTACATAAATGAGAAAGTGTAGATGTTGTGTGTTATGTTATGATGTGTGTGTGTGTGTGTGTGTGTGTGTGTGTGTGTGTGTGTGTGACTCATTACCATGGTGACAGCCAGGTCAAGTTTAGGGGATGTGGCATCATCGCTTTGATGTCTGTTAGTGTCAGTGTCAATGTCATTGTAAAGAAACAGTAGCTTTGCCTTGATCTGTGTGACTATAAAAATCCCTGCTTTGTTTTGTTGTGCACAAACAGGCATTTATTTTTAACACATTCTGTTTTGGGATCAGTTCCGTTCGAAAGGACATACAGAAAGCTCATTTGAATTTGAAAGCTGGAGGTGCAGACATTATTTATGTAGCAGATTTATGTGCATTGTGTATTGCATTGCATTGCGTAGTGTCCCCTCTAATAAATAATACAAAAGTTTACGCATTGCATTTTTTTGCACACTGGTACACATAAAAATCAGCATTGGTCCGATGCCTTTGTCACTGTGACGCAAAACCATGACAGGAATACAGGCACAATGCCTTATCCCTGTTTACAAAAAGAAGCAGTGACTTGTTTTGTACTTTGTTTTTGCTTCAGTTTCTTCCCCTCAAATGCATTATTTATTAAATCAATGTCTGTTTTTGCGTCAAAAACAAGAATATGCTTCCTGTTTTTTATTTATATTCAGTATAATGTAAACAATAGCAGTAGCGAAGCAAAAATATGTGAAACCTTGTTATATCCACATACACTAAGTCCGCTCCATCACCACAACACACACACATGCATCCTTAAAAGTATTTAGGTTTGATGAAAATATCCTTGATCGTTATTATATTTTATTTGCACATTGTCTTACAAATAGTAAGATTACAGCTGAATGGAAATTCCTATTCAAGTGCCTGATCAAAAAAAAATCTTAAACTGCTGGGTTACTTTCAGTCCTGCGTTGGGTTAAAAGGGGGCAAATGCAGCCGATGGGTTAAAACAACAAAGAATGTGTTTATATTTGAACCAACAATGGGTTAAAACAACCCAGCATAAGTTACATTTTAACCCAACATGTCTGGGCCCATTTTTGACATAAAGCTGGGTTGACAATATCGCAGTATTTTTTACAACTGTAATGTAGAGTCCAATACAGGGATGACAATTATGCTACATCATATACAATATTAAAGAGATAGTTCACCCAAAATTGAAGATTCTGTTATCCTCACCCTCATGTTTTTCTAAATCTGTATGAGTTTCTTTTATCTGTTGAATGCAAAACCAGATATTTCTGTATGCTTATAATGGTAAGCATACGGTTGACGGTATATAGTAGAAAAAAACTTTATGCATGCTAATCTATCTTCAATTAAAAAAATGATTGTATATATCATTCTGCAATACTATTTGTGACTCATGCTCCTATATGTACCCACCATTGTAATTTGTTTAAACTGGTTGGATGGCCCTCCTTGTTTCAGAGGAGAAGAATGCATGTTGTTTTTATTGCTAAGGCTCTGTTGGGTAAACTGCTTCATAGTCTTTTATCTGGTAGTTATAAAATGAAATCGTCTACTAAATTACTTTTAACTGTGCCTAAATTGTATTCTGAGTTTGGTAAAAGTGCCTTTTCCTCATATGCTCCCAGAAGTGCTTTCATCTTTAAATTAAGTTTTAAACGTAGGTTCGGGAGGAGCCTAAACATTCAGTCCTGTCAATCATCCTGAGAGCCTATTTAAGCGAGTAAGACTTCACGCCTTACCAACTATGGTTTTGAACTTGGGGCTCGAGCCGAGCCTCGGGTTCGAGCTCCCTCTGAGGACAGCAAGCCAAGTCTTATTTTACCATCATTCAAATAGACTTAATGCACAGAGCGAACTAGTGAAATATTCTTAGAAACCTTCTGGAATCTTATTTGAAAGAATCATGTTCATGTTCTACTTAATATTTTATTGTTATTATTAAAGGGGACATATCATGAAAATCTGCATTTTTCCATGTTTAAGTGCTATAACTGGGTCCACAGTGCTTCTATCAACCTAGAAAATGTGAAAAAGATCAACCCAGTAACTTAGTTTTGGTAAACTATTCTCTGCAAGCATGTAAAAAAATAATTTGTCTCCCCTTGTGATAATCCCCTTAATCTGCACTATCCAACCACTGCACTGGCATTTAGTGCAGAGATCAACTCATTTGCATTTTAAAGGACACCCAAAAATTGCACATTTTTACTCCCACCTACAAAGAGCCAAAGTTAACATGTTATAATAAATTATCTATATGGTGTTTTGAGCTAAAACTTCACATACATACTCTGGAGACACCAAAGATTTATTTGACATCATAAAAAGTCTTGTGAAATTTCCCCTTTAAGAATTGTAGTTATGGGTGCTGGACAGGACTTTCTCATTTTGTTTCTTTGGAAATATTTTTGTGTGAAACTTTGTGTGCTACATTTTTGGCCATGACTCCCTAGTAAAAGAGATTGTTATTTCAGTGGGACTATTCCTGGCAAAATAAAGGATAAATAAAATAAATAAAAAACATCTTTTGTACTAAGCAGAATAAGGGTTGACATGAGGGAGAGTAAATGATGACAGAATTTTCATTTTTGGGTGAACTATCACTTTAATTCCAAATAAGGGATGTAAAATCCAACAATGAATGATTAAAAAGCCTTCTGTCCACAAACATCTGTCCAACGTAGGGGACATCTAAATGATAACATCAACCATCCTATGATGCTCTCCTGTGATAACAATCGTAATATCCGCATCACATTACAAAATATGATTCATGACTATTGCAGCGTCAGTCTCAGGCAGCCAAAGTCTCTAGATTTTGAACTCAAAACATTTCTGATTCCCTATAAAGAAGCTCCGATCCTCCACGATCACAAACAACCCCAAGCATTCATTTGTACCACAACGGTGCAACTTGACCTCCTCTCCTTACATTAAATGATAAGAATTAAGCACTTCAATTAGTCATGTCTGAATGTGTGAACTGCAGTGCGTCCTTAGACGAAGATGCGTATTGAGGCTGCGGGGCAGATCAGTAGCGTGAGTCTGGTTAATTGGCACAGCGAGGCCCGTGTGTGCGGTGAGAGAGGACTTTCTTCACTGCGAGCAATCTCTACCGCTATCTGCCAGGCGCTCTGCTTCGCTTTCATTACATCTGGGACACAGAGCTCTCTGATCAGCATGATAGGTCCCTAAAAAGAGTCATATGAAGAGGGGGAACAACACGGTTGATTTAATAAGCAGACAATATATTACACCGCAGACCTGTGAAAGGGAAACCAGGGTAATGAGATAAAATAAAATACGGAAAGATACAAATAAACAAGAAAGGAACAGAACACAAAAATATTCTGTCTGTCACACGCATGCATTTATTTAAGCAACCGAACATCCACAGGGAAGAGATGGAAAGAAAGAGGGAAACAGAGTGGGAGTGTGTGGGAAGAAAAATGATGGAATGCACAGAAAAAGAAGGATTTTTATAGGAAGAGTAAAGATTTGTTATTCCTCTTTATTGCTTACTGTGGTGACTGTGCATTTAAATGCATTGTTAAACTGTGTGTGTGTGTGTGTGTGTGTTTGAATAATCTTCAGATATTGTGATCTGATTGTGTGTTTAAACACAATCTGATATGGTATTGTTCAAGTGTGTGTGAACGCTTGTGTCTATGCAGAAGTGTGTCTTCTCACGCATGTATCATTAGGCATCATTAGAGCAAATTATATGGAGGGAGAGAGACAGATGCTGCCTTTGGCACATGTATCTGTAGTGCTATGAAGAGCTCTTGCAACACAGCAGTTGGCTGCACGGAGCACAGCGAAGCAGCAAAATACTTGACACAAGCCAAAACATGTGTACACCATACAAATACAGTAGATTCTCGCCTAGAAACACTTAACATAGACCCAGGAAAAATAAACGTGCAATAACTGATAAAAGGTGAACACTTATCTTTCATTTTTACACACAAATAGGTTTGTGTAATACATTAGTAAGGATATTGCATATATATCTCTTCTATTGATTTCATACCAGGCTTGTGATGTTTTCTATCCTCTAGCGCTAATAGATTTTAAGAAAACATCATTTAGATGATTTATGATTATTTGCCTTTAAATCTGTTTCCAACATTTTTCGCTATATCTATCCGGACAGTTTCACAAGTATAGCCAAACTTAAACACATACACACCATAAATGGTTAAAAGTGCCTTATGTACTGATGCATTTGGTGCATAACAAATATTGCACACAAATTGCAGTAATGTGTGACTGAGAGAGAGAGAGAGAGAGAGAGAGAGAGAGAGAGAGAGAGAGAGAGAGAGAGACCAAATAACATTACAACAATAAACAAAAAGTGGCCACAGAAAATGAAATGAGTTATTTTATTAAAAAAATAAATAAATTGTAGCACATAAAAGACTACAAACACAGTTTCTCTGTCATATATCTAAGAAACAAATCAAACCCACTGTTTGGTTTGCTGCTGCACATTCTGACATATTTCTCCTCCCAATTTCCACCATCTCCAAATCCACTGTTTATTCCTCCTATTGCACATGTAACCCTATAGAGTCATTGATGTTATGCTGAACGCTCACTCCTCTCCATCACTCCCTCTCTCTCTCTCTCTCTCTCTCTCTCTCTCTCTCTCTCTCTCTCTCTCGCTCTCTCTCTCCTCTCTCTCTCTCTCTCTCTCTCTCTCCTCTCTCTCTCTCTCTCTCTCTCTCTCTCTCTCTCTCTCTCTCTCTCTCTCTCTCTCTCTCTCTCTCCCTCCCTCCCTCTTTCCCTCCCCCTCCCCTCTTCTCTTTCTCTTTCCCTTTCTCCATCTCTTTCTCCTGCACCACCTGTTAGTGCAGATCCCTGTGCTTTGGAATCCACTTGTTTATGAGGGAGTCTTTTACACTCACACAATCACAGGTAAGAGGAAAACATCCTGCTTATTTCTTAACCATTTCCTCCAACTTCGTTCCTTTCCCATTTTGGAATCTATTATGTAATTTCATCTCCTAGTATTTCCTACATTCCTTTATTTGTTTGTCCCTCTTCTTCTTAACCCCTCCCACACTTGTCTCTCTGTGTTAATTAGTCAATGCATTTGTTAACTCTTTCATCATGTTACATTGCTTGCATGTATTTGTAATTAACACAAAGTTCTCTTTTTCTGCCCAACTCTTCCCCTAAGCTTTCTTTTCTTTCTTTTTTTCATGCACGTGCCAGCCCTCTTTTAACCTGAGCATGCTTGTTAAGTATTAATGTACTCATGTATGCATGCCGTTAACCTTTTCGATCTCTTCCTGTTTCTTCCTCATCCTCGTTCTACGGGAGGCAGGGGGTGCCCCCCTCCCCCTTTCAGCAACTATCACTCACTCCCTCACTTGTTGTGCTGCTCATTTGTTTTTTAATCATTTTAAACGAACAGTTAAGCCAATACTGAAAATTCGGTCATCATTTACGCACCCTCATGTTGTTCTAAACCTGTATGAGTTTCTATAACCATTAAAAATACAGTAAGCCCAGAGTTGATTGTGACTTTTATAGTACTTGTCTTTTTTTACTATAGAAGACCATCAACTGTGTGCGTACCATCATTTTTCAAAATATCTTCTTTTGTGTTCATCAGGATATGAGGGTGAGGGTACATAAGGACAGAATTTAAATTTTTGGGTGAACTATCCCTTTGCAATAAGACAATGTTCTGCAATCTGTTCTGCATAGTACAGAGTGATGCGTCAATAATGTGTGAAACCTGTGCATGTTTTTGAAGACTTTGTGTGATGCTCAATGCTCTTTTTCTTCTCTGGCAATCCGTCAGTGTCTCAGTGACACACTGTGAAACGGTGATGCGCCTCTCATCAGGACCACTGATCTGATGGGAATAAATAAAAACATGATATCACTGATAAGACACAAATGAGATAGATAGATAGATAGATAGATAGATAGATAGATAGATAGATAGATAGATAGATAGATAGATAGATAGATAGATAGATAGATAGATAGATAGATAGATAGATAGATAGATAGATAGATAGATAGATAGATAGATAGATAGATAGATAGATAGTATCTGAAGTACCGGCAACCCCAACTCCAACAATTTATTTGAAAGCACTTTGTTTCATAATATGAGTTTGACTTTCATCATTTACAGTGACATTGCGTTGCCTAACATGTCAGTAATTTACAGTACCGAATATCTCTTTATTATTTCCTCTCACTCCTACACTAAACCCCCCTCCACACCCCAGTCATCTACGACTTCAAGTCATCTTCTCAACAGCCTCTTCATGTCCCGCTGTGATCCAGTCTCACGCAATGCCATTCATTCAATCCCTGAATGCTCTCGCAGAGATAGAAAGCTGGTGCGCAATGCAGACGGTCCGGCATCCGAAAAGCAGGCGAGAGAGTACATGCACAATAGCATGACCGCCGCAGAGGGTGCAAGCTGCGAGTTTATTAGAATAGTGCGGGGTTAACAGGAGACCTAATGTAGCCTTGACTACAGTAGCGCATTAGCTGTATGGCCTGTTAAACCACTGCTTAAAAACACTCAACACAGCACAGGATAATATGATGTCAGAAATACCAATTTAAAAAGGATTGCATTAGAAAAGTCTGTGGTTGCCTGCTAGGAGAAGCAGGCATAACGTCAATGTACATTAGACTTCATTCCAATTCACTGCTGGCTTTATAGTTTCGAAAAGACATAAAATCAATTTTAAAGTGAAGCAAACTTGCTCCTTTAGGATAACAGAAGTATCTGAGAAAGACTAGATTGAATTCAAGTTTATTTCACAATTTTGGGTGATTTTCACGAAATCCAGATTTAGAAGGTGTTCAGCATCAGAATTTTTAAAAAGCCCTTGAAGCCAATTTTTGCACATATAAGATTAAGGTCTGAACTTACTATAAACATTGTTTTAAAAGGATTTAAAAAATATTTCCTATAGAATTATTTAATTTTTTTAGATTATCATTATGAAAAATCATCATTATCGCAACATGATATATAATTAAATATATGCATTTAAAACTCATGTTTCGGTAATGAGAACTAAAAAGTTGTCTAGGTACTATGACAAACAAAACCATCTTGAGTGTCACAGTCAATTATGTCCCTTCCAACAATAAAACAAAAGTAAGTTCCTTGAGGGCTTAAACAATGATTGAAAAGTGTTGCGGAGGATGAGAAAATTGGTCTTTGACACATTTATATTCCTTATTATTGTCTCTACATTTACCAATGATCACCAAATACCACATGTTTCTTTACTGTAAATGTTTATAGTATAACATGCACTGAAGTTTTTTATTTATTAGATTTTTAATTATAAATATTTCCATGTTAAAGAATCTAATCTAAATCTAGTCATGGACATGTTGCGGTAATGAAAATTTTTCATTTTTTTGTGGAAAAAACAGCAAAATTGGTTTGTATGATGTCATTTGAAAACATGTGCAAAATAGTGCATGAAGAGATGTTTGTAACCGTATGCTTCTTATTTTGATAACCTTTTCTTTTTTATCAAAATGTTTCATGACACCTCATATGTCTAATTTCGCGAGAATCACCCTTTTGCATTATCGCAAAGCAGAATCAAAGCAAATACAATTGTGTATGCCAGGGTGTCAGAAACAGCTGTAATTTCATCCGAAATGCTTTATTAGAAGACAATGTATTAGATATGCAAGCTACAATCACAATTAGTAGATAATATGATCCTACTATTCAGATTTATTCGAGTGCACAAGTGTCAAATATACATGCTGCAAATTTACATTTCCCTCCTGACTAAAACAGTCCTCAGATTTCAGTCGGTCCCACCGAAACGCATGCAAATCTTCGTAATGCTTAAATAAATAATAAATCAAGCAGCGCCATAAAGCATCATAGACACATATTATTATGTACAGCAGGTGGTTGGAGGAGATTTGATTTGAAAGCCGAGAAAAGAATTCAGCTTGGCATGAGGCAGTGTGGTAATCGCTAATCTTGTTAGCGTTCATGTGTCATGATCTCATTAGCCGTGCCGCTCCAGTGCCATTATGACAACTCACCTGCCATCGCTGTGTAGACGGCCATGACGCCTGTCAAATGATGGACAGATTGATTGAATGACAAGCAAAGACAGACAAGCAGAAATGACTGCCATGGCATGTAATGATGTGCTTGAGGCCAAATGGGACAGAAAATTACCTTAAAGGTCAACAATGCATGAATCTCTGTCCTGTTTTTACATTGCTCAAGACACAAGGCTAATGGTTTGTCTCTAGACCACTCCTCAAGAACAAAAAGTTTAGCATACCATTGGTAATACCTTAAGGTAGAGTGTTAGGTAAATACCACAGTGTATGAATTCTCTTTTTTGAAATACAGAATGTAATAAAACATGTATTTTTTATCATTATAATAATGACTATTTCTTTATTAGTTTTGCTGGGATTAGACTGCAATGTTCCAAACAGACCCTTACTTAAATGAGACATTTTTAAAACTGTGTTTCCTTATCAAATTACATACTCATTCTCGCTTAAAGCCTTTAACACCATTCCCCATTCTCTCTCCGTTCTGGCTCAGTAACTCTTAAAACTAATATTTTGTCCACTCAATCACTTTAAGTCCCAATGGTCCTTCAAAGCAAAGCTGTAGCAAAAGTTGTCTTTATCTCAGCTTTCAGCTCACGCGGGGGGCCAGAAGAGCAGGTTAAAGGTTTCCAAATTGAAAATGTGTTGTGAAAATGTGCTTTGACAGGGCAGGTCAATTCATATCAAACAATTTCTCTAAAGTCTCTGGAGACACAGCAGAACAAAATAACACGTATAGGACAAATGTGTCAAAACAAAAGCAAACAAGGCTCCTGTTAAAAGCACATGTGTCTGGAATGAGGCCTTTTAATTTAAAAATGCGACCGAGGGCTTAACAACACTTTCAATTTAACCTGAATCAAACACGCTATCTCAAAGCCTCAGTGTGGTTTAAACCAGCTCTGTGGGGAGAAGGATATCAGCACAGCAGTCCAAGCAGTGCTTTGACTTCGAGCAACGATGTCTGCTCACGACTTCTAAACAACTCGGAGCTTAGATGGCATGTTCATAAAGCTCGGCACAAACTTTTTAAGACACCCACTCACTTAAAACTTCGAACTCGCAGCTTCACTCATTTCTAGCTGCTTTGAACCTACTCGAGTTTACAGCCTCCAGCCGATTGCTCTCGTACTGTAGTCGGACGCTGTGCTCGGCAAGTTCTTATGTTTATTTATGTCTGTTTAACACGTGAAGCTAAACACACATCATGGAGACCTTTGATAATAATAGAAAATGTCTTGCCCCAACACAAGTCTCTAGGGCCTCTACTAGTTTTTTAGCAAAGTACTGCGAAAATTTATATATATCCTTGATTTCCCAGCAGCTTTAGCTGACTGCAGATAAAGAAAAAAAATGTTTAGTGCTCCAAGAATGCAGAATCTGAGGGTTAAAGCATTAAATGAAAGAATTTTGGGAATTTTTGGACACTCTCACTCACTGGGGCAGTAGCCTTTAAATTTCCTAATTTGTACCACTTAGGTACAGATATGTATACATTGTGCTTATTGAAAGGGTACCGCTCCAGGGACAGCTATTGTACAGATCATTTTTTTCAAATAGTCCAGGAGACGCATGCTGTACATAGACTTTAAAAAATAAAGGTGCTTCACGATGCCATAGAAGAACCATTTTGGCTAATTGGTTCCATGAAGAACCTTTAAAATCAGAAGAACCTTTCTCTTTAAACTATAAAAAGTATCAAGGAACCAGAAATGGTTCTTCTATGGCAGGGGTGGGGTACCCTGGTCGTGGAGGGCCACTGTCCTGCAGAGTTTAGTTGTGTTTAGGTGTGTTTGATTAGGGTTGGAACTAAACTATGCAGGACAGTGGCCCTCCAGGACCCAGGGTTCCCCATGCTTGTTCTATGGCATTGCTGTGAAGAACCTTTATTATTAAGAGTGCAGAAGTGAGTGCCTATGAAACTGCTGCTACACCCTATAAAATGCTGGATTGTTTCATCCTACGGTTGGGTAAAAAATATGGTCAATCCCAAAATGTCACCCTGTAGTCGATAATTTTACCCTTAAAAACTGATCTCTAAACATCAAAACTGCATACATGATAATAATTTATGTTCCTGATTAATTTATTTAATTCCTGATTTAAGTGTTTAAGAAAAAAGTAAATTTATTTCAAGATTTATTTTCTTACCCAATTGCAAAATTGTTTGGCTTGTTTTAGGCAGGACTGGTTCTAGACATTTGGAGGCCCCAGGCAAAACTTATTTTGGAGGCCTCTCACACCCCTCTTATTTTCAGAATAATTAAAGTGTTTTTCTTACACTATCAGAAATCATTTAAACACTAAAATGAACTTTTTAATCAAGTTCACAAAAACAGATTTAATTCCAGTTTATAAAAATGCGTTTAGAAATGATGCAATACCACAAAGATTAACCACTTTAAAGCAGACCATATTTACTATCATTATTATTAGTAGTAGTAGTAGAAGTAGTATTGCTTCCCCATGCATTTTGGGGGTAAAAGGTTTGTACTCTTTACAGTAAAATAAAAAACGACAACTTTACACTACAAAATAATACACATAAACATGATAAAGCAGTTTCCTAGACAGGGATTAGAATAATCCAGGACTAGGCCTTAGTTTTTACAAACATACCTTACAAAAAAAATTACTGCTGTGCATCTTGTGACAAAACATTGGCACTGATATATTTTAATACATGTCAGTGCAAGCTATTTTCAGTTCAGACAATTGAAATATGCATTTTAGCCAGGGAGTACTTTATTACTATAAGGGGAGTAAACTGCCCCTTTATTGCTTATGCAAATAAACATGTATTTTTTTAGCCGGCTATAAAAAGGATTCCTCCATTGAACCAGTTTACAGTATCATCTTTAGGATATGGATATATTCATTTTATGTATAGCAATACATTACAGTACATGCAAAATAAACACAAATCAGCTGCTACTGAAAGTTTAACAATCTTAAAGCAGAACTTACAAGATACAGACAGTTCAGATACTACTTAATTTTAATTCAACTCCTGTTTGTTTGCTTTTTGACTTTAAATAGAAAATTTTTTATTCTGATAGTCAGCTTCCGGTGCGATATCATCATCTAAGCTCGATTATAGTGTCTGACAGTTTAAATGCGTTAACAGCGGTCAGCGCTTTTTTTACTTATTTATTTTTATAATACATTACAATCACTTCAGAATACCTGCATCATATGCAGTGTTGGTTCGTGCCTGCTGAGCATTTCGCTTAGCAGAAAACAAAGTATTTGTTTCAGCGCCATCACTGTCTTCGAGTTAGTCAGCTGCACAGTTTTGGATGTTGTTTACTGTACACTCTCTTACATTCATAGAGTTTCAGACTCGTTTTGAAACAATGAAATTGATTGGTTTTACTACAGGTAAGTGACTTTTGAGTCAGTGGACAAACAGCTTAGATTGCTGTCAGTCGTGATTGGTGGACTAGCGACCCACCTCGCAGCTTAAGGGCACCATAGTCGCAACCCGCCGGTCGTGAGCATCAAACCGGCAACGCTCGGGTTACAAGCCCGGCACTCAAACCACTAGGCTACAACTGCCCTGATGCTAAGAGCTCACATCACAGAAGTAAAGCTGAAACAGCAGTGCTGCGTTTGATTTAGGGTCGGGTCTATGTGGCATACATTTCTATGCAGACTTTAAATGAACCTATTCTGTGTAGTTTGAACCCAATACAGTATTTATATTTTCGAAGTAAAATTTTAGCCAACATATGTTTTTCCATTTTTCACCCAACTAAGGGTTACAACAACCCAGCATTTTTTAGAGTGTAACATTTTGAATCTTCGCTTTTAGCTTTACTTAAAAGTGTTAGCAGTTCGCCTATGGCTGTTAACACAAGACTGCTTTTGCTCTTATGGTTTGTATGTTTATTCATAAAGGCATCAGCTTTGTGCCCTTGGGCAAAGCACTTTGTACTTTAGTTTCTTGTAGATGAAATGCATTTGCTTTAAATGTCAAAATAACCTTCTCTCTCTCTATTCCAGCTCTATGACGGTACGTAAGGGAAAAAAGCTCACCATCTCCATCCAGGAACACATGGCCATAGACGTCTGTCCAGGCCCCATCCGACCGATTAGACAGATCTCTGCCTATTTCCCCCGACTCTCCCCGACCGCTGAGCCCATCTCCCCGAACCCTTCTGCTTCTCCATTGGCTCTCAGTCCGGGAGGTGGGGCCTCTGGAGGAACGACTGGAGGTCTCTTGTCACCTCTGCTGGCAGGGACGAGGGGAGGTGGTGGGTCTCTGTCAGCAGCCAGCAGCATTGAAACATCAGTGGAAATCTGCAGTTCAGACAGTGATGACTGTAGTAAGTTTTGACATGTGCTATTAATATTGACCAGTGGTAGCACCACCTCACACACACAAAGATCAGCTCCCTATTTGTTTCATCTACTGCACATTTGTACAATGCATATGCTTAGTATTTGCAAGATTACAAATTTTTGTCATTATAATAGTTTTATCTGTTGTCTGTTAAGAGTTGTGGTGTTGTTAACCTCATTCTTCTGGTTTTGTAGCTGCATTGGGGACACTAGAGTTTGAACTGAGGTATGAGAGAGCAAGCAGTTCACTCCACTGTACCATCATCAGAGCCAAGGTAACGTCCATGTCACACCTCTTCAGTTCATACTCTTACACCTGTGACTCACTTCACAAACCTGCGGGTGATTTATGCTTTAGTAATTTGTTCACTTCGATAGCGCTGCACTATGAAAATGTCTTTATATATGTGACCCTGTCTGTGAAATCCAGGCTTAAGTCTCATAATCTAATGGTAAGATTCTAATGATTTGATTTCAGCTATTGATTTTAGTCTTTGACATGGCCCAATCAATATTAAAGATATGACTCCGTCAATATTACCGTGACTCAGTCAGTAATATTAAAGATATCAAGGTCGTTCTGTCTAATTAAACATTGTGTTTATGGTATAGGGACTGAAACCTATGGATTTCAATGGCCTGTCAGATCCTTATGTTAAACTTCACCTTCTTCCAGGAGCATGTAAGGTAGGGACATTTTTAAATTCTGTTCTTAATAAACTCTTTGATGCATGACGTCCATTGCTGTGGCAACCTGATCTCACAAAATTTTTTGCTCATTTTGCCATGGCATTCTCACGGATCTCCGCATTTTTCCGTGGCCCTGCTACATACTGTCTTTTTCTGTGGCATTATCAAGTATTGGTTACTCAACTGCTTTTTCCTATTTTCAAACCATTTTCGGTTTAGGGTTAGATTTGGTGTTTGCGTTAGTATGTCACTTTTAACTATTTTTTTCTGATTTATTCTTTTATAATTTCAAAACTTTAAACAATTGTCGCCTGGCGTTGGGGTTAGAGTTGGGTTTGGGTAGGGATGTCATTTCATGTAAATCTAACTAAACCAAAGCGAAAATGGTAAGATAATAGGACAAAACTGTTTAGTAACCAATCCGTGAGAATGCCACGGAAAAAGACAGTCCGTTGCAGGGCCACGGAAAAATGCGGAGATCCGTGAGAATGCCACGAAAAAATGAGCAAAAAATTTTGTGACTATCCCACGGAAATTCGTGAGATCAGGCTGGCTGTGGACATATCTTTAAAAGCCATTTTATAAAGTTTGAAGTCTGTGTAAAGTCATTTCCGAGAATTGTTTCTAAACACATTATAAATGTTACAAATGTATTGCTGAAACACGTTACAAAGACTTTGAACTATGCAGTACTGAATTGTGGAGTTACACCGTTAATTCCATGAGCGTCAGAAGCAAAAAAGCTTTGTTTACGGTACCTTCTTGTGTCGTAGACCACGGGAGTGCAGCATGCGAAAGTAGTAAACTTAAGTTTAAATTATACACATGGACAAAACCGTGAGAAAGCGGGTTAAGGTGTTTACATGCCACGTGAAATCGGCGTAATGAGCAAAAAACTACCTGTGCCGATCGGTTTTTGCTTATGCCGTTTATGGGCTTTCCCCGATAAAGGAAAACCGTTTTACCCATTTACATGACCCCACGTGTTATCAGTTTATTAAGCATAATCGGCGTAAGACTGTGCATGTAAACGCACTCACTAATGATATACACATGTGTTTTTAGGAAAAATTCCCTAATTAAAAAACTTCAACTTTTCGTCACATCTTTCAATGGATGCTCGTGATTGGCCTTTCAAGGGTCTTAGTCTTTTACATTTGCTGTTGGGTGACTCCCGAGGTTTGCTTTTGTTGAAATTCAACAGACAATGGACAGAGATGGTCACAAAACATCTGATGATCAAAGTCAAAACTGGAGTGGCCTCTGAATTTTTTTTCTACTGTATAATAGTTCCGATTCCCATGGTAAATTTTGAGTTTAGGAGTATCTTAATGGGGCGGTTTCCCGGACAGGGATTAGACTAGTCCTAGACTAAAACATTTTTAAGAGCTGTCCAAACTGAAAACAACTTGCACGGACATATCTTAAAATACACCAGTGCTCTTGGTTTTGCCTCAAAATTCACACAGATAATGTTTTTAGTAAGGCATGTTTGTTAAAACTAGTTATATTTCTTAATTAAACTAAGGCCTAGTCCTGAATTAAGCTAATCCCTGTCCGGGAAACCGCCCCTAGGAGTTTAGGCGGGTCTTAAACAGTGGCTTGATGATTCATCGGAGCCACCGAGCACGGGCCCACCCCTAACACAATCAAGAGCATCCATTCAGGTTTTAGCAGTATTTGAAAGTTGAGAGACTGCAGCTTTCCCGTGAGTGGTCGTGGTTTCAGTAATTTGGGCTGTGATTTTACATTGTCTTATTTGTCAAAAGTTGATAAAGAACCTCTGGAATATCTTTGTGCTTTATTGAACTAAACTCTTGTGAAATACATTATAATGAAAAAAAGACTTTTAAAATAATTTAATGTTGCATTTTTTAACTGCACTTTTTGTGGTACAAATAAACCAAATACATAATATTAAAAGTTATAAAATATACCCACCTGGTCTCTCTCTTATCCTCTTCAGGCTAATAAACTAAAAACCAAAACTGTGCGAAATTCTCTAAATCCTGTTTGGAATGAGACCCTTACTTACATTGGCATCACCGAAGAGGATATGCACAGGAAGACCCTGAGGTTAGTGAAAAATAAACCATTCTCTATCTAAATCTATTTTGCATGCATCTTAAAAATACTCTTGTCATAAAGCAGAGCATTGACAGTAGATTGTGTATTTTTCTCTAGAAGTAGTGTGACTGCATTGCAAACCCTCCTGCCACTTATAGGCCTTCAGCGATTATCTATTGTTGTCAGCATCATGGCATTTCGACATATATTTAGCCTGAATATTTTTGCACCGCTTGAATGCTCCTCGACTCCCATCGTCTCCAAGGTTCATCCAAAAAAATATAACTGCTATAGCACTCAGGTTCATCCTGCGATTATCCACAGAAAATTGCCTGCGTGTGCTCACATTATAAACTAGCAGTATCCCCTGGCAACGGGATGCTCCTGTTTTCAAACTTGCAGTTTTCTTTCAATGCCAAAGGGACAGATGTTAGAGGAAAGTCATTTAGTTGTTTATCTCCAACAGAGAGGACAGAAGCAAAGGAGAGTGCCAGTTTCGCAAACATACGGCCAGACCTTTGAAAAAAGTTGGTGCTACTACACCATTCAGTCAGAGCCAGAAATATCACCCTAATCCCATTCATAAATTTACATATTTGTCTGTGTCAATTCCGCCTCACGCCGCTCTGGGGATGATATTTTTTAGCGTTAATATAAATTCTCCCCATGCCACCGCCATCTATTTTTGTTTTGCTTCTAAACTAATTAAATAACCTGTCATTTTCTTAATGTTGTTTTTCACAGGTTATCAGTGTGTGATGAGGATAAACTGACTCATAATGAGTTTATTGGAGAGTCTCGTGTGGCCCTCAGACGTGTGAAACCAGACCAGACCAAACGATTCTACACCTGTTTAGAACATCCACCACCTGTAAGACACACACTTGCTCATATAAACATGTTTCCATTAACCTCCTAAGACCTGGATGTCCACATACGCGGACATCACATTTTTTTTAGTTTGCACCATAATACTTAATTCTGTGTAAGTGGAACCTGTTGTACACAAACGTGGACAATTACACTGCTTCATGTTCAAAGAAAATTTTTTGTTATTATATTTATTGGTTCTAGCTGGAAGAAATATGAAGAAAAGACAAACCAAAGCTCGGGTCTTAGGAGGTTAAAGATTTGCACAAAACTTAAATGTCAACAAAAATCTATTGCAAAACAACAACTTTTCCATTAACCGATGTTATGCGACTAAAATGTAATTTTGTTCTTTTGGGACAAGTCATTCCAAAAAGCATAGCGACGAGGGACTTAATACGGTACCGTGCAGACCGACATGAAAATACAGCGAGAGTGGCTTGAAAACATACAGAGCAGTCCTGAACTCCCGAAGCGCTCTCGCTGTATTTTTATATCACGTGCTTGTCGGTTCTTTTGATGCCGCATGAAGTCGACCAGAGGGGGACACTACTTGGGTATTGTAATTTTAAATTTTAAATAGTATAAGCAAATTTTCCAAGCATCTGTACTTTATCAGAGTGTTTGTCTTGGGAAAAATTTACTTTACAAAAAATGTTCACTACATTCTAAAGCATGGAATCATACTGTATTCCTTTTATATTGCATATTAAAATTGATTTAATACCTAATTACATAAAAATTGTGTACTTTTACTTTTCTTGAGTAAAAGTACAAAAGTACTTTTTACTTAAGTAAAAGTAAAAAAATACTAGATGTTTAATGTAATTAAATATTAAATATAAACCAAAACCTTGAAATTATAAAATGTAGTGGAGTAAAAAGACTGTTTCAATTGCAGTTTTGCGATATCGAAGTACCTAAAAAAAACTACTAACCTAAGCGAAAAAACTTTTCTGCAGTAGATATGGGAGTTTATGCGAAATTGCAGTGTTTCCATTGCCACAACAGTAGATTAAAGTTGTCTATCAAAAAAAAACAAAACTGGTTGCTTTCTGTAAGTCACAGTGGCGACCGGTGACTTATTTTTCGAGGGCGCACGATACAAAACTCGTCACAACATGTAGAGTCGGTCATCAGGGCTTGACATTAACTTTTTTGCTCACCAGCCAAAGTGGCTAGTTGTTTTCCAAAGTTACTAGCCACTCAGCATTTTCACTGGCCACAATTTTGTTGCTGGTAAAATATATTTTATATGAATAAACTTGACTTTGCCCTCCTAAAATGACTTTAATTTGAGTAATTTTACTAGATTTAGCTAGATTACATGCAGGTTGACTTTCAAAATTAAGACTACATTTATTAGCTGGTATATACCAGGTATATCAGTATAAATCACATAGATTTAGGTGCATGAAAACTAGTAAGGCATCAATAGATTAATTTCTAATGAATATATTAAAAGTGGCTAGTGGGCTTGGCTGTCTTACCTGCCACAGCCGAAATCTACCCGCATTTGGCGGGTGTTAATGTCAAGCCCTGCCCTTCATGTAAAAATATGTGTTCGGCGCTTCATGTAAACGTATGTGTATCACGCATGATGTCAAAATATGAGCCTGCTGCAAATGCTTCAAAGGGGTTTATGATAAAAGAGATGTTCGCGTTTGCCAGATACTCGTTTAAAGGCACACCACATAACTTTTTGGCCACTAGGGGGTGCTAGACATGTGTTTTTTTTCTCGTCTAGCGCCCCTAGAGGTCACAAGTGCCGTAACACTGTCGCTAAGGAAAAGAAGACAACTCTTAAGGACACAAAGTCCGCGGTGTGCCTTCCAGCATGTCAGATGAATATTATTTCATGGTTTTTATTTTTTTCAAACGCCTAAAGATAGCATAGCTCACGTTTACAAGCCACGGTGTAACGGTGCCCGCTTGTTAAAGTTTATATAAAAAAATTGCCTTAAAGGGGAATCAAACCCCGGATCGCCTGTGTCGTTACCACGGTGACACAGAGTCACATGATATAAGTCACTCTCTACACTCTCCAAGTAGCCTCCAGTAAAATTTACATAAAAAAAGTGTTTGGGCGCCAGACAGCAAGCAATATAACAATACTGACTTCAGTGTTAAGTTTGTGTCTTGCGAATATTTTGTGAATGTGGGCGTCTCTTTTATCATAAACGGTTTTGACGTGTGTACAGCACGCATGTATTTTGACAAGACATGTGATGCACATGGTAAAAATGATGCAACGAACACACATTTTGTAATGACGAGCAACACACGACACTTTATGAATTTACCATCCGCCACTGGTAATTCATGACCTGTTAATGTTTAGGCGTTTCTTGGTCAATAAAAGCTGCAATGTGGATTACACCAGCGCAATCTATACAACACTATATTTACATATTAGAGATGCGCGGTTGGCGGTTACAGCCGCGGACTCCGCGGATAAACCGCGGATCGGGCGGATGACGTGACGAAAAATAATATTTTAATTAGATTCGGGCGGGTGGCGGATCGACTGCTTGTTAGCTGTGTCCTTCTAAGCATGCAACCTTAAAAGGTGAGCACTCTGTCTTTCAGGGTGGCAGCCTCAGAAGTTCTCAAAGAGAACTGAAATGAGACGGTCTAGCCTTCTGAGGACCCATAATTTGCGTCACCTGTTGCACGCGCCCCCAGTAGCCCCCACCGCGCCTGTCAGCAGAAAACAGCGGAGACATTTCTGACTTATTAAAATAAATATGTAATCAAAAATATTAATTTATTTTAGAAAATATGACACATTGATGTAGATTAAACTATTCAACAGTATATCAAATAATCAACCTTATGTTGCAAATATACGCAACATAAACAGAATAATATTAACACAAAACATAACTTATAATACTAAAACAGTGACAAGAAAAAGTTTTCTAATACACTTTTATTTAATAAAGGTTTTAATTGTTTGGGATAGCCTCGGCATGTTAAGAATCCCTTCGTTCTATCATTAACAGCGCAGAGAAATGAGGACGCATTTTGACATAGCTCTTATAAACGCCTCAAAAAATGAGAATTAAAAACAAAGGAAATAGAAGGTCAGAAAAGGTTTGCCTGGAATAAGTTTTACAAAGTGGTAAATCAGGATGACACCAGTGCAGACTATGTAATTTGTGCGTTTAATTTAGACATTACTTATTTATTTATTTATTTTTGTCCCGTGTGCGCCGATCGGAGACTGAGTTCACTGCTGATATTCTAGAGCTTTCTAGTCTCGCGGCTGTCATCAGCAGCGTCTTGCATCGCCCAGTCAGCGGATGGCGGGCGGGTGCGGTTTTGAAAACTGGTCAGAAACGTTGGTGCGGATGGATGGCGGACGGATGATGAGTTTTGTGATGCGGTTGCGGATGAAATAATAGCCCATCCGCGCATCTCTATTACATATACGAAGTGTTGAAATGAATGATGGTGTCTATTTATAAACACTACTTCTTACAGAACTTTATCTGTGTGTCCTTTTTCTGTTTGTCCCTCTACCAGCTTCCCTCACCTACAGCAATGGGAGCAGCCCTGCGAGGGATTTCCTGTTACCTAAGAGAGGTATTCAACCTCAAAATCATGCTCTCTCTCTCTCTCTCTCTCTCTCTCTCTCTCTCTCTCTCTCTCTCTCTCTCTCTCTCTCTCTCTCTCTCTCTCTCTCTCTCTCTCTGAAAGATAATTAATAAAGCACTGACATTTAGGCATATGAGTTTGCAATGAGGTTTTGAATATTTCAAACTGATAATTGGCTGCTGATTACTGCTCTCACACTCAAATGTTTTCACATTGGGATCTGCATTTCAAGAAGAACATTGACTACGTTACGAAAAGTTCATTGAAGTAAATCGATTAGCATTTTCATTACCACCTGTTAAACGGCTCGACACAAGGAGGATTACTAGAGTAAAACATTCTCGGCTATTGAAAAGGCCAGACAGATGGATTTATTTCCTGCGTATTTCGCATTTAAGCAAATCCACGCGCCTGCTCTTCCTGTCAACAAGATTGAATTTGGCAACCATAAATGAGGACTAAAATAAGATGCATTATGAGCCCTAGAGAGACAAAATATCTTCAAACTCACCACCCACTGTTATTAATGGCCAGTGTTGACAGTTCCTAAAACGCTCAGAGACAATTTTCCGTCTCTTTCAGTCAGGAAAAACTGTCTCTTGTGCATTAAACACATTTATTTGTCTATATTATTTCCCTCTCTGCCTCTGTTTCTCATTTCTTTCATTAATAAATTGATAAAAGATGAAAGTATTGAAAGCCAGAATATACTGCCATCCACCTGAAAGCACCAGAGATTTCTAGGAACCAGAAGAATAATAGTTGCAAAGGAAGAGGAGAAATAAGGGAGAATTATGTGAACAAAGACACAGAAAGAACAGACCGCATAGATAGGGAAGATGAAGAGGTTACAGGGTTATGAATGGACAGGAGGTGCTGGATGAGTGACAGACAACATATTTACAGACCTCTGGAGGCAGAACTGCATGCAAAACTGACAGGGGAAAACTGCTGAACTGCATAGAAGGATCACAGAGGCAAAGCTAAAGGTTTGCTAAAAGACAACATTAAAAAAACGGAAACCAGAGATAAAAATAGAAGAAGGAAAGAAAGTACAGGAATGGCCAAAAGCAATGTCCAAGTTTGAACAATTGCCATTTTTGCTTTTTATTCAAGTATTTTTTTAAAGATGCACTAAATGGTAAATGGACTGTATTTATAGCGCTTTCACATACCTAATATTTTTGCCTCACATTCACCCATTCACTCACACATTCATACACCAATTTTGATGGATTAATCTAACCAGCAAGGACATAAAAAAGCAAAAATTGTTCACATTTTCCTGACTGTACACTGTCACAAAAAAAGTTAAAAAAATGGTCCCAAGCTGTAACTATACCTTTTAAAAAGTCCTAATATATGTTGTAAACAGAGCCGATCCTGGCCTTCTGGGGGCCCTAAGCAACTTTGTGAGGGGGCCCTGTCATCACGTTCTTAAAAAAACATTCACTGTCACTGCTTAAATGTAGCTATAAACAAAATGTTAATCAAAACACGTATTATCTTATAGCTGTACATCAGTACTCAGAAAACAAGGTCTACTGCCAAATATATTATTTTTTAAGAGATGTAGAACATCAGGGAAACAAATTTAAAATTATGAATGAAATAAAACCAAAATAGCTGTCAGATAAACTATAACAAACAAGTCAACAGGTATTCCAAGTTGTTTAAAAACAAAGGCATGATTAGACTCCACAGATAAACACACCAAAACACATAAATCATTCTATACCAGAACATTAAACATAATATGCATTGTTTTAAAATGCTAACAGGAGTCACACAACATCTTGCATGAATAAATGGGTTTATTATTTTAACACATATGAAAGATTTTGATTATTATTGTGTAGAAGCACTTCTAATAAAACACACTGGACTACAACTGAATCTAGGGATTTGGACTGCAGTGTTTGTTATAAATCCATTGCATGGTCAGTCTAGACTAAATAGGAATATAAAAACATTAATGTAATCTTAATCTTTTACACCTCGCCTTTATGGCGCTTGTCTTTCCTGCTCCAGGCGGATAGCTTTAAACCATATCCAAATAAAGACGCATGTCGATAGGCGCGTCAACCACATGCGGAACTGCATAGATGGACTGACAACAGGAATTAATGTATCGTGAGATCAGACTGTTTGCTATCATTTTGAATGGCTCTCGCGCCACAATGATGTCACTCGCCAGTTGGTCTGTGCAGCGTTGCATGTAGTTAAGCACAAGGGGCCCCCCTAGTGGTGCGGGGCCCTATGCAGCTCACGTAGCCTGCGTATATGGACGATCGGCTCTGGTTGTAAAATTTGTCAAGCATGTACTATTCTAGAAAATTCCTGTTCTGTACAGTTTCTGTCTTTGTAACCATTGCGTATATATTTGTCTGTATAAAAAGTCCTAATATATTCCATTTAGGTTATGCATTTGGTACCAGTATGTACCTTTGAGGTACTAATGGCGCTTTTCCATTGCATAGTACCCCACGGTTTAGTTTAGTTTGGGTCGGGTCAGCTTACTTTTGGGAGCTTTTCCATTGGGTGCAGTACGTAGTACCCGATACTTTTTTTCGTACCACCTCGGTTGGGGTTCCAAGCGACCCGAGCTGATACCAAACGTGACGCGAAAACACTGTAGGTCACTGATTGGTCTGAGAGAATCGTCACGTCATCGCTATAATGTAAATATTAGCTTTAGCTTACTGCTAGCTTGCGCTGTCTCAAGCAAACATGTTGTTATCTGTGTTCTGCTATAAGTTTCCAAACACCCTTTTAGCGATGAAAAACATCCGCAGGTTGAGAATCCGGGACACCATAACAGTTTTTTCCAGACTTGCAATTTGTGGCGGCACATTCGCGACGTGCACGTCCGCATTATATATGCTTAAATGCAACTTGAATGAGGCTCAGCGGAGCGCCGTCGACTGACGCCACGGGTCGGGTGTTTGAACAGAAACTGTCATGTGAGACAGAGGTAGTTATAAACGCGATGTGCAAACATCTATTTGTGGTGGCCAATTTTAATTTTGTGGCAGACTGAGAAATGAATGTATGGGAATGTACAACAACGCTCTGATGATGTCACAGCAGTAGGCAGCGTAAATATAACGACACGCCTATAATCCCTCCCACTCCGAAGTGATACTAAACTCGATGGAAAAGCTAACCACGCCAAAGTGAGGTGAGCTGACCCGACCCAAACTAAACTAAACCGTGGGGTACTATGCAATGGAAAAGTGCCATAATATGCACTCTTTGGTACTAATATGCACTTCTGATATACTAATGTGAACTCTTTTGGTGCAAAGGTGTACTTTTTTGAAAGGATACCGACCCAGTGACAGCCAGGGACCATTTTTCCTGACAGTAAAATGTGGAGAAAAACTAAGTAGGGGAGAACTGACACACTTTTTGGGTATAGGAAGAGTTCACCCAGCATTTAATTCTGCCATTATTTACTCACCCTCATGATGTTTGAAGCTGTGAAACACAAAAGGAGATATTTTTGAGGTTGCTTTATTCGACACAATTACAGTAAACGCGGACTGGAGCTTTCAAGCTTCAAAGAGGATGAAAAGGGACCACACAATTATCGTTAAAATTGACCGGAAAACTAAGATTTGTGTGCTATTAAGCTGTAGGGTAGCTTTGTGGAGGAACAGACTAAATTGGTATTCACTCAAATTTTGGATATCCACCCTATTGTAAGTTATCATTGAGAACTCACTGACACTGTTTATTTCTTTATATAAATATATAATATTAAATGTATATTATTATGTAGGTTGACTATTCCACTCCAAGCATAGCCAAAAATTGACTCGGTGTTGCATCTTGATCACATTTTTATGGTGTACTTTTCTGAAATTAGAACGGTTATGCACAGTTTGATAGATGACACATCGTACCTCACACGGCGCTATAGTGGGGACTTTATGGCGCAACATTCACATATAAAAGTTTATTTAAAGCTCTTGATTTGGTGTCATGACTGGCAAACATACAGATTCTGTTGGAGGCTGATGACACACCATCTGCCTGCTAATCATCAAAATTTCAATATGAAAGCTGTGTGTGTTGTTGGCCTCGCCGCGCACCTGTTTACCTGCTGGATACTCCCCCTCATTATCATTAGTCCGTCTGCATGATGAGGGTCATTAGTTTGAAATCTCAATAAAGCACAGCAGCCAAAACCCCAGCAATTCAAGTTAAAACATTAAAACCAGCACTAAACTGATTTATCTCATTCAGAAATACAATTGTCATTTTAATTAGTGGGGAACAGTCATGCTGTCAAAGGAAAAATACAAATACTGCACCATCTGCTATACTGAAGCAAATTTGTTAAAACTTGTAAAAAATGCATTTTACAAGTGGATTTTGCATTTGGCATTTTTGTTCAAGTGTTGAAATTTGCATTTTATACACTGTCAGGAAAAAGAAAAAACGAATCACAGAAAGAAAAGGTCCCTAGCTGTCACTACTCTTTCTAAAAATACACCTTTGTTCCTTAAAAGTTCTTAATAGTACATCATAATGTAGGCACATATTGGCACCAAATATAAACCAAATAAAAAATGTAAAGGGTACTGTTCCAGTAACAGCTTTTTTGACCATTTTTCTGACATACCACATGTAACACATCACATTCACAGTGAAAATTATATTACTCCCTACGAAATGCATTTCCACCATAACATTTCATATTTATCGGCCTGCTTCCATATAAACACAACTCCATCTCACAATTGCCACTCACTCAAATAGGATGTTGCAATAATTGCAGCTGACCGTTTGATGTCTAAGTGGTGATTCTTTGTGTGTAATTGACCTCATGTGACAGTACATTTTTATGTGAAGTTATTTTGTCTGTCTCTGGAGCATTAGATGGCTGAGCTGGTCTGCTCAGCTCACTGTTTGTGTTATGAGTTAATGCAGAGGTCGACCCACTGTCTGCACACTATCTGTATGTGTCTCCACACTGGTAAATTAATGAAGGTCTGGCAAAACCAACTCTCTCTCGGTCTCTCTCTCTCTCTCTCTCTGACACACACTATCTCTGTCTTTCCTCATTCAATTAGATTAATGAAACATCACACTTGCCAGTAAACAGGTTTGCCTTGGCACGCTTCACACTGATGGGTACACACGCACACACACAGACACACACGCACACAGTAGCAGACAGGGTTTCAAGAGGAATCTCAGAGTGCAAGGTAAAGATCCTGGAATAACAAGGACCTTTTTATAAAAACAAAAAGAGGGAGAGACACTGTGATGATTATTCTATTGATCGTGTCCTTTTGGTCAGTGTGGGCAGACAGGGAGTGAGACAGACAGACAGCTGAAAACAAAGGGAGGCTGCGATAGGATAAGCCAGAGCATTGGTATGAAAACACACTGCCAGTCTGAAGCTTACTGCTTGCTTTGTGAAATGGAACGGTATTACACTATTTTTGTCTATAAAATCCAGTGGCGGCCGATGACTTCTTTTTCGAGGGTGCTCGATGCAAAGTTCGTCACAACATGTATGAAGCTCGTTATGTGTGTGTGGTTCTTAATTTCAAAATGTGTGTTTGGTGTGTCAACTGAGCCTATGTGCATACCCTGTCTTGTCAAAATAATAAAAATAAGTGCCTGCTGCAGACAGAGTTTACTGTTAAGGGAGTGTCTTGCGTGTATGTTGTGAACGTGAGCGTCTCTTTTATCATAAACGGTTTTGACGCGTGTGCAGCAGGCACTTATTTTGACAAAACACGTGATGCACATGGTTTACATGACGCAACAAACACATATTTTGATAACACAAACAACACACATGACACTCCGAAGACATATTTTGAATTTGCGCCCCTCGGATGAGCAGTCACCAGCCGCCACTGATGAAATCATTTCTAACATTATTATATCATAGCTCTTGAAAAGGGTTTTAAATTAGTAAAATATGCACAGGCATTTTTATTATAGACTTTAAAATAAAGGTGCTACTAAACGTTCTTGAATGAAATTAAACCATTCAGTCAAAGAACCATTGCATTTTTTTACTTTTTGTAGTTGATCTAACCTTATGCTGCGGGGCTGTTGAATGCTTTATTCTGATTGGTTGAGAAATGTTCCACGGTTCTGCATTATTTTTTGATAAACGCACACCTTACCAGTCAAATATCTTAAAATAACAACTAAGAGCAATGTCTTATCAATGTCTGTGGTAACCGTGCTATAAGCATAGTAATTGAATGCGGTTCTTTGAATTATTTGAATGGTGCATTACCACCTTGGGTGTGAATAATTTTCGAATAATTAAACAGCCGGTTGTCAATTACTCCTGACTTTTTCCATTACAAAAAACTTTGTTCTTGGTTCTTTGGATGTTAAAAGTTCTTTATTCAACTTTATAGAAAAACATGGTTCTTCAATGGCATTATGTAGCACTCTTATGTATATAACAATTCTACTTTTGAACTGTAATAAAATATTATAAAAGTATTTAATGATGTTTACATATTTTAGTATTTTAAACAATGTACAACAATGTGGTACTAATATGAACTCTTTTGGTGGAAAGGTACAGTACTTTGCAAAAGTCTTAGGCCACCATGTCACACTTAGATTTGTTGTTTTTGCAGTGTTATAGTGATCATATATAATTGTTTCACAGTCTATTTTATAGAATACATCCAGAAAATACAGGAAAGGTGTATATTGTTAAAACTGTATAAAAATGTAAACTGATGTGTCAAGTTTAAGGGTAAACTCACCTTCCAGTTGCGCAATAGCAGGAAAACTGCAGGATCTCTTAAACCTACATAAAATAAAATTCTTATTTCTAATTTTAAAGAATTTTTTTACTTCATTCTGCTCAAAAACACTCAAGATGTGTTTAGTCCCAAAAGAGGTCACACTAAACACCGACGATGCATAAAGAAGACATTTAGTACTGAAAATGTATTATATTTTTTTTTTATACATATTTCCTGTATTTTCTGTTTGTATTTTAATAAAATAGATTTAAAAAATAATTGTGGTACTGCCCCAGTAACAGGGACCATTTTTTTCTGACAGAGTAACAAACTTTTAGGATTATGCTGTAATAGAATTGGCAAACTTTATCTTTGATACAATGTCAACAAAAATACTATCACAATGCCTACAGGACGAATTATAGAGTTTAAGTTATCACTTTCTCATTAGAGGATTAAGTATATTATGATAAGAATAACTATGTGAAAAATTTAATGCACAACAAGAAAAACTGATATAGCTGTGCACCTCAGCATAAATCGAATCCTTAATTTTCTCTATCTCAAGCTCCAGCAGCTACTTGTAATCAAAGCAAATGTTTTAATGCTAACACATGGATTACAGAATATTTCATGTAAATATTATTGCACTCCTGGTGCAAGTGTTACATATTGAGAGTCGCACTTCAGCATTCTTTGCATGTATTATTAATGCGCATCCAAATAAGCTTCACTCATGCTCTAATAATTTGTGTGTGTGTGTAAACACTTTCACTACATGAGAGTATGAGATTTGTTTGTCTGTGTGTGTGGGGGGGAGATTACAACTCGGATTTTACATAAATGCAGATAATGTCATTTAAATAGAGACATGTTGTTTGACGATAAACATCAAAACTTTGAATTCAAACCGTTATTAGCATTTACAGGATATTCTGTCTGAAAAGTGTCATCTTTGCAGTCAAGACCAAAAAGTAATTTTTCTCAACAAAAAAATGCATTTAAATTCAACTGTACTCCAAATAGAAAATCAACCATGTCGAATCACAGTAACATCACGAGCAGCTGTTTATAATTATCGAACATGTTGAACATACTCAAGATTTTACCCAGAGGGAATTCTTTTCATTGGTTTGTTGTACAGTGTGCTGGATCTCCTGGTCTGTCACTTTTAATAAAGTTGATTAATTGCGTATATTCTCTCAACCTCACTCTCGCATGGCATCTAAAACATCTTACTCACCACCCACCATCCCATTTCTCCTTCATGCCAGAATAAATCAATATCTTCTCCTCTTTGGATGTCCATACCTCTCATTTTGATGTTTCTCTCCTGCAGTGGGAGAATGAACAGTTGACCAGTCTGGAAGAGAGAGGCCGTCTGTTGCTCACGTTGCAGTTTGTTCCCCCACCTGAAGAGGGAGACGGAGAGGGGCAACGAGGGGGCTTGTGTGTCGGAGTGCAACGTTGCGCTCATCTGGCCGCCATGGACGTCAATGGTTTCTCCGATCCCTATGTGAAAATGTAAGTATTCATTAGTGGTATACTGTAGTTGCCAGAAAATCTCCGTAAAAATACAGCAAACTTATAAACAACTTGGAAGTTAAAAACTGTTAAAATACGGTGGCATTTTCTTTCTGTATATTTCACAATTCTTAACTGTATTTTTCATGGCAACGTTTTGTAAACTACAATTCTTAACCGTGCACTTAGTAAGGGATAATCCACGGCTAGCCATGCATTAAAGGGTTTTAATGCACGACGTAGAGGCGAAGAACCACCCGACGCGTAGCGGAGTGTCTCTGCGAAGTGCATTAAAACCCTTTAATGCATGGCTAGCCGTGGATTATCCCGCTTATACCTTGGTTATTTGCCAAGTTAAAGCTGTAATTAATGTTTACAGTGTAATGTTTTTAACAGACGGGTAAAAATGACAGTCATTTTTAAGTTAAGGCTCGCACTCCATCCGCTTTAAATAAAGTAGTGCTGAAATAAAACCTGCGCACTTTAAAGAGAGATGCACTTATGTCTCGCTCGCTCGCTCTCTCTGCAAGTGTAACTGTGTTACTATGGTTACCAATGTTTATAATAGCAGATTATTTCTAACTGTAATTAAACTGACTGGAACTACCTGTGCATTAAACAGTTTTAATGCACACCTTCCAGCCAATCAGAATCAAGTATTTAAACAGACCATGGTATAAATTAACTGATATGTTAATATCTGTTAATATAAAGCTCCTTTGTTCTTAAATTTCACAGCGACTTTTTTACTTTTAGAAACTATAATTTAATCATTATTTTACCATAAAGTACATGCATAATATGGTAACTTACACCTTTTACTTTCAAATACTGTACATTTTACTTTATAATTTAAAAATGTAACTTCACTACATTCTAAAGCATAGAATCATACCGTTTATTCCTTTATATTACACATTAAAATTTATTTAATTCCTAATCACATTAAAATTGCATGCTTTCGCAATTTTTTATGTAAAAATAAGAAGGTATTAGATGTTTAATGTACTTCTATTTTAAATGTAAAAATATATTGTATTTATGAAATGTAGTGGAGTAAAAATTATGATTTTATGCTTTGAAATGTATGTTTAAAAAAAATACTGATAAAATACCAATACTTGAAAAATGTAGAAAGTAAAAATACTTCCCTACTGCCCACCTCTGCAGAAAAATTATTAGTATATGTCAATGAGGCTGATGAACTGGGGGGGGGGGGTTAAAAGTAGAAATATGACTATTGTATGCCCATTTGCATTAATAGTTTAGTTATTCGTTATTAAGTAATTGGTATTTTTGCACATATATTATGCAAAAGATATTGGACTTACTGGCTTTACATGTTCACTATGTTAGATGATGATATCAGTGTGACAGTTTCAGGTTTTAAATCATTACTTCCAGTTCTTTACACCCCATCATAGATTTCCACCGTACATTTAAGAGCCCCTATTCCCGTTTCATGATTTTACATTTCTTTTGGTATGTAAGTGTGTGTCAGTACATGTTAAATTTCACCTATTTCATTCCTAAAATCATGGGCGTCGGAACCATTATACGTGGGTGGGACAGGACCCACCCACTTTTTAAGACCAATGATAATGGACCCACCCACTTTTTCTCTAATTTAGCGCATTTGTCTGTTCACTTATCAAAGCGCTGTTAGTCCAAATCCATTCCACTAGAGCAGGGATCCCTAACCTTTGCTTTTTTTACACCGCGGACCCGTTTCAGCTTTTAAACATAATTCGCGGGGGTGAGTGGACGCTGAGTTGCTGTTCGAACATAGTGCTGAAAACCTCATTTTCCAAATGTATAACGTTTTAAACAGAAGTAAATGTCAAACAACCATGCATTAGGAAAATTAATAACTGCTTTATTTATAGTATATTTTCTATAGACGTGTAAAACCATATTAAAGCGGATTATTTTACTTTCATTGTTTCACGAGTTTGCCTGCCCATTTAGTCTTAATAATTAACGGTAAACGAACTTAGCTTGGTGTTCTTAAAGGCAGCTCAAACCTTAGGTCGGACTCGAGCCCCAAGTTCAAGACACAGAAGAAAAAAGGAGGAGATGATGAGGAGAGATGCCAGAAGAATTGCGTCTGTCGCGGAGGCACAGAGACTCCCGTTTTGCTTTTAATGATAATTAACACAGCACTAAATGTGGTTCCTTTCAAACGTTAAAAGTATAGGCTACTCGTTAAAATATAATTACTGCTGTAAAATAGTTAATTTTGATTATGGTGCCACGATCGCTGGATAATTTTCAAGTTTTTTTTACAGAAGCCAATTACTTTTCATTTGCGATATTAACGTCTTTACGTATTGTTATTATTTGCGAGGTACATTTGCAGAATTCATAAAGTCATACCTCTGTTTAATCGATTGTGTTTTAGAAGTACACATGCTCAAACTCTTATGACAGCATTGTTTCCCGACGGATACCATAAATTAGTGATCTAATTTCCAGAATCTCACATTTATATTTCTCTAAGAGAGAGAAAGAGAGATTGGGTATAACAAATAAAAAAGGTACAAAAGTTGTATCAGTTTACCTTCATTCGTTTTTCTTACCTTTTATTTCCTCAAAATAAAAAATAAACATTGTAGCCTACTGTCAGCAGAGTAGAGAAAAAAAATGACACAGAGAAAGATAAATGAAACATGACATCTGTCATTATTTGCAAAATATTTAAAGGGCTATTACCAGAATTTCGACCGCAATAGGCTATTGTCTTTAATTTAATAAACGCAAATGTTCAGGCTAATTAAAAGGAAACATGAAAATGTCATCTATTGCAGTAAATTTATTTTTCGGGGGGGGGGTTATGTGGGGACCCACCCACTTTTAATTTGCTTCCGACGCCCATGCCTAAAATACAATGTTATTTTGTCTATTTGGTATAATACAATGTGTGGTTTTATGGTTTATGGTTAAAAACCACAAAAATTATATCCACCGTAGATTTTTGTAGCTCCAGATTTCACTCTCTTTCTGAAATGCAAGGATCTGAAAAGCTCTGTTTCCTTCATGGGCCAGCTAATCTGTACGTTGTGATTGGTCTGAATACCTCTGATGTCAGCCGGACATGTGACGCTCCTTACCATGTTTAAAAGATTCAGTTGCTAACAGGAGTTAACTTACAGGCAAAGTTGATCGATCAGCTTGGTCATCTGCATTTTTTGAATCAGATTAGGGCTTGTATTTATAAAGGGCTGTTCACATTATAATGATAACTATAACTATAACTATAACTAGGGATGCACCGATACCGATACTGGTATCGGGTATCGGCATCGATACCACATTAGTAGTTGTAGCGGGACACCATTCGTCAAACTTTTATGACCCCCTCCCCCACCCGTTGACAGGTCGTTTTTATGACCCCTTTGACAGGGGGGCGGGACCATCAATCAAAATCTGTACAAGTTGTCAACTTTAGACAGAAAGTATTTAATGGTTTTATTGCCGGTCATTTAGAGTGATTGTTTTTCCTGAGTGTGTTTTATGTTAAGCGTATGGTGTCATGTTTAATGACGGCTCGTGTTTCGACATTTACTGTTTATTGACATTTGATGTCAGACCTCAACCATCCTCCCACCTTTGCTCGCCCCGTGCGCTTCTCAATACTGACTTTCACACCGCGGGTGTGTTGTTGAATCTAAAGTTTTGCAACAGCATAAGTTTATTTAAAGGCAATCACTAATCATATATATATATATATATTAGATGTACCAGGCTACGCTTAAAGCCGATGTTTTCTATCGAGCTATAGTTTCTGATCAGACACAAAGTCTGAACTAAATAAAATTTTAAACGGTTCACGAAGTCCGGGAATCTTTTCATGACCTGGTCTACAGTTTCACACGTATTAAAGATCCGGCGGTGTCTGACAAAGCGTCGGGTGATTGTTCATATCTGTCATTTAAAATAAAGTTAATAAATGTAATTCTGTCCACTATGGCAAAATAGGAATTTATTTTAGATTTAGGGGAATCTTTAACCATGTCTCTGATTAAAACTTTTGATTGTAACATCACAAGTTATTTAATTAAATATTCTGTATACGGGTATAGTTTAAGCAATGACCTGAGCCATTACCTTCGGAGCCGTCAATACTACATTCTTTAGACGATAGTCTAAACTAAATAAATTTTTAAACGGTTCAGGAATTCCGTGAATCTTTTCATAACCTGCACTATAGTTTCACGCGTATTAAAGATCCGGCGGTGCCTGACAAAGCGCCGGGTGAGTGTTCATATCTGCCATTTTAAAATAATGTTAATAAATGTAATTCTGTCCACTATGGCAAAATAGGATTTTATTTTAGATTTAGGGGAGTCTTTAACCAAGTCTCTGACTAAGACATGTGTATACGTGCACAGATGGTGACAGAGAAACTTACATATGACGTTAATAAACTTTTAAATGTTTTTAAGACGTATTCACCCCATTTTGGGGTTTTATTTTTAATTAAAGGCTTCTTAAAACATGTGTGAATATGTGTATATTATACAAAGAGTCTTATATTGTCTGCTCTGACAAAAATAAAGTATTTTTTAGGTTTAGGGGAATTGACTGCGTGTGTCTTATAAATACAACTTGATAATACGTTTGTTTTGTAAAGAGACTTCTTTAAAGTCACGCAAGAATAAAATATTTTAGTTGTAACTGGTTAAACTTAAAGCCGATATTTTCTATCGAACTAGTCTATTTTCTGTTCAGACACAAAGTTTTCTGATGCTGATATTATGTCAGTGTGTGTTTGTGTGGGGGTCGTGTGATGTAATCTTTGAAAGTTTATGACCGAACCTTTATTGGGGAGCGACAAGAGATCTCCCGGAATCAGTTTGGATGGAGCAGAGCTGTTATACTCAAGTCTATTGGTATGTATGTGTTTCGCTGTGTTCGTGCCAGTATTTTGTATGATTTATTTAAAAACTAAAAATTCGATCTCTGGTATTGCAGCGAAATTGTCTAAACTGGTATTAACTATTCCTGGTAAATCGCGGAGAAGAGTGGCCTGAACAAAAAAGTCAGACCGAGACTAGAACCTCCCGCAGCGTAACACGGAAATCTTGGAACAAAAGAGACGCCGACTGGCTCGTGTTGTCCGGTGTGTTTTTATTTAATCCTGTTACAATAGATTTAAACAAACTGGTTTGGTTTAATATTTTCTAATAACATGTGTTATCTGTTTTAAAGGTTTGGATATCAGAGGCAAAGCGAACGTTGTGTGTACTATTGCAAAATATATAGCGGATCTCCACGGTACGTTTATCTTGCATAAGAAAATTGTTTTATTTAGATATTTGTCCTAATAACTTTGTTTTTATCTGTTTACAGGTTAGGATACAGACCACAACGCTTTGGACGTATCTTTAAAAAAGATTAAAATCAGAGACTTTTTGGATTTGTCTGGGGACATTTTAAACATTTTGTGGCAAATTGGATTTAAAACATTTCGGATACTGGATACCTAGTTTGATTTGTCCACAGAGCTTGTTTAAGACGTTTTCACCGCATTTTAGGGTTTATTTTTAATCAAAGGCTTCTTAAAACATGTGTGAAAATGTGTATATTTTACAATGAGTCTTATATTGTCTGCTCTGACATAAATAAATTTTTATATTAGATTTTAGATCAATTGACTGTGTGTGTTTTATGTCAAGCGTATGCTGTTATGTTTAATGACGGCTCGTGTGACAGCTTGTGTTTAGGCATTTGATGTCAGATATCACCCTTCCTCCCTCCTTTCGCACAAGACCTGCATTCTTTCACAGGGGTGCGTGTTGTAAAGCGATTAAAGATTTCTAAAACTCAATGTTGGTAAAACAATCCCCCATTACGGTGTCAAAAAAGTAAAATGTTTATTTTAGATTTAGACAAATCATGAACAATGCTACGATTAAAACATTTGTTTGTAACATCACAAGTTATTTAATGAAATATTCCGTATACGTGTATAGTTTAAGCAATGATCTGAGCCATAACCTTCGGAGCCGGCAATACTATAATCTTTAGACGAAAGTCTAAACTAAATAAAATTTTAAACGATTCATGAGTTCCGTGAATCTTTTCATGACCTGCTCTATAGATTCACACGTATTAAAGATCCGACGGTGCCTGACAAAGCGCCGGGTGAGTGTTCATATATGCCGTTTTAAAATAACCTTAATAAATGTAATTCTGTCCACTATGACAAAATAGGATTTTATTTTAGATTTAGGGGAGTCTTTAACCAAGTCTCTGACTAAGACATGTGTATACGTGCACAGATGGTGACAGAGAAACTTACATATGACGTTAATAAACTTTTAAATGTTTTTAAGACGTATTCACCCCATTTTGGGGTTTTATTTTTAATTAAAGGCTTCTTAAAACATGTGTTAATATGTGTATATTATACAAAGAGTCTTATAGTGTCTGCTCTGACAAAAATAAATTATTATTTTAGATTTTAGGACAAATGACTGCGTCTATCTTATAAATACAACTTGATATATATACGTTTGTTTTGTCAATAGACTTCTTTAAAGTCACGCAAGAATAAAATATTTTAGTTGTAACTGGTTAAACTTAAATGTACTATTATCTATTTAACTATAAGCTATATTTTCTGAGCAGATATTTTTCTGTTTCTGATGCTGGTCTTATAACAGTGTGTGGGAGATGATGGCTGTTCACAGCAGGTGGCGGGTTGTAAACTAGGGTCTTTTTAAAACTGTAGTGGTAAAAAATGTAATAGCACATTGACAAAAATAAAGCATTTGGTTGTAACAAATTATTTAATGAAATATTCAGTATGTGTATAGCGATGAACGGTGTCAAAATCACCGGGGTCCCAACAATACTATAGTCTTTAGACTAAAGGGTATTTATTTTAATATAAATAAAATCTTAATCTTTTCGTGCACAATATTCTGATCACGCCATTAGATTGTGTACCAGCGTTTACAATAGAGAACATACGCGGATGAGTGTTCATATACACCGTTAAGAAACTTTTTTTTAAACGATTAAAGACATTTTCAAATCATCTTATGGGGTTTGTTTTAAATTAATGACATCTTAAAACCAACAGGGAATATGTGTTTATTACACAATAAAATGTAATTCTGGCCGCTCTGACAAAATAAGGGTTTAATTTTAGATTTAGTGAATTCTTTAATCAAGGCTCTGATTAAAACACATGAATGCGCGAACCACAGTTGCCAGAGAACGTACGCTGAGGCGCTCTTATGGCGTTAAGAACCTTTTTATTGTTTAAGACATTTTGACCCCATTTCCTGGTTTTGTGTCCGCTGTGGATCCCAACCTCTATGTGTTTATTATACAACAAATGCAATTCTGTCAGCATTTCTAATTTAGAACGCCTTTGATTTAAACATGAGGGTTTTAAAATGAAACGTCCATGTGACTTTTATGACAAAAGCTATTCGATCTTAATTTTTTGTTTTAACATCCAAAAGTTTTATACACAGTCCATAATTAAACAACTAGGTGTGTATGAGTAAGATTATATCTAATGTCACACGAGCAGCACCAAATCACGCATGTGTCTGTGTGTGTGTGTGTGCAACAGGCTGTTTATGTGTGGGCGTGTTTATGAGCCTGTGTCTTTGCAAGGTGTGTGTGCGTGTGTGTGTGTGTGTGTGTGTGTGTGTGTGTGTGTGTGTGTGTGTGTTTGCATGGGGGGTCTATGATGTCTCTGTTTGTTACTAAAGTTTTGATATTAAGTCTGTGTCCTCATTGACAATAAGTAAGGGTTTTTAGATGTAGGCTTTATTACACAGATACTGATTAAATCATGTTATGCATTATTTGCGATTTAAAGAAACTTAAAAGGTTTAAGACATTTTATCTCACATTGTGGTGTTGTTTTTTAATTAATGTAACCTTAAAACCCTCTGTTATCCATTTAGGGAACAATAAAATGTTAGCAAATATTATTTATCAAAGTTGACGATGTTATAAGCCAGGATGTCACTAACGTGACAACAAACATTTATTTAAAGACAAAACATTTTAACAAAATTGCCATGGCTTACAGAGACACACTAGACTTAATAATAAAAATAAAAATATACTATTCGAACATCCTAACCTGGTATTAGGTTAGATTAGGTTTTAAGGTCAATCAGCGTCTTTAGCTTTACAACTTACAGCACAAAACCCCCAATGACAGGATTTTTATGAAGTGGAGCAGACCCTTGGTATGCCTGTGGGGTTAGGTACAACTAAGGTCAACATCTATCAGTGCATAATAAGCAAACATGAAATTATATTTTAACTATGGTTTGTTAATGATGTTGCTAGGTTCGCGTATTTTTTCTGAAACAAACTTTTCTTTTCAAACTTAGTTAGGATACACACGTTTGTCGCCTCAAACACCTGATCAAAGTTTTTCTTCGCTAGCGACAACTAATGTCTGAGATTTTGTAAATTCATCAGATGTTTCTTACTTGTGTATTTTCTTAAACAAACTTTTTCTTTTCAATCTTAGACAGTCTTCATACGTTTGTCTTTCGATAAGTTGTTCATAGTTTTTCTTCGCTAGTGTCAACTCATGTATGAGATTTGTAAATTTCATCATATGTTCTTACATGTGTATTTTCTGAAACAAATTTATGCTTTTCAAACTCAGGTAGTCATCATACTTTTGTCTCTACATACATTTGTTCAAAGTTTCTTGTAGCTAGTGTCAACTGATGTCTGAGATTTTGTAAATTCAACAGATGGTCTTACGTGTGTATTTCTTAAACAAACATGTTGCTGTTCAAACTTAGGCAGTGTTCATACGTTTGTCTTTTCATAAGTTGTTCATAGTTTTTATTTGTTAGCGTCAACTAATGACAGAGATTTTGTAAACTCATCAGATTCAAACAAAACTCATTCATTTCTGTAGTTTATGTAACACCTTGTCAAACTCTTAAAGGTAGTACTATCTGTTTAAAACAACAATGCAAAGTATTTTAGATTTACTTGATAAATCTTTTACATCAAAACAAACTAGGATAGCAATATGTTTGAATCTGTAACAGGTGATACCACCAATAGCGTGATGTACATAACAAAGTCTGTAAAATAATAAAGATTGATTAGGTTTTTATTTAGTAAACCTTTTAACACAAAGTGTAGAGTCTTTTGTATGTAACAACAAAGATGCGATGAAACAACGCAAAACAAGAGAGGATGCGTTTGTTAAAACACATATAAATTAAGATGCATACATCTACAAATGGGGCAATGTTTGAAATAGTTTGGCCGTATAGCCTCTAAATTCGGGACCAATAGATTAAAGACATTGCCCCATTTGTAGATGTATGCATCTTAATTTATATGTGTTTTAACAAACGCATCCTCTCTTGTTTTGCGTTGTTTCATCGCATCTTTGTTGTTACATACAAAAGACTCTACACTTTGTGTTAAAAGGTTTACTAAATAAAAACCTAATCAATCTTTATTATTTTACAGACTTTGTTATGTACATCACGCTATTGGTGGTATCACCTGTTACAGATTCAAACATATTGCTATCCTAGTTTGTTTTGATGTAAAAGATTTATCAAGTAAATCTAAAATACTTTGCATTGTTGTTTTAAACAGATAGTACTACCTTTAAGAGTTTGACAAGGTGTTACATAAACTACAGAAATGAATGAGTTTTGTTTGAATCTGATGAGTTTACAAAATCTCTGTCATTAGTTGACGCTAACAAATAAAAACTATGAACAACTTATGAAAAGACAAACGTATGAACACTGCCTAAGTTTGAACAGCAACATGTTTGTTTAAGAAATACACACGTAAGACCATCTGTTGAATTTACAAAATCTCAGACATCAGTTGACACTAGCTACAAGAAACTTTGAACAAATGTATGTAGAGACAAAAGTATGATGACTACCTGAGTTTGAAAAGCATAAATTTGTTTCAGAAAATACACATGTAAGAACATATGATGAAATTTACAAATCTCATACATGAGTTGACACTAGCGAAGAAAAACTATGAACAACTTATCGAAAGACAAACGTATGAAGACTGTCTAAGATTGAAAAGAAAAAGTTTGTTTAAGAAAATACACAAGTAAGAAACATCTGATGAATTTACAAAATCTCAGACATTAGTTGTCGCTAGCGAAGAAAAACTTTGATCAGGTGTTTGAGGCGACAAACGTGTGTATCCTAACTAAGTTTGAAAAGAAAAGTTTGTTTCAGAAAAAATACGCGAACCTAGCAACATCATTAACAAACCATAGTTAAAATATAATTTCATGTTTGCTTATTATGCACTGATAGATGTTGACCTTAGTTGTACCTAACCCCACAGGCATACCAAGGGTCTGCTCCACTTCATAAAAATCCTGTCATTGGGGGTTTTGTGCTGTAAGTTGTAAAGCTAAAGACGCTGATTGACCTTAAAACCTAATCTAACCTAATACCAGGTTAGGATGTTCGAATAGTATATTTTTATTTTTATTATTAAGTCTAGTGTGTCTCTGTAAGCCATGGCAATTTTGTTAAAATGTTTTGTCTTTAAATAAATGTTTGTTGTCACGTTAGTGACATCCTGGCTTATAACATCGTCAACTTTGATAAATAATATTTGCTAACATTTTATTGTTCCCTAAATGGATAACAGAGGGTTTTAAGGTTACATTAATTAAAAAACAACACCACAATGTGAGATAAAATGTCTTAAACCTTTTAAGTTTCTTTAAATCGCAAATAATGCATAACATGATTTAATCAGTATCTGTGTAATAAAGCCTACATCTAAAAACCCTTACTTATTGTCAATGAGGACACAGACTTAATATCAAAACTTTAGTAACAAACAGAGACATCATAGACCCCCCATGCAAACACACACACACACACACACACACACACACACACACACACACACACACACGCACACACACCTTGCAAAGACACAGGCTCATAAACACGCCCACACATAAACAGCCTGTTGCACACACACACACACAGACACATGCGTGATTTGGTGCTGCTCGTGTGACATTAGATATAATCTTACTCATACACACCTAGTTGTTTAATTATGGACTGTGTATAAAACTTTTGGATGTTAAAACAAAAAATTAAGATCGAATAGCTTTTGTCATAAAAGTCACATGGACGTTTCATTTTAAAACCCTCATGTTTAAATCAAAGGCGTTCTAAATTAGAAATGCTGACAGAATTGCATTTGTTGTATAATAAACACATAGAGGTTGGGATCCACAGCGGACACAAAACCAGGAAATGGGGTCAAAATGTCTTAAACAATAAAAAGGTTCTTAACGCCATAAGAGCGCCTCAGCGTACGTTCTCTGGCAACTGTGGTTCGCGCATTCATGTGTTTTAATCAGAGCCTTGATTAAAGAATTGACTAAATCTAAAATTAAACCCTTATTTTGTCAGAGCGGCCAGAATTACATTTTATTGTGTAATAAACACATATTCCCTGTTGGTTTTAAGATGTCATTAATTTAAAACAAACCCCATAAGATGATTTGAAAATGTCTTTAATCGTTTAAAAAAAAGTTTCTTAACGGTGTATATGAACACTCATCCGCGTATGTTCTCTATTGTAAACGCTGGTACACAATCTAATGGCGTGATCAGAATATTGTGCACGAAAAGATTAAGATTTTATTTATATTAAAATAAATACCCTTTAGTCTAAAGACTATAGTATTGTTGGGACCCCGGTGATTTTGACACCGTTCATCGCTATACACATACTGAATATTTCATTAAATAATTTGTTACAACCAAATGCTTTATTTTTGTCAATGTGCTATTACATTTTTTACCACTACAGTTTTAAAAAGACCCTAGTTTACAACCCGCCACCTGCTGTGAACAGCCATCATCTCCCACACACTGTTATAAGACCAGCATCAGAAACAGAAAAATATCTGCTCAGAAAATATAGCTTATAGTTAAATAGATAATAGTACATTTAAGTTTAACCAGTTACAACTAAAATATTTTATTCTTGCGTGACTTTAAAGAAGTCTATTGACAAAACAAACGTATATATATCAAGTTGTATTTATAAGATAGACGCAGTCATTTGTCCTAAAATCTAAAATAATAATTTATTTTTGTCAGAGCAGACACTATAAGACTCTTTGTATAATATACACATATTAACACATGTTTTAAGAAGCCTTTAATTAAAAATAAAACCCCAAAATGGGGTGAATACGTCTTAAAAACATTTAAAAGTTTATTAACGTCATATGTAAGTTTCTCTGTCACCATCTGTGCACGTATACACATGTCTTAGTCAGAGACTTGGTTAAAGACTCCCCTAAATCTAAAATAAAATCCTATTTTGTCATAGTGGACAGAATTACATTTATTAAGGTTATTTTAAAACGGCATATATGAACACTCACCCGGCGCTTTGTCAGGCACCGTCGGATCTTTAATACGTGTGAATCTATAGAGCAGGTCATGAAAAGATTCACGGAACTCATGAATCGTTTAAAATTTTATTTAGTTTAGACTTTCGTCTAAAGATTATAGTATTGCCGGCTCCGAAGGTTATGGCTCAGATCATTGCTTAAACTATACACGTATACGGAATATTTCATTAAATAACTTGTGATGTTACAAACAAATGTTTTAATCGTAGCATTGTTCATGATTTGTCTAAATCTAAAATAAACATTTTACTTTTTTGACACCGTAATGGGGGATTGTTTTACCAACATTGAGTTTTAGAAATCTTTAATCGCTTTACAACACGCACCCCTGTGAAAGAATGCAGGTCTTGTGCGAAAGGAGGGAGGAAGGGTGATATCTGACATCAAATGCCTAAACACAAGCTGTCACACGAGCCGTCATTAAACATAACAGCATACGCTTGACATAAAACACACACAGTCAATTGATCTAAAATCTAATATAAAAATTTATTTATGTCAGAGCAGACAATATAAGACTCATTGTAAAATATACACATTTTCACACATGTTTTAAGAAGCCTTTGATTAAAAATAAACCCTAAAATGCGGTGAAAACGTCTTAAACAAGCTCTGTGGACAAATCAAACTAGGTATCCAGTATCCGAAATGTTTTAAATCCAATTTGCCACAAAATGTTTAAAATGTCCCCAGACAAATCCAAAAAGTCTCTGATTTTAATCTTTTTTAAAGATACGTCCAAAGCGTTGTGGTCTGTATCCTAACCTGTAAACAGATAAAAACAAAGTTATTAGGACAAATATCTAAATAAAACAATTTTCTTATGCAAGATAAACGTACCGTGGAGATCCGCTATATATTTTGCAATAGTACACACAACGTTCGCTTTGCCTCTGATATCCAAACCTTTAAAACAGATAACACATGTTATTAGAAAATATTAAACCAAACCAGTTTGTTTAAATCTATTGTAACAGGATTAAATAAAAACACACCGGACAACACGAGCCAGTCGGCGTCTCTTTTGTTCCAAGATTTCCGTGTTACGCTGCGGGAGGTTCTAGTCTCGGTCTGACTTTTTTGTTCAGGCCACTCTTCTCCGCGATTTACCAGGAATAGTTAATACCAGTTTAGACAATTTCGCTGCAATACCAGAGATCGAATTTTTAGTTTTTAAATAAATCATACAAAATACTGGCACGAACACAGCGAAACACATACATACCAATAGACTTGAGTATAACAGCTCTGCTCCATCCAAACTGATTCCGGGAGATCTCTTGTCGCTCCCCAATAAAGGTTCGGTCATAAACTTTCAAAGATTACATCACACGACCCCCACACAAACACACACTGACATAATATCAGCATCAGAAAACTTTGTGTCTGAACAGAAAATAGACTAGTTCGATAGAAAATATCGGCTTTAAGTTTAACCAGTTACAACTAAAATATTTTATTCTTGCGTGACTTTAAAGAAGTCTCTTTACAAAACAAACGTATTATCAAGTTGTATTTATAAGACACACGCAGTCAATTCCCCTAAACCTAAAAAATACTTTATTTTTGTCAGAGCAGACAATATAAGACTCTTTGTATAATATACACATATTCACACATGTTTTAAGAAGCCTTTAATTAAAAATAAAACCCCAAAATGGGGTGAATACGTCTTAAAAACATTTAAAAGTTTATTAACGTCATATGTAAGTTTCTCTGTCACCATCTGTGCACGTATACACATGTCTTAGTCAGAGACTTGGTTAAAGACTCCCCTAAATCTAAAATAAAATCCTATTTTGCCATAGTGGACAGAATTACATTTATTAACATTATTTTAAAATGGCAGATATGAACACTCACCCGGCGCTTTGTCAGGCACCGCCGGATCTTTAATACGCGTGAAACTATAGTGCAGGTTATGAAAAGATTCACGGAATTCCTGAACCGTTTAAAAATTTATTTAGTTTAGACTATCGTCTAAAGAATGTAGTATTGACGGCTCCGAAGGTAATGGCTCAGGTCATTGCTTAAACTATACCCGTATACAGAATATTTAATTAAATAACTTGTGATGTTACAATCAAAAGTTTTAATCAGAGACATGGTTAAAGATTCCCCTAAATCTAAAATAAATTCCTATTTTGCCATAGTGGACAGAATTACATTTATTAACTTTATTTTAAATGACAGATATGAACAATCACCCGACGCTTTGTCAGACACCGCCGGATCTTTAATACGCGTGAAACTGTAGACCAGGTCATGAAAAGATTCCCGGACTTCGTGAACCGTTTAAAATTTTATTTAGTTCAGACTTTGTGTCTGATCAGAAACTATAGCTCGATAGAAAACATCGGCTTTAAGCGTAGCCTGGTACATCTAATATATATATATATATATGATTAGTGATTGCCTTTAAATAAACTTATGCTGTTGCAAAACTTTAGATTCAACAACACACCCGCGGTGTGAAAGTCAGTATTGAGAAGCGCACGGGGCGAGCAAAGGTGGGAGGATGGTTGAGGTCTGACATCAAATGTCAATAAACAGTAAATGTCGAAACACGAGCCGTCATTAAACATGACACCATACGCTTAACATAAAACACACTCAGGAAAAACAATCACTCTAAATGACCGGCAATAAAACCATTAAATACTTTCTGTCTAAAGTTGACAACTTGTACAGATTTTGATTGATGGTCCCGCCCCCCTGTCAAAGGGGTCATAAAAACGACCTGTCAACGGGTGGGGGAGGGGGTCATAAAAGTTTGACGAATGGTGTCCCGCTACAACTACTCACATTTTCAAAAGTACTCGTACTCGTTAAAAGTCCCCCGATACCTGGAATCGATACCACGGTCTGAGAAATGTCTATGTTTGAGCGCCGTGTAAGGGGTTAATGCCTCTTGTGTTGTCCAAAGAGGCAGAGTTTACAACAAACTGGAAAACTAGTCCTTTGTTTTTTTGTTAAATAATATGACTAAAGCTGTTACCTGTAAATTTAAATCATGTTTTTTTATTAAGTACTCGGTATCGGTATCGGCAAGTACTGAAATGCAAGTACTCGTACTCGTATTCCAAAAAAGTGGTATCGGTGCATCCCTAACTATAACAATAACTATATTAACGTCACCAGACGCTAACAATAACTTTATGCTAATTCGTTCACGTGCGTGGCACTTGCCTTTAATGGCATTAACTAATATTGGATATTTCTTGTAATAAAAAACTTTTGCAATTGTTTAGATGTCACTGAATATGTAAATATGCTGTTCTTGTTGCATTTACACAGCAAGTAACCAGCAGACTGTGTGAGTTTTGTGTGACTTTAAACAGTGAATCTAGTAGTTTGTGTAATCTAATATCTTCCCTTTGGCGTAGTCAATGTGGTTGGAAAAAGGATTACTGCATCAGTGCTGGATACCTGGGGTAATTTTATGTTATAGACCTCGGCAATGAGCTTCTCCGCTGTCATTTCAAGTGCACGTGCATTTGAAGTTCAAATAGATTTGATTGACTGTCAATGGTTTATCGTTCATCATGTGGGAAAATAGCTCCGAAAGTGATCTCGTTCATTGTATATTTATCGTTATAGTTGCAGTGTGAGTTCCGCTATTCTCTTTAATATAATACCATTTTGTAGTTATAATTATCGTAATAATGTGAACGGCCCTTAAGATATTATCTGTTGTTGGAAGCTGATCTTCAAATATGGTAAGGAACGCCACATTTCCATTACTCGCTCCAGCTATTCGGCCAATCACAAGCACTGGATAGATGGCAAACGGAGTACACTACACTTTCAAACCGATGAGCTTTGTACATACGACGCGTTTTTAGAAAAGTGGGGGAAAGAAGTTTAACAATAATGCACGGTGTGTGGAAAATAATGTGTTTTTTGAACCATAAACCACGCGAACACATTGTATTACAGCGAATACACAAAATAACATTATTTTTTAGCAACGTAATAGGGGCCCTTTAATATGTTTTTATTTTGTGTCACAATTGAACTAAAACAGGTAGTTTACCAAAAATAAAATTCTGTCATTGTTTACTCACCCTCATGTTGTTCCAAGCTTGTATGATGTTTCTTTATTCTGGGAACACAAAAGATGTTAGTCAAAATGACAACTTTAGTCCCCATTCACTTTTGCTGTATTGAAAAAAGAAAACATTTGTCAAAATCTCCTATTATCCTAGAAAAAGTGAAAGCCATCCATCTTAAGACGGCCTGTGGCGGAAAAAATAATGACACAAATTTCATTTTTGGGGGGTGAACTATGACTTTAAATTGCATTCAATCTGAAATGTTCCTTCACAGAACTATGAAGGAAAGACACAAAGATCCTTCCTCTGGATCCTAAAGCCTGATGAGAAACTTAAAAAAAATGGAAAGCAAAAATGGCAGGCAGGTTAGAAAGAGCAGGTAAAATAATAACAGTACTCCTACATCAAAAATAGAGAGAGAGACAGAGAGAGAGAGAGATAAAATAATACACCCTACCCCCTCTCCTTTGATGTGTCTTCTCACTCTCTCATTTATGGCCCCTCTAATCTCTCATTATTTTTCTCACATCATGTATTAAAATAAACGCTCTCAAACCGTTCCTCCTCCCCAGGCAACATGGCATAAGAACAGACAGGACCCCCACCCACATCACTTCCCCTCCGGTTACTATCTCCTCATTTCCTTCACAGATACACGAGCGCGCACACACACACACACAATCTCACTTTTCCTCAGGATCAAAGCCATATACTAACTGTGTGGGCATGTGTGTCTTGGTTAACAGCAGTACATAAAGCGAATCAAATTTTTATGGACGTCTGTGGGATGCCCCTGCAAAAGCTAAAAAGCAAACAGCTTTGTGCGAACGTCTTTTATAGATGTGAGCGTCAGCGCTGCCAATAATGTTGCTTTTGTCTCGGCTTGTCCGTCCAACTCTTCTACCGTCCTTCTCTTTTCACACTTGCTTCACTTTGTTCCTCTGTCTGTCTCTTCCTGCTAGATATCTGAAGCCAGATGTGAAGAAGGAATCCAAACACAAAACTGCAGTGATTAAAAAGACCCTTAATCCCGAATTCAATGAGGTAGGGATCCGTTTGATGAACTGACAGCGACTTCGACGGACTCATTTCATGTTATCTTGCATCTCATAAGACTTTTACTGAGTGTTACTGTGAGTGTTAATGAGATGTCTGGTCGAATCTTTCCATTTTCTTTTCTCCGTCTCTTTGCTGACTTCAAATTCCCTTTGCTCATTTCAAACAGGTTCTCTTGAAAGCTCGGTGATCACCGTTTCGTACATTTCTCATTTCCGTCATATGCCCGTTTTACTTGGATGTTCCATTTTTCTCTCTCCACCTTCCCGTCTGTCTTACACTGTCTCTGTCATTTGGGTGGTGGGCGATTGGCAGCAAGGCGAGTGTTTTGTTTCCATTCACTTAGAAGTAATACACACGCAGATTGGCCATATAATTACTCTTTGGCTCACACTAAAGCCTTCAATCTCACCACTCCAATCTCACACCCCACTATCTGCTAAAAAACAGCTCGGCTCTACATGAGCAACCCTCGAGAAAACCATCATATCACGTCACGTACAAACATTTCATTAGGGGAAAATCTGGCATGAGCCACAGCACTCCCAAATTATATTTAGTATTTCAATTTCATTTTTTCTGAACGTGGGGTTGGAATGTGAATCGTCAAGGACATGAAGGTCCAGCATGAGGGTTTTTCCCTTTGATCCCAGCTTGATTTAACTTGGAAACCTTCCAAACACAAGCAACTTCTGTAAAAAAGCAACCTTCATTTCAAATTCATTCCTATTACAATGGACGTTTTTCCCCCACTGTAAGTTATTCAAGTCCATGCCTTGCTACAGTCGGTGGGTGCGACACCACCAGTACGAAACATCTGTTTGGTTGAACGGTTTCCATTTGTTTTTCACAAAACCCCACCTCTAGATGGGGTTCAGTTATTCTGATCATTCACATTAAAATAACAACGAATATAGAAGGAGGGAGATACAGAAATGCCATCTTTAACCTGATTGATTGCAATAAAACTATTGATTGTGGTATTACCTGTCAGTCAGATGATCAACATGTCATATTTAACCACCCACAGGAGTTCTTCTATGAGATCTCACTATCCGAACTGGTTCATAAGACGCTGGAGGTTACAGTATGGGATTATGATCTGGGAAGATCGAACGATTTCATAGGTGAGAGCAAGATGAACATGTAGTGATGCTCTGTTGAAAAATGCATTTTTACACTGGCCGTCGCCATGAACAGGGTACAAGATACAACCTGGAAAATTGTCGTCAACAAATAAAAAAAATTTTGGTAAATAAAATTTCTTAATAATAAAAAAACACTACAGTACAGTACACTATTGCATTGATTTCCCCCAGCAAGCAGTTTTGTGTTTTAAAAAAACTGCCCAAACACAGCCCAGATGTCTAGACTAAATCAAGGCAACATTTGATTACCTATCAAAATGTAATTGATGTCTAACCATAGCCCAAAAATAAATGAAAGGAAATGAATAAATAAATGAAAGCAAACACCTTGTAATCACTGTTGACTTTGCTTACATGAGGAAATATTATAAACTCCAGGTTATTTTTAACCCAGCATAGTGTCAAAAAGGGACAAACCCAACTTGTTGGGATAAAGGAATAGTTCACCCAAAAATAAAAATTATATCATCATTTGCTCATCCTCATGTTGTTCTAAACCTGTATGAGTTTCTCTTTTCTGATGAACACAAAATAAGATATTTTGAGAAATGATAGTACACAGTTGACGGTATACCCACTGATTTAGTATTTGAAGAGTTTGGTTCCAAAATGCAATAAATCCATTTTGACTAATTTGGGTAAAAATGTGTTTTCTATACCAAGAAAGTGACAAAGTTAAAAACCACTATTTTCTGTTACAAACTTTCACATATCATCTTTAGGTAATAATAACATAAAAAAATTCAAATCCATAATTTGATTTTCGAAGATTTATTATAAAAACTGATATTTTTTTTCAAAATGCTATAAATCTATTGAATCAATATATAAATGTGCATCCATAATTGTCATGTTATATTCATTTAGTTGACAAGTGGTATACACTGATTAAAAAATAAACATTAAATGGCATTAATCAAAACACTTACTTTGTCATATTAAGAACACTGTCATTGCTGCAGTCATCCTTGGGACATCGTCGCTGAACTTTTTTGACAGCGATCAGCTGTAAAATGTTTTTGTCCTACTCGATTTTCGTTGGCTTCGAGTAGGGATGGGCATTTGATTAAATTTTTTTTAGTCGATTGTCGGGAGAATTAACGATCGACTATCGATTAATCATTAATATTTTTATAATAAAAAATAATTATTTAACTTTTATAATTCAAAAATGTTGAATACAAAAATACAGCGTGTTTTCCTCCATGAGACCTTTATTACAAGATCAACTTGTGTCAAACAGTTAAACTACATTTAGTTAGACAAATGGAACATATATCCACTTGAATATGCGGTGCTCTTAAGCAGCGGAACCTGCTGCTGCGAGCCGCATTCTTAAACAGAGACCTCATTTGTTCCAAAACATCATGACCTTTTCATGATTATTTTTTTTAAATCAAAACGGAAGGTCACAGATAACGGAGTATGGCGTCAAATATTGCACCCTGGTGGTAAAATGTTGAATTGCTGCCACACAGTGAAATTCATTTAATTGCTTCGAGACACACGCTACGCTAGGCAACCTACCTAGATAACCTGCCTTAGATTAAAAAAAAAGTATTCGATTAATCAATAACAAATTAACGTCCTCGACTAAATTCTTAACGATCAATTATCGATCGTCGATTAATCATGCCCATCCCTAACTTTGAGTAAAATAATGGAAAGTTTTTCATAAGTTCCCCTGGGGTCAATGTGTTAGCTTGACAGAAGCTTGATGCTGTTGTGTGAAAACCAACAGCCGGCATTTTTCCTTCGCCCCAAGTGCTTTTGACGTAAATTATTTGATTTTGATGGCTTATGTTTCTTCCCGCCACAGAAAACCACCACAGGTTTATCAATGCCATCAAAATGACTGTTTTGTTTTTGTTTGTTTGTGGATCACGAAGTACAAAGTAGATGAGGAAAACTAGGACTCTGTGTGTATTTAACGCGCTGCCATTGTTGTTTACAATGGGTGTAATGGTGCGCTGTGATTTGTTGAGAAGATTTATTGCATTCTGCATAGAAGGAGGACTGTCGTTTATCGTGTTTTGGGTAAAAAGGGAGAAAAGATGACAGAATAACGGCAGATATTGGATTATGCGTAAAAATAAGAATTTATTTTTTAATACTGACCAGATACAATACAGTTTTTTTTTTAAATGGCATTTATCGCGTTTTGGAAGCAAACTCTTCATTTGTTTTTCAATAGGTATTTACAGTCAACTGTGGGGTTATCATCATGAACAGAATAAACAACTTATACAGCTTAAGAATTTTTATGTGAACTATCGCTTTAAATTAAGCTAGAAAACTTTTCTATTTGACCCACAAAGTAACCCAGCATAGGTTAAATTACAACTCAAGTGGCTGGGTTAAAACGCAGTGCTGGGTTAAAAATGAATCAGCATTTTTAGAGAGTACATTTAGCCCAGCGTTGGGTCAAAAAGCACAAACCCAAACGCAATGGGTTGTAATTTTACCTATGATGTTTATTTTCTGGGTTAATTCAACCCAACGGCTGGGTTTGTCCCTTTTTGACCCAACGCTGAGTTGAACATAACCCAGCATGTCTTAAAGTACAAGTTACATCTCACAAGTTATTTTAGCAAAAACAACTTGTAACCAAATTCAAGTTTATTTTGTGTAGAAGTGTGTTACTCAAAGCTGGACTATTTCCAGACTTTAATTAACCTTCACTCTTAGAAATTATATGTTAATTTTTTATCTTTAATCTTTGTGCGTTAAGCTTTAAATACATTATGTGTAATTGTAACACATTATGTGTCATTTTGTGTTGATTTTGTTTAAAATATAACACAAGTTGTGTTAAAAGTAACACAGAATGTGTTTTTTCAATAATAACACAGAGATGGGTGGGTACTGGGACAACGCATTTAGTGTGTTGTCCCAGAATCAAACTAATGTGTTTTTATTAACACATTCGTTCTAAGAGTGTAGCTTGCTGAGCAAAAACAATCCAACAGATTATGTCAATTAGCTTGTTTTAATAGCTGGAAACAGTCAGGTCATATGTAAGATTAAAATATCCATTATGTTATGTTATGTTCACGTGTACTTACATTATTCTAGTGTTTTCAACAATGTTTGAATTTGTCGTCCCGGGCTATCCTCCGTTTTTGCTGCCATACAAACCATAGGGGTGTTTGACTTCATGTAGCACAGACTCAGCACGTGACACTTTGTGATACTTTGATGTCATACGCGCATAGATCTGTGCAGTGTGTAACATGACACGACGACGTTCACGTTCAATATTCTTAACAGCGTTATCAAGCTGCGGACGTTGTCGTTTTGCGACCTCTAGTGGCGACATTTAGATATTGTGTTTAATGGTTTTAAGCATTTTTCATGCAATTTTAAAGGGATAGTTCACCCAAAAATGAAAATTCTGTCAACATTTACTCACTTTTATGTTGTTACAAAATTGTACCAAGGAAGATATTAAAAGGAATGTTCGTAATCAAACCGTCTGTGAGCCCCATTCACTTTTTATAGTACTCTTTTTTTTCTACTATGGAAGTGAATGTGGCTCACAAACGATTTGGTTACAAGCATTCCTTTTAATATCTTCCTTGGTACAATTTTGTAACAACATAAAAGTGAGTAAATGATGACAGAATTTTCATTTTTGGGTGAACTATCCCTTTAAAATTGCATGAAAAATGCTCAAAATATCTTCCTTTGTGTTCATCATTAATCAATGGTTAGATAAAGCTTTTGCTGGGGGATTTTGTACCCTATTCATAAAAAGAACTTTATACAAATCTTAGTTAAAATGACCTGATTGTAATTGATTGAACTAATCATACTTTCAATTTTAAAGTATAAAACATCCATCTTTGAAAGCACACACATAAAGGTGCACTACAACACATTCAAAACACTGAGTTAACATGTTTATATTTCTGAATGGCAGGTGGTGTGTGCTTGAGCTGTCAGGTTCAAGGAGATGCTCTTCGCCACTGGATGGACTGCCTGAGAAACAAGGGTCAAAGGGTGGAGCGCTGGCACATTCTGACCAATGAGCTGCCTCAGACGACCTGCCATGACTGAGAAAGTAACCTGTCAGGAATGAGGAAATCGGTCATGATAGGTTTATCAGTCTGATTGCTGTGAAGTGGACATGGAGTTATTAATATGAGCTGGGATGTCTAACCAGGGGCCAAGATGCGCAGAAGAAAAATTACAATATTTGTGCTGTTTCAAAGGATGGGCCACCGGTTGTCTTTTGACTGAATGTCATTCAAAGTGACTCCCCTTCCCTTACCCACATTACTCTCTCTCTTTCTCTCATTGCTGCACGTTTTCTACACATTTTGCAATGTCAAGGTGAATTTTTCTCTTATGAAATTGTGTGTAGCACAACTCTCTTTTTTGACCGACTGATAACAATGTATTTTAATGTTCTGTGCTTTCGTAATGCTTGCATACAGAGCTAAGACGCATCTTTAACAAAACAGGTGCATGTAAACTGCCTGCTGTAAACTCATCAGAATGATAAACACATGGAAAGGTCCAGTGCTCTCAATGGAAGACGTTATGCGTATGTTACCAACAAACAGACTATCCATTTTGTAGCATGATGCAATGTTTACATTTTTTACTTTGCATACATTGTTTTTCAAGGTCTCGGATTTGGCACTTTTAAATTTACAGTTGTAGAGGAGTTTTATGGACATGCTACAATTTGATATCACATACATTAACTATTTGATATATTTTTGGAATCTAATGTTTGTATGTGCTATAAACTAAGTTTATATGAATTGAGTCTGCATGCATGTGTGTGTGGGTGTGTTGGTTGGTTGTTTTGTATAAAAAAAGTGTTGTACTCTTGAGGGTTTGTTGTTTCTATCAAGTGCTTAAGTACAATTTAAAAAATATATATTTGAAATGTATTACTCTTAAGATGTGCATCATTTCCCTGCATATTTTTGGACTGAGCATAGAAACCACTTATTAATTACAATCTGTAATGGCTTCAGCAAGCAGAACAGCTGTCATAGTGCAATAACAACAAGCACTCTTCATCTAAATGATCTTATTTGCTACGGTTGGTTCCTGCTATCACTGCTACATTATTTTAGCAAGTGTGAATTTTTGCGGTCATTATGACAATAAGACTCTCTAACACAAATTCCAGTTTTAGATAATAATTATCCTCCTGTAAAAATCACAATGTTTCTCCTCAACATTTTATGTTAATAATGTGTTGCTGCTATTGGGGGGAAACAGCAGTCCACACCGAGGTTAATGTGTCAGACTCCCTAAATCTAATCTAGTTTAAATTACCCAAAATGCTGAGCAACTTTTATAAATTAAAAACATAAAGCCTATGAAACTTTTATAATAGGTCATCTATTCTACACGTAATGTTTTTTATTCCTCCACCGTAAAAATGCTCAACACTGACACCCAGCGGAAACTTGTTTATAATGCAGTCTAGTTTCAACCCAAAGTGTACTCGACAGAAGCCTGCACAATATTGGGAAATATGGGGGGACTGACAGATTTTGTTTTTCTTCTATGTATTGCAATATGAAAAACGATGACTTTAAATGACTTGAATAGCTCTATTTGAGGAATTAAAGGGACAGTCCGTCCAAAAATGAAAATTCTGTCATCAATACTCACCCTTCAATTGTTTCAAACCTGTAAACATTTCTGTTCTGCTGAACACAAAGGGGTGGTTTCCCGGACAGGGATTATTAAGCCAGGACTAGGCCTTAGTTTAATTAGGAAATATAACTAGTTTTAACAAACATGCCTTACTGAAAACATTACTGGTGTGCATTTTAAGGCAAAACAAAGGGGACTGATTTATTTTAAGATATGTCAGTGCAAGATGATTTCAGTTTGGACAGCTCTTACATTTATTTTAGTCTAGGACTAGTCTTATCCCTGTCGGGAAACCGCTCCAAAGAGGAATATTTGTTATCAAGCAGGAAGCAAAAGCACCACTGACTTCCATAGTAGGAAAAATACTAGAAGACAATGGTGCTCAACAAAACTTTTACAAACATTGCTCAAAATATATTTTTTGTGTGTTTGTTCAGCAGAACAAAGAAATGTATACAGGTATGAAACAGGTTGGGGGAGAAAAATGATGACACATTTGTTAGTTTGTGGTTAACTATCCCTTTAACGTGTGCCTTGCATTTCTTATATAGGTCTGGGATGGCAACTTAGTAAATAGTTGCATGATGATGTTATCAGATGGAGTTATTAAAATCTTGTTTGGAATTGTTTTCATTGCTACCACCATGTCTTTTGCAGGTTGAAATGTTATTGAACCTCTGATTTTTCTCCAAAGGCATCCAAAAAAGTTTTTCCTTTGAAAATGTTTAATTTAATTTAATTTCTAAAACTTACTTTTTTCATATCATACAAAATGTTGCTGGAAGGTAGATTCCTTCCTAGCATCTACAGCAGTTAGTTTCCGGCAACATACTTAAGTGTGGGGTGCATGATCTCTGAAACAAACATGCCCATACCCCAATAGAATCTGGACCTTCTTTTGATAGACCCGCCCCACACATACGCAACCCAGACCAAAAATGTTGGTTAGTAGACACCCCCCTTACTGCTGATTGGCTACAAGTGTGTTTTGGTACTCGCCCCGACTCCCTTTTCCAAAGTGTTTTTCAAAAATTATGCACCCCGCCTTTAACTATATCATGATTAAGGATTGTGGGAATAGGGATGTGCAAAATGTGATGCATCAATATATTAATGGAAATACAATTTAATGACCGGCAAAATTGATAGAAGACACCATTGGATAGCTGGTTATACCTTTTGTAGTTAGTGTCATCCCACAAGTCCGAAGACTTGCAAACCACATTAACATTAAAGAGCAACTATTGTCCGATTCACAATTTTACATTTCCTTTGTTTGGTGTGTAATCTGTATTAAAGGTCACATTCTTTCTGATCCAATTTTTGAAACCCTAGTTAGTGTGTAATGTTGCTATAATAGCATAAATAATACCTGTAAAATGATAAAGGTCAAAGTTCACTGCCAGGCAATATATATTCTTAAACAAAATTCGCCTTTCAAAGCCTACAACACTGGCCGGTTTGGACTACAGCCCTCTACTTCCTGCTTTAATGACGTCAGTAAAACAGTTTTTTACTAAACTCCGCCCACAGGAATACATCAGTTGCCAGCTAAGCTAACGGCAAGCTAAGCTGCTATCAAATCACAACACACTAAACAAACTACACAATCAGAACTTGATACGTATTTCTGAAGGAGGGACTTCATAGAACGAGGAAGACATCAACCCGTTTTTAGGACAGTGAAAAAAGCACTATACAGATAAGGAAATTGTGTAAAAAATACCGCATTTTTTACACGTGAAACATGAACACGTTATATTGCGCACTGTAAACACAATCAAAGCTTCAAAAACACAGAAAAGACGGGACCTTTAATACATGTTAACGATATGCAAAAGGTACAAACCCTCAAGGTAAACGATGACGCAAGTTATCGTTTCCAACGTAAATCTCTTTTCTTGGACTACAACAAACACACAGATTATAGGTAACAGTTTACTTCCTGGGCCGGTTGACGTGGACAAGCCCGATATTATCATAATTCCTCCCGCTTGGACTCACAGTGTGTAAGTTAAATCCTGTCAGCACTGCATTGTGACTGAACCTTTCAAACATGGTAACGAGCGTCACATTTCTGGCTGACGTCAAGAGGTATTTAGGCCAATCACAACGTATAGATTAGCATTCAAATCAATGAATTTTGTACAAAATTAATGCGTTTTAGGAAGGCAGGATATCTGGATCTACAAAAAAGTAAGGTACGTGGAAAATAATGTTTTTTTAAGCACAAACCACGCGAACACATTGTATTATACCAAATACACAAAATAACCTTGTTGAAATAGGTGCCTTTTAAATGATTTTAAGAATACCATCAAATACCAAAAAAAGAGGCTTTTCAACTGAAGATCATCATGTGAATTTCTATATTTAACACATCTCTCAGTCCTGTTCATGGCAACATAGTACATTTTGAAAGTCTCCATTGTTTATGCAAATCAGTGATCAGTGCTGATAAACCACTGTATTATAACTTAACACTACAAGGCTTATCCGAAGCGCTCATAAAAAAGTTGTGATCAGTGCAGAAACCTTTCCAAGGTTTTTAGCTTAAATCCTCTTTATTTTGCCTGCGGAGGTAGAAACAGCGTGGAGTTATCATGTAGACGCATGTGATTTCGGCACGTGTACGCATCCTTAAAGCTGCGTGAGCACACCGGACAGCCATAAAGACGCAACTGTAGATGCACCCGCCTGTGGTTCCTCAAAGTTCCATCATTGTTGAAACGTTTTCCACACTGGGCACAGGCATACGGCTTCTCCCCCGTATGAATGCGCATGTGCACCTTCAGCCGTGAATGATGTGGGAACAGTTTTCCACATTGGGAGCACGCGTGCTTCCCCGTACCTCTGCCTCGACCCCTTCCCTGCCTTGATCCTCTACCGAATGGCGTGACGTGATATGTAGGATTGACCACATCAGTAAGATGACCATTGGTGCTCACTGTATCACGTGTCCCATTCTTAGCTGATCCAGAGTCAGTGTTTTGATGAGAGGTGTTATAGTTAATGTGAGCTATGTCAGGACGTGTCTTTTTCAAACTGGTGCCTGTCTTCTTCACGGACACCTGCAAGGTTCTAGGCTTTAACTTGGAGCAACCGGACATACGGTTAGCTGATTCTAGATCAGTTCTGGAATTTAGTATGCTGAACACATTAGGATCAGACCTGTGACTATCATCAGCGTTAGCTGACACCTGAGCAGTGCAATGAGGTAATGGGCTGTGGATCAATATCTTAGTACTAATGGACTGTGGATCAAGATTCTCCACAGGCTCTGTTTTAACATCACAAGAAAATTCTATGAATGTTGATGTTTTAAAGTTTTTATCTGTTGTAGTGAGTGTGCTTCTTAAGGGCGAACAGGATATATTGATATCAGGTTCAGTCACCAGAGGAGAATGACTGGAGAACCCTTCCACTTTTGTGCTGGTGAGCTGCTCATCGGGTACCTGGTTCTCATAGATCTCTGTAGGCATTGTTTCTGTCTCAAAGCTAGGCTTCCATTCAAGCTGCTGGGGTGAAGATGCTGGTTCAGAGTTTGAGATTCCCAGACCTGTAAAAGATTCAGGAGGGTCTGAAAAATGCAAATGTTCAGTTAGTTCTGCAATTCTTCAGTTATAACATCTCAAGGTAATATAGCAACATATTTGTTATAAACTTTATTACAGTGTAATGTCATTATCTTGAATACAAAACTATTTTTTAAAAATAACTATAACGAAGAATAAGTGGGTGTGTCTTAACTAGAACTGTAAAACAAACGATTACCTCAAAATAGTGATTTAATGGTGTCAACAAATCGTTTAAGAAACATCTATGTTAGTCCTATGATAGGACAGTAACTTATACCGTTGGACTCGAAGAGTTTCTCAGTCTCCTTCAGTCTTCGTCTCAGGTACTCGTTGTTTTTTTGTAAGGTGTCCAGCTCTGTCTCATACTGCAGGACTGTCTCGCCCACCATGTCCATGATTTCATTCAGCGCCGCCATTAAGCGCTCCGTCAGAAATGTGTTAATGATCTGAAGCTTTGTCATTTTGTTGTCAGCACGCAGTTATTTTATTTTTGGCGTGACGTTGGGATAAAGGTAAACAGTGTTGCTTGTGGTCATATGACCATATACGTGTGTTTGTAACTGCCGTTTAGCGCCTACCCGAGGTGCGGAGGTGTAAACGAGGATTGTACAGACGCCACATTCGCGCCTCGGCTAGTTGCTGTGATACGTCATCGAGCCGCCATATTGGACCGGTAGAGAGTGCATTGTAAATAAACACGAGTGAATAGTTTAATGTGCTTTTCAGGATATAAGCAGAATAAGGTTTCAAAGAGTTGATGATCTACGTTGAGTTTGGGAATGTTCTGTCACCAATTATTTAGAATCTCGATTGTTAGACTTGCAAAAATATATATATATGTGTATGTGTGTATGTATGTATATATACATATATACATATACATATATATATATATATATACATATATATATATATATATATATATATATATATATATATATACATATATATATATATATATATATATATATATACATATACATATACATATATATATATATATATACATATACATATACATATATATATATATATATACATATACATATATATATATATATATATATATATATATATATATATATATATATATATACATATACATATATGTATATATACATATATATACATATATGTATATATATACATATATGTATATATATATATATATATATATATATATATATATATATATATATACATATATATATATATATATATATATATATATATATACAGATACATATATATATATATATACAGATACATATATATATAGAGAGAGAGAAAGAGAGAGAGAGAGAGAGAGAGATTGCATTCTTCACTTTTTTGTTTTACAACCGTGTCAGTAGATTATGTTCTTGTTTTTTACGTTCATTTCCCATCTTTTGATTAAGAGTTCCTTTATTGCAACAGCTTTGCACCAAAATACCAGTAATAGTAACAAATCATAATTTGGAGTTAAGAATAACTTGTATAATACTAATAATGCACTATAAAACACTTGTTTCATACACAGAGCTTGACTTTGTACCATGAAAAAGATATTTTTATTCAAATAAGTTCATATGTTTATATAATTTCCCCACGGAGCTCACATTTATATTCACAGTAATGTACAGAGACTGAAAGTCTAAAACAGCTAACTCGTAGGCATGGACTCGAATGTCTTCTTTACAATAAATACAGTAACTCAAATGCACTGACCAGTACAGTAGTTTTGGTCATCTTGTTTAACTAAAGAACAAGATCTGCAGCTAAACCAGAAACAAATAATGAATCATTTTAAATAAATAATTATTTTGACAAAAACACTTTTATTGGCCTGGTTATTTGCACATGGTAAATTATTATTTATATTTAATACCTATAACAAAACCATATGGCCAGTTATACTAGTTGGTTCAAGATGGAGAAATTATTACAGTCTGGCAAGACGTATGATTTTTTTGAGATCAGTTGTATAATCATAAAGGCACATCTACAGGACTTCTGTCTATCTTGTCTCAACACACCATTTGGATTGATGGGTTGTAGCTTTTATTCTAAAACAATTAGCTTGTCAGTACACATTAAAAATAAAAGGTTAAGCAACCACTTTAAAAACATAGTGCTGATCCTGTAATGAGGTCAAAGATATCAATATATTGCTACATAAGTTTATATTTAAAACCCTGTGATGCACAACAGCCAGCATCACATGACTGTGAATGGTTTAACAGTCTCCACACTTTTACTTTGTACCTTCTGCAGAAATTTCACAAACATAAGCTTGACTTTCATTCTGATTGAACTGCTGATAAACTCTTTAATGTCAACATTTACCATGTTTCATGCGAAGGTGCTTTAGAAGGGCTGACGTGGTGTACTCTTTGCGACCCCGGGATATGACAGCCTTACACATAAGGCACACTGCTTTGCTACAGTCTCCCTCTTTTAAAGAGAAATACCTCCATACGGGGCTCGATTTGGCTATCGTCCTCTTTTGCAATTCACAGCATTTACTGTTACATTTAGAGCTATTGGTACATAATATGTTGTGATTTGAAATGTGACGAGTATTACTAAATAAACTTCTACGCTTTAAAAAAGGGGAAGAAGCTTCAGTGTATGTTGGTTGATCTTGGTGTTGAGAACTGGAGAGGTCCGCTGTGTCTAAAGGGAGGTCTGGACTACATGGTGACCAACTCTGATATTCATCCTCAGTGTTCACTATATCGTCGGCTGAACAGTTAGGGTTTATAAGTTCAACTTTAATATTGGTTGGGAAGTCTATCACTCCATCATCAGCAGGATTTGTCTCAGACACACACAAGATTGAATCCTTGTTGATGTTTGATGGTGAGTCTGCAGGTTCTTGCCAAGTGTCGTCAGAGTAAACAGACTCTTCTAGTTTAATGTGCGGATATTGTTCGCTCGGTCTCTGGTTCTGTTGGATCTCTTTAAGGGATTCTGGATCCTCTTTCTGGCTGGGAATCCAAGTGGGCTGTCCAGGAGAAACAAGCTGACAAGCCTGAAGAGCTTAAAAGGCAGAACACATAATAATAAGATTTACTTTATGAATAAAGAAACATGGAAATATAGTGTACAGATAAACAACAAACATAAATATAATACAACACCGTTCCAACAATCCATTTAAAATGCGCCTCTAAGTACATGATGTCTCGTACTGGGACGCAATCAATTAAACTACAAACCACAAAACGAGAACATAACGAACTCAGGGCAGTTTGCTCGCCTAATAAAAATGTAACAGTATTTACAGATGCCAGGGTGACCTATTTACACACATTGTAACGTTACAACAAAAGATTAACATACATGGAGCGTAACAAAGAGTTTTATCTCACACGGTCAGCTTCAAACAATCATACCTGTATTTGTTTGTTCAAGGAAGCATCCGGAGTCCCGCAACATTTCTTTTAGCCGTTTATTTTCGCTTCGGACTCGCTCCGTTTCCTCTTCATACTCGCGCACCGTCCTGCCGACAGTGAGGATGATCTCCTTCACAGCCTCCATCAAGCGCTCGGTCATGAAAGTGTTCAAACGATCCAGTTGATTCATTTTACTACTTGATGAAGATCGCTGTAGTTAAACGATAAAGTAAATAGACCCAAACCCGTAAACAATAACAACACAGAGACGTGCGAAAGTTTCCTCTTTCAAACGTTAAAGCAGCACATCTACCGCAAAAAGGTTGACAACCAAAGGGATTCTAGCACCACTCACTGGACGGGAGGGAGCGGTGCAGTTTCACTATAACAATTTGGGACAATTTCAGTTTATTTAGTAATAAATTAAATCATGACTTCAATAAAAAGTCCTAAATAATTAAACACATTGTCACAATTGGTAATTGAAAGATAAACAAAATAGGCTACTGTAGAATTTACTATACTTGTGAACTGTTGTTATATTGTAGAACCTAAATTACAATTTGTTAATGTACTATACTGAATTGAATTGTAAATACTAGCGCAAGGTTTAAAAACACTAGGAAATCTAGAAATTTTACTATAGAAAAAAGTATTTATCGCATTTGAGTTGTACTGAAGAGAATCAGATTTCTCCATCCATACCAAAAAGACAAATACACCCTTACATTAATTCCTCAAAGCTTTGATTTTATTCTTATTAACTTCTCATCTAAAGAAAATTAATTCACATAGTTTCACAAAACAATAGGCTAAATAATTTGTTTTTCAAAAATATATTTAACATATCTGATTAACATATCTATAAAGTCTATTGTCAAACATTTAGACAACAAATAAAAAACATGTCATTTCTTTTACTTAAATGTATTCATAAAATTTCAAGTTATTATCTTGAGCTTCTGTGGGGAACTTGCTTCTTCTCAAACTTTGAAGTCTCTTGTTTCTGTATCTAAAACAAAAAAAGTCACCTTCAACAGGCAATTCTGCTATCATAAACATCAAACCAGAAATATGTTTCTTTTAACCATCATTAAGTATTGTTGACATATCATTAAGTATTGCTGACATTCATTATCAAAAAGTCAGTCGCACAACAACAACAAGAAAAATGTCACAATTGCACTTTATTATAGCTACAGTACAGGTCTTAGTGTATTCAGCACATACATACTACGCATATGTGCGAACAGGGCTGTAATATAGTGCTAACAAAGTCACATTAAATAAACAATACATTAATATTATGGGTGAAATACTTTTTTGAATCATTTTCTTAACAATATTATGAGATTACAATTAATATCTGTTATCTATTGAGATCTCAATTATAGTTGAAATTAGACGTTCAGCGTGTTTAATAAAGCTAAATTAATTTCTTTAAAAGTACTCCCTGGAACCTGCTAACAGACATCCTGGGGTGCATGTATCCCTGATTGGAAATTACCTTGATTTGTGAATGCAGTGGTTTCTCCAGCGTCCTCTTTTACAACATCTGATACGTCTTCAGCAAATTTCCCCTGGATCTTTAGAAGTTGACAGAGCCTTCTCACTTCTGATAAATGTCAAGTGGGATCAAGCTTTTAAACAAAAGCACAGCTAAGCAACACGGCCTTGGTCTTCCATTTTGTAGCACTAAAATGTGATAAAGTTGTTGCTGTTTCTCCAGTTACACACAGTTCAAAGTTATATCAGGCAAATTTCCTCTTTGATAGAGGCAACAGCAAACACAATCTTGAGGTGTAATGTTTTAAATTACAAATACATTTTCAGATGACAAATGATAATGTCAACATTTACCATGTTTTATGCGAAGGTGCGTTAGTAGGGGTGACGTGGTGTACTCTTTGTGGCCACGGGATAGGACGGCCTTGCACACAAGGCACACTGCTTTGCTACAGTCTCCCTCTTTTAAAGAGAAATACCTCCATACGGGGCTCGTTTTGGGTGTTGCTTTCTTTTGCAATTCACAGCATTTACTTTTACATTTGGAACTACTGGTACAGAAAATATTGTGATCTGAAATGTGATGGACATTAATAGATAAACTGCTATTCTTTAATAAACTGGAAGAAGCTTCATTGGTTGTGCATGTAGGTTGATCTAGGTGTTGAGAACTGGAGAGGTCCGCTGTGCCTAAAGAGAGGTCTGGACTATGTGGTGACCAACTCTGATATTCATCCTCAGTGTCCCCTATATCTTCAGCTGAACAGTTAGGGGATGTGTGTTCAACTTTGATATTGGTTGGGAAGTCTAACACTTCATCATCATCATCAGACACACACACGATTGAATCCGTGTTGTTGTTGATGTTTGATGGTGAGTCTGCAGGTTCTTGCCAAGTGTCGTCAAAGTAAACAGACTCTTCTAGTTTAACGTGAGAGTATTGTTCGCTCTGTCTCTGGTTCTGTTGGATCTCTTTAAGGGATTCTGGATCCTCATTCTGGCTGGAAATCCAAGTGGGCTGTCCAGGAGAAACAGACTGACAGGACTGAAGAGCTTAAAATGCAAAACACAGTAAGATTTACTTTATGAATAAAGAAACATGGAAATATAGGTTTACAACTTAGTCTCAAAGTGTAAATATAATACGACACAAAAACCATTTACAAAAGCAGCCCTAAATACAAGATGTCTCATACTCATACTGGGACGCAATCAATTGAAATAATCTCCTTGTCATCAAATAATCTCGTCAACAAAACCAAAACACGAACCTTAAACCACAAAACGACAACATAACCAACTCATGGCAGTTTGCTCGCCTAATAAAATGTAGCAATATTTACAAATGCAATCAACGTTGTACAACAAAAGATGTGGAGCGTAACAACAAATTGTATTTCACATTGTCAGCTTTAAACAATCATACCTGCATTTGTTTGTTCAACGAAGTATCCCGAGTCCCGTAACATTTCTTTTAGCCATATATTTTCGCTTCGGACTCGCTCCGTTTCCTCTTCGTACTCGCGCACCGTCCTGCTGACAGTGAGGATGATCTCCTTCACAGCCTCCATCAAGCGCTCGGTCATGAAAGTGTTCAAACGATCCAGTTCAGAATCCAGGGTCATTTTACTACTTGATGAAGATCGCTGTAATTAAACGATGAAGTAAATATACTCGATACCGTCAACAATAACAACAGTGACACGAGCGTGCCAAAGTTTCCTCTTTCAAACGGTAAAGCAGCACGTCTACCGTCCGCACAAAGGTTGACAACTGAAGGGATTCTAGCACCACTCACTGGCCCGGAGGGAGCAGTGCAGTTTCACTATAACAATTTAGGACTATTTCAGTTTAGTAATAGATTAAATCGTGGCTTTAATATAAAAAGTCTTAAATAATTCAAAACACATTAAAATGAGGATTAGCAAATATAGTCTAAGCATCTTGTCTTTATCAAGCACACACACTCTAAAATTGGCTGGATTATTTTTGACCCATAATGGCTAAATATTGGACAGAACCACTGATCTATATAAATGACTGGATTGCGCATAGAACGCTTGACGTAACTGCGTGACGTGAAGCCAGCGCAGAGTTCGAGCCGCCATCTTGGTATACCCAACCGGCAGAGAGCGTCATTGACTTCCATTCAAAATCATGATCAAAATTTACCCCCTTTACAGCGTATCAGTTACACAGGGTTAATTTTTAGGATATGTGTAGGTTAATTATTTGTTAATTCTGGTGTTATTTGCAATGTTTATGTTTTAATCGGGCAGGATAATTGATTTATAAAAAACCGTTAAGGTGAGTGTGTCTGTTGCATTTGTTAATGACACGGGTATAAATAAAGTTTATTTGACATTCAGCTACACTGTGACGGTCAGCGTTATTTCTCTAAATAAGTTTAGGTAACTTGTAAGTTTAGATAACATAATTTAAAACTAGCAAATTATTGCATGCACATACGGTACAAAGCATGATTATTTAAATAGATTTCAGAATGAGCATGTTTATTGTCATTAATACTAAATATGCTGCGGTCTGTCTGCTGATCTGATACTGTAATAAAGATGAATGTATAATAACTGATTAAAACGCAAAATGTACAACTTTCAGTAAATAACTATTTACATGCTTTGGACGTTTGTGTTGTAATAATGTACAGGGTAAGTTCACATATAAAAACAAAGACGAGTAAAGTGATATTTTATCATTAAAATCTGATAACGTCCATTGATTTAATAGAACGTTTGGGTATACCAACATGGCGGCGCGGTAGCTTCACAAGTGTGACGTCATGCGCAATCCAGTCATTTATATAGATCAGTGGACAACTACTGGGGGGGTATTATACCCCATGGTTGCATAACATCAACCCAACATTGGGTCACTTTTAACCCAGCACATGTTCTGTCCAATATGTAAATTAACATTGTAAGAGCCATTTTTTATTATTTTAATAATTTATTCTATGTCACAGTGGTGAACCGCATCTAGCTTAAAATAAATGCCAATGAAGCTGTTGCTTTAAACAAGCAGATTTCGATTGGGCGACTCCATTTACAATAATGTTGTCATTTTCACATCCTTTGAGTCGTAATGCTTTTTAAACGCTGAAATCTTGTAATTAATGTTATCACCATATGTCTGCAGTAAATACATTACAGTTTGTACAATGAGTTTTCTTCACGTTGTTAGGCAGTGCATATTTCCCCCTGGATCCATCGAAGTTGACAGAGCCTGACCACTTGTGATAAATGTCAAGTGGAATCAAGCTTTTAAACAAAAGCACAGCAAGCGATCAGGCCTTGCTCTTCCATCTCGTTGCGCTGACATTTCATAAAGTTGTTGCTGTTTCTCCATAGATACGTGATTTAAAGTTACATCAGACAAACTCCCTCTTTGCTAGAGGCAACAGGGAACATGATCTTGAGATCTTGAGGTGTCTCTCAAGTTTTCAGGCCGTCTCGAGTCAAATGGAGCGAAGAATTCTGTCAGGTTGCTGGACAGAGAAGAAAATGCTCAAGTTAATGAAAAAAAAACTCCTGAGTAAAGATGAATGGTGCCTTTTTTAATAATTCAGAAAAGTGCAAATTTAAAAAAAAAATGATCTGCTGCTATACATTAATGGCAACTTGCCAAGATTGCATTTCATCTTCAGGTGAAAAATAAGGATGTAAAAGAAAAAGATATAAATAACAATATTTAATCACCTGTTTATCTATCTAGTGCGAGTTATTTTTGGGTCAGTGACAAAAACAGTTTGGCAAGATGAGAAATTCGAAAATCTTTTTTAAAAAACTTTTTTAAAAAGCATGCATCAGGTTTATTTCAAGGCACACAGTGTATTTATGTAAATTTTATTTGCAATAAAAAATTACATTTGCAGCATTTTTATGAAAGTTAAGACTGAATGGACCTGAAAATGTCAAATGGTGTAACCGCCAATTACGACGAAAAATGAGAAATATTAAATATTTTATCCACCTTAGTAGTTGTAGCGGGACGGCATTCGTCAAACTTTTATGACCCCCTCCCCCCACCCGGTGACAGTTGCTATCTGACAGGTCGTTTTTATGACCCTTTGACAGGGGGGCGGGACCATCAATCAAAATCTGTACAAGTTGTCAACTTTAGACAGAAAGTATTTAATGGTTTTATTGCCGGTCATTTAGAGTGATTGTTTTTCCTGAGTGTGTTTTATGTTAAGCGTATGGTGTCATGTTTAATGACGGCTCGTGTTTAGACATTTGCTGTTTATTGACATTTGATGTCAGATCTCAACCATCCTCCCACCTTTGCTCGCCCCGTGCGCTTCTCAATACTGACTTTCACACCGCGGGTGTGTTGTTGAATCTAAAGTTTTGCAACAGTATAAGTTTATTTAAAGGCAATCACTAATCATATATATATATATATATATATATATATTAGATGTACCTGGCTACGCTTAAAGCCGATGTTTTCTATCGAGCTATAGTTTCTGATCAGACACAAAGTCTGAACTAAATAAAATTTTAAACGGTTCACAAAGTCCGGGAATCTTTTCATGACCTGGTCTACAGTTTCACGCGTATTAAAGATCCGGCGGTGTCTGACAAAGCCTCGGGTGATTGTTCATATCTGTCATTTAAAATAAAGTTAATAAATGTAATTCTGTCCACTATGGCAAAATAGGAATTTATTTTAGATTAGGGGAATCTTTAACCATGTCTCTGATTAAAACTTTTGATTGTAACATCACAAGTTATTTAATGAAATATTCCGTATACGTGTATAGTTTAAGCAATGATCTGATCCATAACCTTCGGAGCCGGCAATACTATAATCTTTAGACGAAAGTCTAAACTAAATAAAATTTTAAACGATTCATGAGTTCCGTGAATCTTTTCATGACCTGCTCTATAGTTTCACGCATATTAAAGATCCGTCGGTGCCTGACAAAGCGCCGGGTGAGCGTTCATATCTGCCATTTTAAATTAATGTTAATAAATGTAATTATGTCCACTATGGCAAAATAGGATTTTATTTTAGATTTAGGGGAATCTTTAACCAAGTCTCTGATTAAGACATGTGTATACGTGCACAGATGGTGACAGAGAAACTTATATATGACGTTAATAAACTTTTAAATGTTTTTAAGACGTATTCACCCCATTTTGGGGTTTTATTTTTAATTAAAGGCTTCTTAAAACATGTGTGAATATGTGTATATTATACAAAGAGTCTTATATTGTCTGCTCTGACAAAAATAAAGTATTTTTTTAGATTTAGGGGAATTGACTGCGTGTGTCTTATAAATACAACTTGATGTTTGTTTTGTAAAGAGACTTCTTTAAAGTCACGCAAGAATAAAATATTTTAGTTGTAACTGGTTAAACTTAAATCTGTTATTATCTATTTAACTATAAGCTGTATTTTTCTGATAAGACACAAAGTTTTTGATGCTGAACTTATGACCGTGTGTGATAGATATTTCACAGCAGGGTCGGTTTGTAATCTAGGTAGAGTCTTTTAAAACTGTAGTGGTAAAATGTAATATGGTAACTCTGTCAAAAAAAAAGTAAAAGGTTTATTTTAGATCATAATCTATTTATGGCAAACATTACTGTATCTAAAAGTTTTTAACAACACAATTTATTTAATGAAATACGCAGTACGTGTATAGCAAGGAATTGTACCAAAACCCCCGTAGGTCGACATTTCTTTAGACTAAATCCTATTTATTTTAAACTATATAAAAGCTGATTCGCTTCACGAGATCTGTGAAGCATTTCAAGCAGGGGGTTCTGTTCAAGCCATTAAAGATCAGGCGGTGCCTGACAAAGCGCAGGGTGAGCGTTCATATCTGCCATTTTAAAATAATGTTAATAAATGTAATTCTGTCCACTATGGCAAAATAGGATTTTATTTTAGATTTGGGACTTTCTTTAACCAAGTCTCTGATTAAAACATGTGAATGCGTGTACCAACGTTGCCAGAAAACGTACGCTGATGCGCACATATATCTGGCGTTAAGAGCCTTTTAAACGTTTTAAGACATTTCACACCCTATTTTGAGTTTAATTCATTAATGTCATCTAATATCGAAGTGTGTACATGTCTATTTACGATAAATGTAACACGGTAAACATTGCCAAAATAAAAGGGTTCTTGAACATGTTATTCCAGGGGGTGTTTTTTGTTTTGCGAGTGTTCGACATATTTATTGATGTGGAAAAAGTTTGTTGTTTGGACGAACAGTTTCAGTCTCTCTCTCTCTCTCTCTCTCTCTCTCTCTCTCTCTCTCTCTCTCTCTCTATCACCAGTCCGCTATCAACCAACAGACAACCCCCCAGATGTCTGGACAGAGGGAGTGTTGGTAAAATAAAAGAAACTCAGCCCCCATTGACAAAAAGTAATAGGTTTATTTTAGATTTTCAGGCTTCATTACTCAGATACAGATTAAAGCATGTTATTTCTTATTCGTAATTTAAAGAAACTTAGAAGTTTTAAGACATTTTATCACACATCCTATGATGACATAAACCCTTGTGTTAGCCCTTAGAGGACAACAAAACGGGTGCAAATATTATTTATCAACGTTTGATGTTGTTATAAACCAGGTTGTCACATACGTGACAACAATCATTGCTTTAAAGACAAAACATTTAACAAATTTGACATTTTGTTAAACATGGTTGTGTGCGTCCATAAACACAACAACAGCTAGGACATGGTTCTACATAATATTAAAATCACGGGCGTACGTTAAATAGGTAAACCTTAATTTTTACTAAATAAAATAAAAATAAACTATTTGAACATATTATCTGATATTAGGTTAGGTTTAAGATCGTAACATCGTAAAACCCCCAGCGGATATCGTGCGTGCGTGTATGTGTGTGTGTGTGTGTGTGTGTGTGTGTGTGTGTGTGTGTGTGTGTGTGTGTGTGTGTGTGTGTGTGTGCGCAATGGCAGTTATCACGTGGTGCGGACCAAACGACCAACGCTGCGGGGGTTGTGAAGCGAAGAATGTTCTGTATAGATGAGAAGTTTTTCCTTCTGAACACAGAACCTTTACCAAAAACGTAACCCCGGATTAACACATCACAGAACAATTTGAACAACCGTGTCGGATTCGTACACACCAGAGGTCTGTTTTATGTTTTGCAGAAACTGTGGAAACTTTTGATGCTGCCAAGGTGTCCGAATTCGCAAACAAACTATCAAACGCAACGCGGCGGAAACAGTGGACACGAGCCTTTTGTTGCTGAGAAGGCGATTGAACTCAGAAACAAACAAGCAAGCAAAGTTGTCTACGAAACTACAGATTCTTGAAAAAGATGGCACAAAGATCATTCGAACGACTACGCAATGGCCAGATGGGGTATGTGTACGGGACCGACCTTTTTAAAGATATGCTTAAAAAGAACTACAAGCGCGAGATGTCCAATCTACTATGTACTGTGATATACAAAGAGGCCAATGTGTGCATGCCTCCAAACTATTGCGAATCTAACGCCGGTCGTGTAACCAGACTCAAGGAAAAAACAGATGGTGTGAAAATTATAGATGGCTCTTTCAATAACATTGTACAGACAGTTGTACAGGCCCAAGAGGAACCCCGTGTGATTATTAGAAAGGCCCTAGAGATATTTTATGAATGTGACGAGGCCGAGTTCTACATCATCAATATCATACTTATGTCGGCCTTTGTAATTGACGTATGCATTGATATCCTTGTAAAGAAACGAGAAATTAATGTGTGTGAAATCATAGAAAATGCCTTAGATTTCATGTTTGAAAAGGGTCTTGGATCATGCATGCACTATCTATGGTATCTAGATAATATCATAACGGTTAATGATGACTAAAAAACCAAACCTGTGAGCCAAGGGTATATTTTACGCAAGTTTTACAGTTGTTTTTTAGTTTTCCAAAAGTTTCATTCTGTTTTATTTTTACTCAACATTATGATGGCAAGCCATGTCCGTCAACAATTGTATACTTTAACAAAAACTACGTTCTAGTAGTTTCAATGTATGGTCACTGTTGTTTTTCATCATTGATTTTGTTTACTGCTTATGTTTTTTGTATGTTTTGATGTACCGATTTCATAAAAACAAAAAATATACAAGGATTTTTGGTCTTAATGTCTGTGTTGTTACCATTAGAACATTTAGACATCTTGTTCAGACAACGTGTGACATTGCTCATTCTTCATATGTTTTTGCAAATCCACACAGAGAAATGTGAAAGATTAATAGAAATTACATGTGGCTACATCACATGTTTTTTCAGAGGCGTAAAAATAAAAGTCAACAGTGTTAGTATGGGGATCTAAAATATCACATGCACGATATGATTCTAATTTTGTTACCTGACGTCTGTCACATAGCCAAAGATCATCTACTTCATGTCTCTACGAATCCTGACAGAGCTTTAGTTTCATATACACAACACATCAAATGTAAACCACGGTAAACTAAATACATTTGACAGTCAAGATCTCTAATTTTCTGACAAGCCCAAAAAAGATGATGAGGTCATCATCAAACATCGCTCACTTTTAAGGTACCGAAAGGTTTTTGTTTATTTTAGTATAACTCAACACTGAAATTTTAGTTAAGTACACAGAAATGCACAGATTTTACGTTTTCAGTATACATGTGTACATCACACAGTGATTTCAGTCTCAACTAGATCGATGATCTATCAATATTAGCCACAAATGTTGTTTGTATGCGTGCTCTGATTTCACAAAACATCCATTTACATTCAAAACCTTTTGGATTCAACGCCTTAAAGTCATCAATGTTATTTCGTTCACATCAAACGCACCAAAATTTTGAATGTGCAAACTGTTTTACTTCGTTTTAAACATGTTTGTGCGGTTTCGGTCTAGATTTTTATAGAAAACTTCAGAACATGACACCATTTTAACATTTACAAAAGGATGAAACATTTTACTTTTAACTGGATCCCATGAGTATGTGTTGCTGTGACAAATACCTTTGATTGTTTGGAAATTATATGAATGCAGAGAAACAACGCAAAAGTTTTGAACTTTAACATAATTTATATGCGTCCTGATTTTTAAAAACAGTAAGCTGTAATGTTTCTTACACACAGATCTAAACACATCACAAGTCTCAATGTTTAATAACATAAAAACCTGTATGCAAAGGTTTGTTGGCGTATTTTTTAGACACAAGCTGTTTATTTTCATCTTTAAACAAATGTGTATGACAAAAGTTGTTCTGCCTGAACTGACACTAAGGATCGATGCCGAAATGTTAAATCTAAGTATTTGCAAAACAACCTTCACCGTCATATAGATGTTTTCAATCTAATGGTACCTGTTTAAATGTGACCATACTGTTTCAAACATTACCAAGTTGTAGATGGTTGTGACTCAAGTTACAAAGGTTTTAACAAACATTACTGTTTGTCACGGTGTGTTTCATCGCATTGCTGTTGTATGCAACAGACTCTCAAGTTTTATGTTAAAAGGATTACTAAAAATAAAAAACTAAGCATTCTGTATTATGTTGGTGCTGACGATTTTACAAGTTTACAGTTTCAAACATTTTTTGCTATATTCGCTGTGAAAGATTTAGTAAATAAATCTAAAACATAAACAGTGTTGAAGAGTTACCGCAATCTTCTAGCAACAATTTTCAAGAGATTACCAACATGTATGATGTACTAACTGTCAGGGGATCTGTGATATTATTTTCTGAAGTAATTAGCTATCTAATGGCTACTGCACAATAACTTAAGCGATAAAGAGTTTGACAAATGTTACATAAACTATAGAAACGAAACAAGATAAATTACAAAGTCACTGGCATGAGGTTTACACTTAAATAAATCACGCAGATGTTTAAAGTGGTACATGTGTTTTATTTCTTATCAAGTAATAGAAATACATAATTTGTTATCATTGTAGTGTAGAAATATCACAACGTTTTTCACGACCGGTTCATTTCACAAACAGCAATTTGATCATTATTTGATATTGTAAACACACACAAACACACAGTAATGTTTGTTAAAACCTTTGTAACTTGAGTCACAACCATCTACAACTTGGTAATGTTTGAAACAGTATGGTCACATTTAAACAGGTACCATTAGATTGAAAACATCTATATGACGGTGAAGGTTGTTTTGCAAATACTTAGATTTAACATTTCGGCATCGATCCTTAGTGTCAGTTCAGGCAGAACAACTTTTGTCATACACATTTGTTTAAAGATGAAAATAAACAGCTTGTGTCTAAAAAATACGCCAACAAACCTTTGCATACAGGTTTTTATGTTATTAAACATTGAGACTTGTGATGTGTTTAGATCTGTGTGTAAGAAACATTACAGCTTACTGTTTTTAAAAATCAGGACGCATATAAATTATGTTAAAGTTCAAAACTTTTGCGTTGTTTCTCTGCATTCATATAATTTCCAAACAATCAAAGGTATTTGTCACAGCAACACATACTCATGGGATCCAGTTAAAAGTAAAATGTTTCATCCTTTTGTAAATGTTAAAATGGTGTCATGTTCTGAAGTTTTCTATAAAAATCTAGACCGAAACCGCACAAACATGTTTAAAACGAAGTAAAACAGTTTGCACATTCAAAATTTTGGTGCGTTTGATGTGAACGAAATAACATTGATGACTTTAAGGCGTTGAATCCAAAAGGTTTTGAATGTAAATGGATGTTTTGTGAAATCAGAGCACGCATACAAACAACATTTGTGGCTAATATTGATAGATCATCGATCTAGTTGAGACTGAAATCACTGTGTGATGTACACATGTATACTGAAAACGTAAAATCTGTGCATTTCTGTGTACTTAACTAAAATTTCAGTGTTGAGTTATACTAAAATAAACAAAAACCTTTCGGTACCTTAAAAGTGAGCGATGTTTGATGATGACCTCATCATCTTTTTTGGGCTTGTCAGAAAATTAGAGATCTTGACTGTCAAATGTATTTAGTTTACCGTGGTTTACATTTGATGTGTTGTGTATATGAAACTAAAGCTCTGTCAGGATTCGTAGAGACATGAAGTAGATGATCTTTGGCTATGTGACAGACGTCAGGTAACAAAATTAGGATCATATCGTGCATGTGATATTTTAGATCCCCATACTAACACTGTTGACTTTTATTTTTACGCCTCTGAAAAAACATGTGATGTAGCCACATGTAATTTCTATTAATCTTTCACATTTCTCTGTGTGGATTTGCAAAAACATATGAAGAATGAGCAATGTCACACGTTGTCTGAACAAGATGTCTAAATGTTCTAATGGTAACAACACAGACATTAAGACCAAAAATCCTTGTATATTTTTTGTTTTTATGAAATCGGTACATCAAAACATACAAAAAACATAAGCAGTAAACAAAATCAATGATGAAAAACAACAGTGACCATACATTGAAACTACTAGAACGTAGTTTTTGTTAAAGTATACAATTGTTGACGGACATGGCTTGCCATCATAATGTTGAGTAAAAATAAAACAGAATGAAACTTTTGGAAAACTAAAAAACAACTGTAAAACTTGCGTAAAATATACCCTTGGCTCACAGGTTTGGTTTTTTAGTCATCATTAACCGTTATGATATTATCTAGATACCATAGATAGTGCATGCATGATCCAAGACCCTTTTCAAACATGAAATCTAAGGCATTTTCTATGATTTCACACACATTAATTTCTCGTTTCTTTACAAGGATATCAATGCATACGTCAATTACAAAGGCCGACATAAGTATGATATTGATGATGTAGAACTCGGCCTCGTCACATTCATAAAATATCTCTAGGGCCTTTCTAATAATCACACGGGGTTCCTCTTGGGCCTGTACAACTGTCTGTACAATGTTATTGAAAGAGCCATCTATAATTTTCACACCATCTGTTTTTTCCTTGAGTCTGGTTACACGACCGGCGTTAGATTCGCAATAGTTTGGAGGCATGCACACATTGGCCTCTTTGTATATCACAGTACATAGTAGATTGGACATCTCGCGCTTGTAGTTCTTTTTAAGCATATCTTTAAAAAGGTCGGTCCCGTACACATACCCCATCTGGCCATTGCGTAGTCGTTCGAATGATCTTTGTGCCATCTTTTTCAAGAATCTGTAGTTTCGTAGACAACTTTGCTTGCTTGTTTGTTTCTGAGTTCAATCGCCTTCTCAGCAACAAAAGGCTCGTGTCCACTGTTTCCGCCGCGTTGCGTTTGATAGTTTGTTTGCGAATTCGGACACCTTGGCAGCATCAAAAGTTTCCACAGTTTCTGCAAAACATAAAACAGACCTCTGGTGTGTACGAATCCGACACGGTTGTTCAAATTGTTCTGTGATGTGTTAATCCGGGGTTACGTTTTTGGTAAAGGTTCTGTGTTCAGAAGGAAAAACTTCTCATCTATACAGAACATTCTTCGCTTCACAACCCCCGCAGCGTTGGTCGTTTGGTCCGCACCACGTGATAACTGCCATTGCGCACACACACACACACACACACACACACACACACACACACACACACACACACACACACACACACACACACACACACACACATACACGCACGCACGATATCCGCTGGGGGTTTTACGATGTTACGATCTTAAACCTAACCTAATATCAGATAATATGTTCAAATAGTTTATTTTTATTTTATTTAGTAAAAATTAAGGTTTACCTATTTAACGTACGCCCGTGATTTTAATATTATGTAGAACCATGTCCTAGCTGTTGTTGTGTTTATGGACGCACACAACCATGTTTAACAAAATGTCAAATTTGTTAAATGTTTTGTCTTTAAAGCAATGATTGTTGTCACGTATGTGACAACCTGGTTTATAACAACATCAAACGTTGATAAATAATATTTGCACCCGTTTTGTTGTCCTCTAAGGGCTAACACAAGGGTTTATGTCATCATAGGATGTGTGATAAAATGTCTTAAAACTTCTAAGTTTCTTTAAATTACGAATAAGAAATAACATGCTTTAATCTGTATCTGAGTAATGAAGCCTGAAAATCTAAAATAAACCTATTACTTTTTGTCAATGGGGGCTGAGTTTCTTTTATTTTACCAACACTCCCTCTGTCCAGACATCTGGGGGGTTGTCTGTTGGTTGATAGCGGACTGGTGATAGAGAGAGAGAGAGAGAGAGAGAGAGAGAGAGAGAGAGAGAGAGAGAGAGAGACTGAAACTGTTCGTCCAAACAACAAACTTTTTCCACATCAATAAATATGTCGAACACTCGCAAAACAAAAAACACCCCCTGGAATAACATGTTCAAGAACCCTTTTATTTTGGCAATGTTTACCGTGTTACATTTATCGTAAATAGACATGTACACACTTCGATATTAGATGACATTAATGAATTAAACTCAAAATAGGGTGTGAAATGTCTTAAAACGTTTAAAAGGCTCTTAACGCCAGATATATGTGCGCATCAGCGTACGTTTTCTGGCAACGTTGGTACACGCATTCACATGTTTTAATCAGAGACTTGGTTAAAGAAAGTCCCAAATCTAAAATAAAATCCTATTTTGCCATAGTGGACAGAATTACATTTATTAACATTATTTTAAAATGGCAGATATGAACGCTCACCCTGCGCTTTGTCAGGCACCGCCTGATCTTTAATGGCTTGAACAGAACCCCCTGCTTGAAATGCTTCACAGATCTCGTGAAGCGAATCAGCTTTTATATAGTTTAAAATAAATAGGATTTAGTCTAAAGAAATGTCGACCTACGGGGGTTTTGGTACAATTCCTTGCTATACACGTACTGCGTATTTCATTAAATAAATTGTGTTGTTAAAAACTTTTAGATACAGTAATGTTTGCCATAAATAGATTATGATCTAAAATAAACCTTTTACTTTTTTTTTGACAGAGTTACCATATTACATTTTACCACTACAGTTTTAAAAGACTCTACCTAGATTACAAACCGACCCTGCTGTGAAATATCTATCACACACGGTCATAAGTTCAGCATCAAAAACTTTGTGTCTTATCAGAAAAATACAGCTTATAGTTAAATAGATAATAACAGATTTAAGTTTAACCAGTTACAACTAAAATATTTTATTCTTGCGTGACTTTAAAGAAGTCTCTTTACAAAACAAACGTATTATCAAGTTGTATTTATAAGACACACGCAGTCAATTCCCCTAAATCTAAAAAAATACTTTATTTTTGTCAGAGCAGACAATATAAGACTCTTTGTATAATATACACATATTCACACATGTTTTAAGAAGCCTTTAATTAAAAATAAAACCCCAAAATGGGGTGAATACGTCTTAAAAACATTTAAAAGTTTATTAACGTCATATATAAGTTTCTCTGTCACCATCTGTGCACGTATACACATGTCTTAATCAGAGACTTGGTTAAAGATTCCCCTAAATCTAAAATAAAATCCTATTTTGCCATAGTGGACATAATTACATTTATTAACATTAATTTAAAATGGCAGATATGAACGCTCACCCGGCGCTTTGTCAGGCACCGACGGATCTTTAATATGCGTGAAACTATAGAGCAGGTCATGAAAAGATTCACGGAACTCATGAATCGTTTAAAATTTTATTTAGTTTAGACTTTCGTCTAAAGATTATAGTATTGCCGGCTCCGAAGGTTATGGATCAGATCATTGCTTAAACTATACACGTATACGGAATATTTCATTAAATAACTTGTGATGTTACAATCAAAAGTTTTAATCAGAGACATGGTTAAAGATTCCCCTAATCTAAAATAAATTCCTATTTTGCCATAGTGGACAGAATTACATTTATTAACTTTATTTTAAATGACAGATATGAACAATCACCCGAGGCTTTGTCAGACACCGCCGGATCTTTAATACGCGTGAAACTGTAGACCAGGTCATGAAAAGATTCCCGGACTTTGTGAACCGTTTAAAATTTTATTTAGTTCAGACTTTGTGTCTGATCAGAAACTATAGCTCGATAGAAAACATCGGCTTTAAGCGTAGCCAGGTACATCTAATATATATATATATATATATATATATATGATTAGTGATTGCCTTTAAATAAACTTATACTGTTGCAAAACTTTAGATTCAACAACACACCCGCGGTGTGAAAGTCAGTATTGAGAAGCGCACGGGGCGAGCAAAGGTGGGAGGATGGTTGAGATCTGACATCAAATGTCAATAAACAGCAAATGTCTAAACACGAGCCGTCATTAAACATGACACCATACGCTTAACATAAAACACACTCAGGAAAAACAATCACTCTAAATGACCGGCAATAAAACCATTAAATACTTTCTGTCTAAAGTTGACAACTTGTACAGATTTTGATTGATGGTCCCGCCCCCCTGTCAAAGGGTCATAAAAACGACCTGTCAGATAGCAACTGTCACCGGGTGGGGGGAGGGGGTCATAAAAGTTTGACGAATGCCGTCCCGCTACAACTACTCACCTTGATGGCATATAAGCGTAATCATCAAAAAATAAAAATAATTTCTATGCGTTTTTGTAATATTACCTGACATATGCTGAAAACAGCTCTGTTTTCTTAATAATTTTTGACAAATGATGAAAAAATTTATATAAAATATTACACTAAACTAGATAATTATAGTTTATTACACATGAATATAATTATTTTTCATAAAAAAATACTAGTTACACTAATTGACACAGACCGGTTACACCACATTGACATTTTTGCAATTATCCCCCAAATATTCTTTCAAAGTGAAATAAAACCGGAAATTTTATTTTATTTTGAAATTTTAACACTTTTACATTTAATTGAACCATACGGACACAAAATAATTAACGTTACGTCATTGACCCTTTTATCAAATCACAGATTTACTTTTTAATCCTAATTAAATATTAGTATATACTACATGCATACCTTAGTGATCCTGTATTTGGTCCATCATCGCTAGTGTCATTGTTCATGTCAGCCTGATCTTGCATGTGCCTCGACAGAGGTGCCTGATCAGCTAATCTCGACTCAGGTGTTTCACATTATTTTGACACGTGGAGCCATCCCCAACATCAGTTTTTTGTGAGGCATTTGTGGATTCAGAATTTGGGAGTCATCAAAACCTTTGGAAGGACTTGGTGAACCGTCCATATCGTCTCAAAACATAACTTAAATGCACTGAGCATTAGGAGTACAAAGACAACGTGCTTGACTTCCTTCTGAATACATTGCAAATAAATTCTTGGATGACAAATGATAATGTCAACATTTACCATGTTTTACGCGAATGTGCCTTAGAAGGGCTGTTGTGGTGTACTCTTTGCGACCACGGGATATGACGGTTTTACACATAAGGCACACTGCTTTGCTACAGTCTCCATCTTTTAAAGAGAAATACTTCCATACAGGGCTCAATTTGGCTATTCTCTTCTTTTGCAATTCACAGCATTTACTGTGACATTTGCAGGTATTGGTACATAATATTTTGTGATTTGAAATCTGATGGACATTACTAGATAAACTGCTGTGCTTCAATAAAGTGGAAGGAGATTTATTGGTAGTGTATGTAGGTTGATATTGGTGTTGTGATCTGGAGAGGTTTGCTGTGCTTAAAGAGAGGTCTAGATCATGTGGTGACCAACTCTGAAATTCATCCTCATTGCCTGAAAAGTTTGGGTTTTGGAATTCATCTTTGATTTTGGTTGGCAAGTCTGTTACTTCATCATCAGCAGGATTTGTCTCAGACACACATAAGAGTGAATCCGTGTTGTCGTTGACGTTTGATGGTGAGTCTGCAGGTTCTTGCCAAGTGTCGTCAGAGTAAACAGACTCTTCTAGTTTAATGTGCGGGCATTGTTCGCTCTGTCTCTGGTTCTGTTGGATCTCTTTAAGGGATTCTGGATCCTCTTTCTGTCTGGGAATCCACGCGAGCTGCCCAGGAGAAACAGGCTGACAAGCCTGGAGAGCTTAAAAGGCAGAACAAAACAAATTTTACTTTATAAATTAAAAAACGTGGAAATATAGTGTACAACCAAACCTCAAAGTGTAAATACAATACAACAAATACAAACATTTGCAAAAGCGCGCTTTAGTACAACATGTCTCATGCAGTGTAGCCTAAACATTTTGTTAGACATGCTTATAAATAAGTCACCATGTCTTGAAAGTTTTATCTCATATTATCACCTTTAAACAACCATACCAGGATTTGTTTGTTCAGGGAAGCATCCTGAGTCCCGTAACATTTCTTTTAGCCGTTTATTTTCGCTTCGGACTCGCTCCGTTTCCTCTTTATAATCGCGCACCGTCCTGGCGACAGTGAGGATGATCTCCTTCACAGCATCTATCAAGCGCTCGTTCATGAAAGTGTTCAAACGATCCAGTTCAGAGTCCAGAGTCATTTTACTACTTAATGAAGATCACTGCAGTTAAGCGATGAAGTAAATACAATAATAACACGGAAAGTTTTCCCCTTCAAACATTAAAGCAGAGCTACAACACAAATGTAACTAAGGGACTCTAGCACCACTCGTTGGAAGGGAGGGAGCAGTGCAGTTTGTTTTACCAACGATTTAGGAAAAAATGCTTAAATTCTTTAAAATTAAATTCAAACATGGCTTTAATAAAAAGCCTTAAATATTCAAAATACGATTTAAAATAAATAGAGAGTATTAGCAAATAGTCAAAGCATCAAGTACACACTTTTTGGTACTTGAAAGAGAACTACCCATAACCATTGATCATGATATTCAGACTATTTGTAAATAAGTAATTAACTCATTTATTGTAATTTAGTGTAATCAAACTAATAGCAGTGTGAAGTTTAATTAGAAAATTAATTTATTCTGTCAAAAAACTGGTTCTGTTGTCAAGAAAGAGGGGACAAATGTTTCCCCCATTGTTATAAAATAGACTATATCTGCTGCTGAATTTCTGAGTAAAATGGATTGTTCCATCATTGCTCGCAGGAACATTGATCAAAAATTTTATTTGAAAGGGGAAACGTATAAAGAAATGCAGGAGAGTTCAGGTTGCTCAGCTAAAGTGAAAAACAAGCAAAACAAGCAACTACTGTTAAAACAGATTGTGGAATATATAATAGTCAGAATGGTAAAGATCAGATGTAGCCGTTCATCACCTTTGATTTAAGATTAAATGATCCGTAAGTACAGTGACATCTGATCCGATTGAAGCTAAGCTGTTGGCAAGAAACATGAAGAAGAATAACATCATCTGTCCCAAAGAAACATGTGTAATATATTTGTGGAGTGATGAGAGTAACATTTTTCTTTTCAGGTCTAGGTTATTAGCAGAACCTCAGGCGACCCCCTGATACCAAATTCAAGCCACAGTACACTGTAAAGACAGTTAAACATGGTGGTGCAAAAATCATGGTATTGGGATGCTTTTCATACTACCGTGTTGGGCCTATTTATTGTATACAAAAGAACATGGATCAGTTTGAATACACAAGAATACTTGAAGAGAATATGTTGCACTTTGCCGCAGTGGCGGATCTAGACCATTTCAACTGGGGGGAGCCAATCTGGGGCCAGTTGTACTGTTAGAGGGGCCAGTTACATTTAGACTTTATTCTTGTCATATAATTTTCTGCACTGCACTGCAAAAAATGATTTTCAAGAAAAGAAATCTTGTTTTCAGTAAGAATATCTAAAAAATTAAGTCTAGTAATAAGTCTAGTTTTTAGACAAAATGTATAAAATGTAAGTGATTTTATGCATAAAACAAGCAAAAAAATCTGCCAATGGGGTAAGAAAAAAAATCTTGAAATTTTTTCTTAGACCCTAAATACATGTTTTATGCAAAAAATCACTTAAATTTGATATTTTTGGTCTAAGAACTAGACTTATTATTTTGGGTCATTTTGCTCATCAAGAAAAAGCATCTTAATTTAAGACTTTTTTGATATTTTTACTGAAAACAAGACAAAAATACTAAGATTTTTTTCTTGAAAATATTTTTTTGCAGTGTGCACTAAAGGCATTAACAGGCCAATTACCATGTTTATGCTACTGTCTAATTACGGATGTAAAAAACAACGATCGCCAACATTTTTTTGATCAGTGGATTTGAGGAGGATTTTCTCGAATTTTAGAAAAGAACCGCCTTCTCCACTTTTTAAAAAATGCAATTGGGCAACACTCCCGATTGACAACTAGGAGGACCAATGATCTTGATGATCCACCCGGAAAAAGAAAATCCTCTGCAATACCTTTAAATATTAAGAAATTTCTTCAGTTTACAAGCGTCTATTTTTTTATCAGCTTCATATTCATTTTCTTTGCATGCTTCCCTTTAAAAGAACAAGACAGACTTGTAAATTTTGTTAATGCTTTGATTTTAAATTATGTAATGTTTTCAATACATTTAAAATAAGAAAATTAAATCCATATATAACATTTTTGAAATGTTTTCACTTGTATTAGTATTGTTATTTTTTTAACACCTGTAGTAAAATATCAATTTATAAACATCATTTAGCAGGACCTTCCAACAAAGTTGTTAAATGTGAAACAAAGATTAAAAGATTTACCTGGTTTGAATATGTAAGCGCCTCTTTCTTCTTATCCCACTTTGATGTGTTTGAGCTTTTATGCTGTCCTTGCATAAAGTATGAGCATTGTGAGGTGGGCTGATATAAGAACATTGACTGTCGAGGGCACTGTCAGAAGTCCATTTGGGTGAGATGTTTGGGTCAGGGTATGATACTGGAATCACTGCTCTTTCTTGATTTACAATACACCGTGGAAGACATATTTCTTCATTTGGTCGATTGACCGACTTCAGTATTTTCAGGTCTTGCATTGGAAGCACTCACTTGAACCTAAAGCAAAACTTGTTTCTTTCAGGAATTCGTGAAGCCTGGATTGGGAAAACTTATTTTTTTAGGACCAACATTTTTAACTCCTCTGTGTCATGAGTTGTATTTAAGAAAAGATATGATAGTTCAGGATTGGCATTATTCTCTTCTGGACTGCATTGGGGTGATAGGACTAGGAGATATGGACCCAGCATTGGGAAACATTTCATTACAGCTAGTCTCTGCTTTGAGGAAACATGCACTGCTCTTAATGGGTGGCAAAAGACTTCTTGCTAAATAACCCCAAACAATATATGCAATAAACATTGTCATTAAATGAGCTAGCTGCTATAAATTGTCTAAACGATTTTACATCTTGTGTACTATTTTGAAGGGGATTCGTGCAGTGTAAAAAAATTCTCCAGGTTTGCAGAAGATTCAAAATCTGTTTCCTTTCATTCGAGTTCTCGTCAAAGCTAAAAGCTTGTGCTACCTCTGGTTCATCAGGATGAGCCAAGATGAGAGATCATGTTGTAATGCGATTCCTTGCAGTAAAGCCAGTAATGCATATTGAAAAATTAATCACTGGAATTGGTGTGACATTCAGGATTTTGTTGAGCTTTTTCAAAACAGACAACGCATTCTTATCTAACAATGACTGCAAAAAAGGAACAATAACAGTAGTAAACTCAACCATAGTTCATAAAGCAATTTAATGTTTTAAACATGTTTTAACTTGAGAACAGTACCAAAAATGAACATACAATACTTTCTTTAATATACACATAATTACAGCAGGACATCAGCCGAATTACACTAAAGGGCATCATCAGAAAAAATAAAACGGGGAATCAACCTGAGGCTGAGTACTTGTATGGCATTTCTTTGACGACTCTTTCAAACTGATATTCTGCTCAACTCTTTTTCTCTTGTGCTTGCCGGTGACCAATGTGGCAGAGATGCGCTGAGCTTCAACAGCCTCATCGCTATCCTCCTCAGCCACAATGCAAGAGTCTTCTCTGAGGTGGAAATCGTTGGATTTAGGGTAAAATATTTGACCCAATGCTCTGGGTTTGATGTCCTGCAGATTTGGGTTTAGTTCTGAATATGCACTCAGCTGATTGTCAGGGTCTGGACTTTCAACCCTTTCAAGTGGGCCAACATAGCTTTGATCAGTGTTACGGCTATCTGGGTCTGTAATAGGGCCCGGACTTTCAATCCCATCAGGTTGGGCATTACAGCTTTGATCAGTGTTACAGCTATCTGGGTCTGTAATAGGAACTGGACTTTCAATCCTATCAGGTTGGGCACTATGGGTGTGATCAGTGTTACAGCTATCTGGGTCTGTAATAGGGCCTGGACTTTCAATCCTATCAGGTTGGGCACTATGGGTGTGATCAGTGTTACAGCTATCTGGGTTTGTACTAGGTTTCACATCACACCTCCCCGAGCCAATAAAGAGACTTCTTTCTACATCTAAACCTTGGGTTTGTGGTGTAACATCACCAGCCAAATCTGTATTCCCCATTAGAGAAGAACTGTGAGTGCTTTTTGATTCCAAATTCTGTGATGAGGAAGAATCTGAGGAAACTGCACCAGAAGAAAACCTTTCTTCTGGCCTTAAGGATATGTAGGGTTCCTCACAAAACCCAGTACCATGAAAACAACAATCAGACACTTGATCAATGATTTGTTTTATGTCAGAGCAACTGATGTTTGAAACACAAGAATCATCTATGTTTCTGTCAGGTTTAAGTTGATCTGTGTGTTCTCCCGAGGACCCCTGAAGAACGGCACAACCACTGTCCGAAATGATGAGAGACTGATCTACATCCCTTCTTTCTTTGACTTGTATTAGTGGTTCTAATATCTCCACAGCTTGGGCATTAGGGCTTGGTGTACTCCTGTTTGTGTTTGGTATGGAAGCAACTACTGATTCCAGATGGGAAGGATTAGATTGGCAAGAATCTGGAATAAGTGGACTTGTGGAGTCTACATCTGGACCTTGTTGAGGTGCATTACTGTCAATGTTGAAGACAGGATGTTCTTCCGTTTCTGGATAATTGGTTTTTGGTGCATCGCTGTTGCAAGAGTCTAGTTCAGAAGATCTTGAGGGTTCAAAAACACTCAGAGCTGGACTGTCTGATTCTGAATGTGCTTCACATGCCCTTCCACCATACAATCTATCTACTTTTTCTTGTTCTGTACTGCTCTCTGGATTTTTGCAGCTGCCTTCAAAGCTTTGGCTGGTTATGAGGGAGTTTGAGGTTATGTCAAAGTCCTCCAAACCTTTTACAAATGACTCATTGGTTTTCACATTTTTTACTGAAGGGTCAGTTGTCCCTGAGATTTCAGATTTTTCTGAATCATCTCCATGAGATTTTAGAATCTTTGAGTGAGGAAAGAGAATATAAAAGAAAACAATATAAATATAAATTGAGATAAATAGACATTAAGTATCTATTGTAAGAAAAATTACAGATTAACATTATTATGTTTTATACTTCAGAATCTGCATACCTGAGTGTTTACACTTGATCCCATATTTGGTCCATCATCGCCAGTGTCATTCTGTATGTTTAGTAGCTTCTTGTCAACTTGCATGTGCTGCAACAGAGATGCTTGACCAGCACATATCGAATCAGTTTTTTGTGAGGTATTGTCAATACTTTTGATATGAGAACATGTGGCATCATTAGCATTTATTTGTGAGCCATTTAGATGCCAAACACAGGAATGATTTTCATCAAGCAGGACAGTTTTCTTTTCATCAGAACCTGTGAAAGGACTTGATGCATCTTTCATGGCATCTTTACCATCTGAGATGACAAGATTAGTTGATTTTGGGTTACAGATCTCAATCTCTTTACAATTGCGCTTAGTTTCCCCAGATTCCCCTGGGGGGTTTTCAGCAGCAGTCATGAGCTCTGAACTGGTCAATTTCAAGCTTGCAATAGTGCTTGCTTGGGTTACTAATGGCTCTGGTTCATCATCTATTACTATCAATGGCACCTGTTTCTTTAATGCTGATCGAGAGTCATTTGGGAGACATTTGCTGGAGCGATTATCATCAAGTGCTATAGTTTCCTTTTCATTAAAAACTTTGGAAGGTGCATCATCCATGTCATCTTCATCGTCTGAAAAGACAAGATCAAGATCAAACACTTCTGGGCTGCAGTCTTTCTTTGTGACCCCACAAGTGGTTTTGTTAAACACAGACTCTGAAACTGTACTCCGTTTCTTGACCGTTAACTCCTCAGCAGAGATGAGGAGTTTAGTTCCTCTAGGTTCTTTTAGGGCATTTTCAGCAGTAGTTATTAGCTCTGACCCGATCAATTTTAAGCTTGCATTTGTATTGGTTTGGGTCACTGACTCCTCCGTTTCATCATCTATTACTATGAAGGGTTCCTGGTTTATAAATCCTGATCGAAAGTCTTTCTTTGGAAGATCAACGGTCACAGAGACAATATCGGTCTCGGGTATAACACTGTAGATTGTTTCAACCTCATTCTGGTTGCTGTGTCCACAAGATACCACTGGCTCTGAGCAATGATCCAAAGTCGGCTCTTCCATAACGGTTTGCTCTTCCATAACGGTCTGCTCTTCCATTTCATTATTAACTGACGCTGAGGATGAGGTTTGTGCAGGATTAAAGCTACACCTTTCAGAACTGCCTGATTTAAAGTCATCTACATTAGGAGTTGTACTCCAGTATGTTCGTTGTGGGATGGATAATGGTTTTAGTACAATCCTGGGCTGCAAACTTAAGTTGCAAATGCTGACAGACTCAAATTGATTGTTTTGAACAGTCTTGTTGCAGGTGGCAGCACTGACAGGCTGCTCAGTTTCTGGGACTTGCAGTGCAGACTGGGCTTGACTGGTTTTGAGGTTTTCCAATCTGTCCGTTGTTTCTTCACCTGCAGATTCTTCAGGTGCATTTTCCCTTGGATGCTGCATTAAGGGAAACACAATCAACAAATCTTAAAATGACATGAAAAAGTGCACTTTTAACTCTTTGTAACACAAACAAGAGAAAATGGATCAAATTGATAACAATTTGAAAACGATTGCATCCAATTTCATTGTTCAAAAAATTCCACTAAACTCAAGAGAAATGACCCTTAACTTTTCTCTTTGGTTTCGGATACCTGAGGTGTCTGCCACAGGTGCATAAAAAGATTAACACAAACTTTACATGGATCATTCAATAAAATTATTTACATTTCCAAAAAGGCCTTAAGCTTAATTTGAAGTGACAGGCTATGAAAAGACAGGAAAGCTGAATAAGACAGAAAAGGAAAGGGATTCAAGATGCAACCCAGGCGAGACCTGAATCTTCGCTATCCCTATGAGCCAACAGTGTGTATTCCCATAAGCAAATAAACAAGCCACTGCACCATGTCTCTGACCAAACAGTAATTAATAAAATTATTTTGAGATTTTAAAACATGTACTGCCTTAATATAGTTAATTATGTAAAAAAAAAAAAGCCCAGATGTGTCTTTTGTGAATTAACATGTTGGATCTATAAATCGCTGTTACCACTGATTACAATAGAAGAGGACACAGCTTTTACATTTCACGCTTCCTATGCCATAGAAACCCATTTAAAACTAAAAGGCGGGGTGCATGATCTCTTAAAGCCAGTATTGATATTTGAAATCACCTAAACAAATACCCCCCCTACCACAATAGATGGAAATCAGTCATGTGACCTTTTATGTCATGCCGCCATCTTGAGGACCTACCGAGTACCACCAATCCACTGACAAGCAGTGGCTAGCTTGCCACGATTTACGGATTTCTTATCTTTTCCTGTCTATGATTCTTACGAATACAGTAAAGGGCTATGAAAGACAACATGTCGCATCTCGACTGTCATGAAAAGAAACGCTACTTTAAAAAAAGATATCTTTGTTAGGGTGTGATGCCAACTCGATCCCTGATGCGTTCTTCCAGCCGCTGTCCGCTACTACCGAACTACCACTATGTTACAACATAAGAAGGCGTGACACAACATGAAACTTTGCTCGAAGTATCACCTGGATCTCTACCCATAACCTGAGCATTGAGAACATTGTTTGTGTACACAGAGTTTACTAAAAAGAAAGGTTTTGTACAACTGACTTTGGTTGTTATGGTGTCCGCTCGTCATCTCTGCCAGACGTAAATAATCGATTTCCGAATGCGAATGAATGAATCTCATATGAGGCTCCTTTTTCAACTAGAAAGTCAATATTGTTTTTCACTTGCGACAAAACAACGAATTATCCGTGCATTTTTATAGAACTATGCTTTAGGAGATATCCATCTTTGATCTCCTCCCTCCTTACGTCGCAATTGGAGATCGATACATCTTGACTGGGAAGGCGGCGGCGAGCGAACGCCAAATCATCCAAAGTCAGTTGTTCAAAACCTTCTTTTTAGTTAACTCTGTGTTCACAAACAATGTTCTCAATGCTCGAGTTCACGTGTAGAGACACAGGCGATACTTTGAGCAAAATATCATGTTGTGTTGAGCCTTCTTAGTGTTGTAAAAATAGTGATTTTGATGCTCACAGCATATTGAAGGCATAGCTTCTAGTTCTTTTGCGACCACTTCAGGTCCTCAAAATGGCGGAAGACAAGTTTGAGATGTAAGTGACGTCAGCTGATATTCATGTATAGAATCGGGACCTTCTTTTGAAAGACCCGCCCCACACATATGCAACCCAGGCAACAATGTCAGTAAGTAGACATGCTCTTTACTGCTAATTGGCTACAAGTTTGTTTTGATACTCAGCCCGACTCCCTTTTCCAAAGCGTTTTTCAAAAAATGTGCACCCGCCTTTAACACTATTTGCACAGTCATGATCAAAACCTATTTTAGCATTCTCAAGCATGCATCTGAATGCATGAACTATTAAATATAAGGTTAGGCTATTTGTTTTTAGATTTTAAGTTAATATTAAATGTTGCTTTTTTATTCTATATATTCTAAGTTAAATATTTATTTGAGTCCGTATTACAGTTGACAACAATTGTCAAAACATAAAGAGCATAATTAAATGAGCAATTGACTTTAATCCTAGTAAGGCATGTCATGTTTCTTCTTTTATTTGAAGCCTCAACATGGACAGAACATAAAACAGGTCATTTTACAGAATAAAAAATGCAAATAAATTAATGACATTTTTTCCCCAGATATAACTACGCTTTAATTAACCATACACTGCAAAAATAAGTCAGTATTTAACATCAACAGAAGAGTCATTTTGAGATTTCTGTCTAACTACTGTATGAATTTTTTTCAGTTTTTTAACAGAGGGTCAAGTCTATTGTTTATATCGGAGATGTGAGTTGATTCGATATCTTATCATCTTGTGATCGTAGGGTGTAAGCGAATGTTGGAACGCCCGATCCGTTCCGTCTACAATTTTTTTCTTCAAGTTTCTAGGCAGCGAGTATTTCCCTTTGGTGCCATCGAAGTCGACGGAGCCTGACCACTCTTGATAAATGTTAGGTGGGATTAAACTTTTAAACAAAGACAAAGCAAAGCGAACCGGACTTGGGGTCCCATCTCGTTGAGCTGATTTTCGATAAAGTTCCTGCTGTTGCTCCTGGGACACGCGATTTAAAGGTACATCAGGAAAAGGTCCTTTCTCCGACTTATTAAGACAGCAGCGAACACGTTCTCGAGATTCTGAATTGTCTCTCAATTTTTTACGCCATCTGGAACGGAATGAAGAATTCAGCGAAGAACATTTCTGTGAAGTGGGGGACAAAGAAGAAAACACTAAAGTTAGTAAAAAACAAATATCCTTTAAACTGCTGCGAGTAAAGATGAATAGTATTTATGTGTATACTTGATTATTCGGTAAAGTGCTAATTTACAAAGAATAAAATAATGATCGGCTGCTCAATGTTAATGATGAGATTGCATTACATCTTCAAGTGAGAACTGTACATTGCATACCTGAATGTTTACTCTTGATCCCGTATTTGGTTCGTGACTGCCACTGTCATTGTTCGAGTCCAGTAGCTTCTTATCAACTTGCACGTGCTGCGACAGAGATGCATCATCACCGAATGTCGACTGCGATGTTTCAGATGATTTCCCCTGACTCATGGAGCCGTCCTCAACATGAGTTTTTTGTGAGACTTTGTCAATGAGAGAACATGTGACATCATCAGCATTCATGGATTCAGTTTCAGGATTGAGAATTTGAGGGCCATTTGGATGGCAAACACTGGAATGGATGTCATCAAAACCTTTGGAAGGACTCGGTGCATGGTTCATGCCATCTTTATCATCTGAGATGACAAGAGTAGTTAATTTTTCGCTACAGATCTCAACCGTTAAACAATCATTCTTAGTATCTTCAGATTCAACTGGGGTTTTTTCAGTATAAGTCATGAGCTCTGGACCGGTCAAATTCATGCTTGCAATAGTGCTGACTTGGGTTACTGACTGTTCTGCTTCATCTTCTATTGCTGTCACTGGCATCTGTTTCTCTACTTCTGATTGAGAGTCATTTGGGAGGCATTCACTGGAGTGATTATCATCAAGCACAACGGTTTCATTTGGCGCATCGTCTATGTCGTCTTCATCTTGTGAAAAGACAAGACCAAGATCAAACACATTTTCAGACTCTGAAACTGTGATTTGATTGTTGAATGTTAAGTCCTCAGCAGAGATGTCTTCACATTGATGGTTATTTCCTCCAGGTTCCTTGGGGGCATTTTCAGCAAGAGTAATTAGCTCTGAATCGGTCAATTTCAAGCTTGCAGTTGTACAAGTTTGGGTCACTGACTGCTCTGGTTCATCATCTAATAGTATGAAGGATTCCTGGTTTATAAATCCTGATTGAGAGTCGTTCTCTGGAAGTCCAACCTGGACACCGACAATTTCAAGATTATTCTGGTTGCTTTGTCCAGAGGATGCCTCAACGCTTTTGTTATTAACTGACGCTGAGGATGAGGTTTGTACAAGATTAAAGCTACAGCTTTCAGAACTGCCTGAGCTGTGGGCATCTACACTAGGGACTGTACTTTCGTACATGCACACTGGCATTAATGGTTTTAGAACAACCTTGGGTTGCAAACTACAGTGTTTCATTTCAACATTGCCGATGGCATCGGCCTGCAGCACAAATTGGGTTTGACTGGTTTCGATCGTTTCAAATATGTCCATAGTTTTTTCCTCTGAAGATTCCTCAGGCGCATTTTCCCTTGAATGCTGCATTTGGGGAAAACACAATCAACAATACTTAAAATGCCATGAAAAATGTACTTTTACCTATTTACAACATAAACGTAAATATTTACAGACCAATACGATATAGATCAGGGTTAATGTTCAAAATGCACATCTAACTTGATCATTCAAACAATTCCACTATTTTTAAACACTTTATCTGTATAAATACATAGACCCTTGATGTTTACTTTTCCCATTCTAAACTCTTTTCAGATACCTCATTTTGGATAACTTGTTTTTGGCTACATTAAGCACCAAAGAGGCACAAAAAAGAAGAAAACATGGGTGGGCCAATTTATAAAATGTTTGCCTTTTCCAAAAAGTTTTTAGGCTTTTATTTGAAATGACAGCCCAGGGAAGGACAGGAAAGCTGAGAAAAAGAAGGAGACAGATAAAACATTAAGCTTCAGTGTACGTTGCAAAGAGTACCACAATTTTGAGATTTCCACCATTAATGCATTATATAAACAGTTTGGTTCCAAAACGCAATAAATCCATTTTGACAACTTTGGGTAAAAATGTGTTTTCTATACAAAGACAAGTGACAAGCATCTTTAGGTTATAATAACAATAAAAATTCTAATCCATAATTAGATTTTTTAAAAGATTTACTATTAAAAACTGATAATTTTTTTTAGGGATGCACCGATACCACTTTTTTGGAATACGAGTACGAGTACTTGCATTTCAGTACTTGCCGATACCGAGTACTTAATAAAAAAACATGATTTAAATTTACAGGTCACAGCTTTAGTCATATAATTTAACAAAAAAAGGACTAGTTTTCCAGTTTGTTGTAAACTCTGCCTCTTTGGACAACACAAGAGGCATTAACCCCTTACACGCCGCTCAAACATAGACATTTCTCAGACTGTGGTATCAATTCCACGTATCTGGGGACTTTTAACGAATACGAGTACTTTAGAAAATGTGGTATCGAGGCTGATACCCGATACCAGTATCGGTATCGGTGCATCCCTAAAAATTTTTCTGCAAAATGCAATAAATCCATGACAAGTGTTTGTTTTTTTCAAAATGCTATAAATCTATTGAATCAATATATAAATTTGCATTCATCTTTGCCATGTTAAATTCATTTAGTTGATTAGTGGTATACACTGATATAAAAACATGCCATAACACTTACTTTGTCATATTAATAACACTGTCATTGCTGCTGTCATCCTTGGGACGTCGTCGCTGAACTTTTTTGACTGAACTTTTTTGGATCAGTCTGTGTTTACGTGTACGCAAACGTACGCTTACGGTCGAACGCACAGCCTTGCAACGTATAGTTTATTTGACTTGTACGTAAACACAGATGTTCAACCCAAAATGCAATGCATCTCCTGGGCTACGTACTACATTATCCGGTGGGCGCATGTGCGACCAACACGTACAACGTACGCAGGGCTTCAAAAATCTGGTGGTGCACATACAAAACGAATGCACTTAAGCGGACCCTCGCGTACACGTACAAAATTGACTATACTTTGGGGTGTGATTGAATGTTGGAAAGCCATATAAATCAGTTCAAAAATTGTCTTCCCCAAGTTGTTAGGCAGCATATTTTTTTCCATGGAGCCTTCGAAATTGACAGATCCTGACTACTTCTGATAAATGTCAAGTGGGATTAAGATTTTGGCCTTGGTTTCTAATCTTGTTAAGTAGATTTCAGATACAGTTAATGCCGTTTGTCCAGGGACAGATCGTTTACAGTTACATCAGGCAAAGTCCCTCTCTGATTGAGAGACCAGCGAACACAAACTCGAGATCTTTAGGTGTTTTTTGGTGGCCATCATAAACGAAACGAAGACTTCAACGTAGAACGATTATGTGAAGATCCTTTGAACTCCTGCGAGTAAAGATGAACGTTTTTTTATGTGAGCACCTGATAAACCAGTGTAGTAGAATAGAAACAATGATGCACTGCTTGACATTTTTGCTGAGGTTGCATTACCAACAATCCTCATCGGTCACCCTGACAGAGACATCTTTAATGTCCCACATCATTTGGTTACATCCAGGGACGCAAAAAGCAAGAATACAGGTATCACAGTAACCAACCAACATAAATCAAGCAATAGAGTCACGCTTAACTGTACATTCTTAAGGGGGTCGCACACCGGCCACACACCTCAGCGTCGGGTCGCCTCTAGGACAACTCTGAGTTACCGTAAACCGGAAGTGCACATTAAATAGCTTTGTTAGATAGCGTCTACTTCAAAATGCAAAATATACGTTAGCACCCAATGTTAATCGTTAATGATTTAGGACAAATATGATGTTATTTAATGTTAAACTATGTGAGTGGCGAGACAGGGATTTGTGCAACTTCCTGAGTCAAAGCTGGGCGGCGCGGACAGGTGCCATCTCGCGGCACCGGTGTGCGTATACTCATAGAAAACAATGTGTTCGATTTTTTTAGAACGGCGCGGCGCTGAGCTACGTGTCCGATCCTCTTTACACCATGGCTTCATGAACCAGTTTCATTGCCAGTTTTGCCTCCACATCTTGATAATTCAAAAGCCTCAAACGACCAAGGCAGGATGTATGGAAGACAGAAAACCTTAAAGCGATAAACATTGTAAGCAAAACTTGAACCGCACAACCAGATTTTTGCACATTACCCGATTACGATTCTGCCACCAATGCCAGTATTCGGACTGCTTATTCAGTTTGTGCATGCATATTCAATGTCTTCATGTTGCTTTAACGTCAAAACTCAAATCTAATGTGCATTTGGATTTATTCAAACAACATAAGCCTACCTTTTTATTGGTGTTTCCTTCATTGCTCTCTCTGTCATCAGTTTTTGACTCTTGTTCGAGAGCAGCAGGATTTTCTCCTTGATGGTAGGACATGTGTCTACTCAGCCAAGCCATAGAAGAATAGGCTTTATTACAAGATGGACAGTGGTAGGAGCCAAATCCTTGCATTCCTTTTTTGACCATAAATTTCTAAAGATTTTAAAACATTGAATTAGACAAAGCATGTTCAAGAAGGGCTAAAATGTGCATAAAAACAAATTACTAAACATATAAATGTCAAGTCAAAATCCATGTCAGCAGATATTTTGTCCCTGTGCTTCAGTTGTGCCATTACAAAATAGTTAATATAGATCGAGTGTGGTTTACTATGACCAAATATAATATGAAAATGACTTGTGTTCACATATGACACCAGGCCTTACAAGGACTTTAGATGATGCCAGCGATGGACTTTAAACGAATCTATATGTTTTGAATTTTTTACATTGTTACCTTTTGAAAAGCTGCTTTGTGACAATGTAAACTGTTAAAAGTGCTATACAAATAAATGTGAATTGCATAAGAGGAGCTCAGGTGCAAAAGCCACTAAATGCCACCTCTGTCAAAAAAAGGGGATATGATAGTAGCCAAATGCTCGTAACACGTACTATAGGTCCCTCATATACATTCGCTTTAAATATGCTTAATTCTGACCTCAGGCTATTCAGAAACCCTATTAAAAGGTCACATTCTTTCTGATCCCATTTTTTAAACCCTAGTTAGTGTGTAATGTTGCTGATAGAGCATAAATAATACCTGTAAAATTATAAAGCTCAAAGTTCACTTCCAGGCGATACATTTTCTTTAACAGAATTCATCTTTCAATGCCTACAGCGAATGGCCGATTTGGACTACAGTCCTCTACTTCCTGCTTTAATGACGTCAGTAGAACAGTTTTTTGACTAAACCACGCATACAGGAATACGTCAGTCGCCAGCTAAGCTGCTATCGAATCACAACACACTAAACAAACTACACAATCAGAACTCGTTACGTATTTCTGAAGGAGGGACTTCATAGAACAAGGAAGACTTTGAGGACAGTAAAAACAGCGCTATATAGATAAGTAAATTGTGTGAAACATACCATGTTTTTTACACATGAACACATGTTATATTGTGTGCACTGTAAACACAATCAAATCTTCAAAAACACATAAAGAACGGGACCTTTAAGAGTCTGAAAAAACTGCTTATTTACAAAAAAAAACGTAAGATGCACGAAGACGGTTTTGCATTTAAGCTCTTCATATATACATGAGATTTGATGCTTTCCATTGACAAATGTGTAGACTAAACAACCAACCTTGGTTACCATCTTCTGTGACCTCGTCCGACCGATGCAAGGATCAACTTCAAAGTGACTGCTTGTCTTAATTTCACAGTGTTGAACTCGAACATGTGGCTTCAGCCACCCTTTAACTAAAAACACTTTATCACAATGTGGGCAAGGATATGACTTCTTGCACTTTCTGGTCAATCTCCTTGTTTCTTTTTCAGTCTGCTATAATAAAAACAAATATGCAATTTAATACAAAACATAAGGGTGGTATAAGATAAGATTGAATCAAACAAAAATATTCACAGATTAATATTTGTTCAGGGACAAAGCATTACGACAACATGCGCAGTACCTCAATCTGGTCCGGCACTTTCTTCTTGAGCGGTTTACTTTTTAAATTTTTTGGAGGCACCCCATGTGTCCTCATGTGACAGTATAACCCAAATGAGCGAGGAAAGACTCTGTCACACTTCGGACAAGGGAATAAGCTTTGAACTGCGTCTTTAGCCTTCCTCGTCCTTCTTGTCCCTTTTTTCTGAAACAAACATAAGCCCATTTGACAATGAGAGGAGCAAGGAGAGACACGTACACAGTGAAATCTAGAGTCAGGCATGACTGAAGTCTGTCCGGTTGAAAACCATTGATTGTTTGCAGAAAGCATTTTACATGTGGACTTAAAAGTGTGTCCGTATTATGAGGGCCATTTTAAAGCTACAGAACATGTTTGTCCCGTTCATATTGGCCCAAAATATCAAAATATTAGTACGACAATGCAAAATCTCACTTAGATGTGTTAATGTACACATTTAACCAAATTAATACATTTGTAAAGCAAACCCCTACAGGAAAATAAAAATTCATCCATTTATTTTAATAGTATACACATTGTAAACCTTAATACTTGCAGTACTTTTTTGTATTATTCCCAATCCCGCAAAAAACTACTCAAAAACACGTTTATTTTTAAACAAATTATTTTATTTTTACCACTTATTAGAATAACACCGTATATATATATATATATATATATATATATATATATATATATATATATATATATATATATATATATACACACAGTTAATCTAATGGCAAAGATGTTGTGACATTTACAAACTACTAAAGCAAGTTTCTTCCTTTAAATCCTTCAATAGCTCGCTTTCCCCTTGCTGTATAACCCCTTGTTCATTAATGTACAAAGTGTTGAAACCAAAGCAAGTTTCTTCCTTTAAATCCTGCATTAACCCATTTCCCCCTTGCTGTATTTCCTCTTGCTCATTTACGTACGAAATGTTGATACCAAAGCAGGTTTCTTTCTTTAAATTCCGCACGAACTCATTTCCGCCTGGCTCATTTATGTACGAAGTGTCGATCTGTGAATTAACTGGGGCAGCGTATCCTTTCGCCTCCAAGTATTTATTTGTGTGTTTTCCTCTAAGATGAGCCCACAAATTAGAGGTATTCTTCTGAGCAGCTTTGCTGGAACCCTGGCTAATACTGGCTGCACAAATATTGCAGAAGACTCGATCGCTCGGATCTTTTGTGTAGTAGTTCCAAACTTTGCTAAAACAACGCCTTGACAGAACTCCCACCTGTGAAGCAACGACAAAAACATAAACATGAGCTTTATGTTGCATCGTAATTATTTAGTTCCTTTAAGATTCATGTGTCATTTAATGCCTTGTCAATATTCAAAACTTCTTGTTTCAATGTGTTAAAATACTAATTACACAGGCATCTTTGTTCATCTATTCCTTTTGAAATACATCCATGAGCCACTCATCTCACATAATAAAAAAAATAAACTTAACATCAATGACCTAGCTAGTTATGTTATGCTCACAGACTGCAACAGCTCATTCCTTCTTATTGGATTCTTTACATGTATAGTGATGCTACACTATATAAAATACTATCTTCCTACCTAATATGCAAATGTATATAGTTACACAGGCAATCAAAGTTGCATGTGCTATGAACCACATTTCAGAATCTCTTTGTATAAGATCAATTTCATCCTCAGACTCACCATTTAAACAGCATCCGCTTCAGCAGTCACTTTCTGGTTTTCTACATATTAGCTGTAGCTGTGCAGTTATGTTCAGTTCATCCTGGAATAAGCTCTTACTATCTTAGGATCAATTAAACTACTATAAAGAGAACATTATCAATGTCTATAAATGCACAAAGTATGAAACAAATCTGTGTGTGTGTCTATGTTATTGCCTATACTACGTTATACATAACCCCATTGAGGTCAAATGTTTATCTTTCCATCTTTTGAAAATGAATTTGACAGAAACATAAAAAACCTTTTTTATAAAAAAATTGTATGTGTTTATTACACGTTATGAGTTCAGTTTTCATCCATCATCAATTTTATTGTCCATACTTTAAGTTAATTTGCATTTGCACATCCTTGGACAGTGTTGTGTGATAGTTACACAAAACTAAATAAAGTGTATGCAAATAAATTGCTTGTCACTTTTCAATCCAATTCAGCTTTTATTAAACATGCAAATATATTGACTTTATCTTGATCAATATATATTCTCAATACAATACAAAAGAATACAGTCAGTTATTATATAAAGGGTTTAATCAGGTGAGTTTCGCAGGAAATTTTAAAAGAGAGGAAAAAATGTTCGTCTCTTTCTAAGAAGTTCGTTAATTCGATCTCTTATCATCTTCCAGTCATTGTCGGTGGGTTGGAATTTCCGAGCAACCGCGTCAGAAATTGCTTGACGCAGGTTGTCAGGCAGTGCGTTTTTCCCCCTGGAACCACTGTAGTTAACAGTACCTGCCCAGTTCAGATAAACGTTGAGGGGAATTAATCTTTTAAGCAAAAGAACAGCGAAACGACCTGCCCTTGGTTTCCCATCAGGTCCTGCTGAATCCAGATACAGTTTATCCTCATTCTCCAGTGACATGTGATTTAAAATCACATCTGGTAGAATCACGCCCTGCATAAAAGACCGGCGAACATGGTGGTGAGAACGTTAAGTGTTTCTTGGCATTTCAGGCAATCTTAAACCTAATGAAGACATGTCGACGGACAGATTTGAACATATTAATGGCCAAGTATGTAAGCTAATTTTTGCAAAAGGATTTGCGTAGAAGGATTTTTCACGGTTGGCTGAGGTAATTTTATTAAATGTTTATGTGTCAACACAACCTATTGTAAGAGCTTTAGCATTTAATCAGGTAGTATATATTCATTTACGCGTCAGTCTTTTGTGAAAATGACTTTTGCAGATCAACCGGATCTTTGTTGTTCAACTTTTCTGTTGTTAAGTTTAACAACAAAAGAAAACACTGAATGAATATTAACCATCTCTTGAATAATAGCAGAGAGCAATGAATTCTATACAAAGCACATAACATCATCTGCTGCTTAAAATGTACGCAGTCATGTTTAAATACATTTACAAACACCTGTATAACTATCCTTAATATATGTCGTTACTGTTTTTATTGTTTTCTTACAAATCACAACATTAAATAGGCATATAACAATTTATCAGAAAACAACAATCTGAAAAAAGATGTTTGGCAACCAAAACAGCCGAATACGGAAAATAAGCATCTTTCTCTGATACTCAAAAATGCTTCTACAGTGCCGTCATGTTTGCTGCATTCTTAAAGCATGCATGGCTCTCACTTTGCACAGGTTGCTAATTTGATTATGTCATCAAAGGAAGTTAAAACATTCGGGGTAAAAAAACTTAAAAAATTACTTCAATTGGTAACACCTAAACCAGGGCTCTCCAACCTTTTTGTGAGCAAGGGCTACCACAATAGATAAAACAATCTGGAGCGATAATTTTTTGATATAGTCTACTCAAAACTTTGTTTTACTTTGTTGATATGTTTTGGGGCGGTTTTCAAGACATGGAAAAGACTAGTTCTAGACTTAAATAAAATAAATGTATGAGCTGTCCAAACTGATGACATCTTGCACTGACATATCTTAAAATACATCAGTGCCCTTTGTGTGCATTTTGAGGCAAAACAAGTAATGTTTTTTAGTAAGGCATCTTTATTAAAACTAGATATATTTACTGTCACAGCTATCCACCTGGCCCAAAGTTAACTTACATTTATTCATTTAGCTGACACTTTTATCCAAAGCGACTTACAATCGCTATATATATGTCAGAGGTCCGCCGCCTCTGGAGCAACTAGGGGTTAAGTGTCTTGCTCAGGGACACAATGGTGTGTCACAGTGGATTCGAACCCAGGTCTCTCACACCAAAGGCGTGTGTCTTATCCACTGCGCCATCACCAACTTCCGGTCTGTGTTTGTTTATTGGTCTGGTTAGTGGCTAGCTAAACTGACCTCTGGAAAAAATATCTTGTCAGAAATAAATATGTTTCAGTTTTCTAAAAACAAGGGGAGATGGCAGGCATGGAGAAGATTTGGCAGCCGATCTGTAGCTAAAATTGTATAAATACCTTTTACACAGTAACATAAGCTCAGTGTAGTAGTTGGTACGCTTAAGTTATGATTTTAAGAAAAGTAATTTACTTGTTATCAGAAATGATCTACTCTAGGGGATTCTGTAGTTGGAAGTTAAATCTGGGCCATGAAAGCCGTTCATTTTTGTAGCTTAAACCGTCTATAGCTGTGTTGAGATACAGTATGTTGTTCAACCAGGTGGAAATTGTCTCACAATAAGCACAACACATATATTTCTATCCTAAAAAGCGTACCTTTACATTTTCCAAGTCAAGAATCAAATGCAAGCAAATTTCCGACACTGACCATATTAACTCTTTTGTAAATAACACATAAAATGCTCTTTTGAACTTTCTCGTACTGAACTGCAATAACATGGATCATCAGGTTTTCATAAACGTATGTCCATGCCAGCTCAAGGGCATGCTGTGATTAAAGGAGAAGGGTGCAGTTGCAAATAGATGCCAATGATGCTTGCTATGCTTCTCAATGATTACGGTGAAATGCCCCTACTCCAAAAGCCAGAGGGCACTCTTGTGCAAAAACTCAATATGGGCCGCAGAAGAAGAACCATTACACAAGCTGCTCCAGGAAATGGCTTAAGGATATATTTATATTGCTTTTCATCAAACTATTTCAGTTATTTTCATGATAATAAAGAATATATATATAATGATTATGTTTGACGAGTGTTGCTTTTTCATTCGTTATAAACAACTCAAACTAACAGTGATTTCAGATCGATAAGGACTTACTGATCAAAAGCCGTAGTACATAAAATAGCTGTGAATAATATCGGATGTGCGATTCAGAAGTTATCGGCAAGGTATTATTAGTGTATATCGGCATTTATCGTCGCATCCCTAATTGCAAACATTAAGCTCATGTAAATATAATTATTTATTTTTTTTTACTTCATTTGTTAATGTAATTAATCTGCAAAAAAATGAAGGATTTTTATTAGTGGTGTCAGACATCTGAACCCCACTGTGTACATATATAAAAACACCCACTATTTATTACTCTAGAGAACATGAGCCGTACCTTTTGTTCTTCTGGTCCTGATAGGACGGCCTGCTTTGCTTCTACATGGCTCTTCAAGTGCAGGTCTAAGTCACTGCGTCGTTTGAATTTCTGTCTGCATATTGGGCAACGAGGCTTCTTCTTTGTCACACCTCCCTTCCGTTGCACAGGGATGGGTGGAGCTTTTGGGGGGCCTTCATCTTCGTTGGCTTGGTCACTGTTAGAAGATAAATGGTCTGGCTCTTGTTCTTGATCTGGATGTTCGGCTAATGGACTACCCACGTTCGCCTGCTCAGAGCCATCCAAATGATCATCGCTTCTTTCTCTTGACAACTGTGTGTGACAGAAAAACACAAACTACTATGATACTGCTTCTTAAATGTAAAAGCCAATGTATAAGTGGTTAAAGTCCCTGCACTAGAGATATGCTAATGTCTTCCTATTTGACTTCTCAGACTCTCTCTGATATTAATGAATCCTTGTTTATACCCTCCAATATTTCAAAAATAAATCTTATCATTAAAACTTCTGTAATTTTCACGCCATCATCCCATTCTTACCATGGAGAGGCCATGCAGTTTTCTCTTTCGTATACGGTCACCATAGAAGCATGCCTTGCGTTTGCGGTACGCGTATGGCCTCTCTGTAGAATGGGTGCGCATGTGAAACAATAGCCCCTGTTCTCTTCCAAAGACTTTACCACAATCTGGGCAAGCGAAGGACATCCTCTGCCTTTTACCCCGGACTGTCTTGCACCTGACTGTGCTTGATGGAGTTGGGTCAAACTCTAGGGGTTCCATGTAACTTTGTGTAGAGTGCCAGGTCATTCTTTCTCTCTGGCCATAGTTAAAACTAGCACTTGTCCCAGCAATGGCAGATCCCTCATCCGTGCTTTGAGGCAATGTGGCAAGACCGCTTACAGAACTAACATACAGGGAGTGATCAGTAGACTCTGTTTTGATCACTATGCCTTGTGATTCCTGTCCAAATTCAAAGCTAACAGCACACGCCTCCTGCTGGGATGGATTCAACTCGTCTTGGGTGTAAAGCCTACCAGGTTCATTTGGGCCTAAAAATATAAAGAAAACAACATTGACATTTCAAGATATCAAGTGTTTTTTATTTCTTTTTCGTTTATAAAATCTTTATTAGTTTTAGTTTATTAGTGCCCGAAATGACATCCGTTTAAAGTATGACTACCGTGTAAATACAATAAGTAAACCATAGTTAAATAGAAATGCGATTATTAAAAGGTAGATTTTGAGTAGACAAACAATCCGGTTATTCCGAAAACAGCACACTGGTGTTGAGATTTACTGGGCGGAGCTTAAATAAATATTTGCGAGGTTCTGAAGCATGCACGTGACAGAAAGTGTTCATATTTTTCCAAGTCTCAACGCGTGAATTGTTTAAGAACGGTAAATCAGTTTAAACAAAGTTAAACATAAACTAAACGTTTACATTTTCGGAACACAAGTTTGTCTGTGGGTTTTGCCGTAACGTTACCTTACAGAATGTTTACAGACATGTGGTTGGTAGTTTTGTGATACAGAAGAGCAAACATACTAAATCGACTTAAATTTACATATGATCTAGTTACTCTCCATTGCACAGTTTTGTGAATCTAACATTTTCAGTCGTGAATTGCACTGCACTGACGTGGTCAAATGCACCCAGTAAATATAACCCAAAACATAGCGATTACCAGACGAAACTGTGCAAAATAACCAAATGATTTTTTTAAACTTTCTTTGTTGATAGCAGTATTAAGTAATATTTTTGCATTAGACACTTCTATAAACTTGACCGTCGTCGTTGTACCTGGCCACTCGGCTCGATTTGTCTCCTCCATCCATTGTAGCCTCCGTTTTAGAACTTCGTTTTCTTTCCGCACCCGCATCGTCTCCTCCTCGTATTCCTGCACGGTACCGCCGACCATTTCCATGATCTGCTCCACCGCCGCCATCATACGCTCGTTTAGGGCGCGGTGCAAAAGCTGCAGTTTGGTCATTTTTAATACTGTGTTTTTGTACTTCGGCGTCAAGAAGCATTAATGGAGTTAGCTAGCAGCTTCTTTCGTTGAGCGGACAACTCGTTTTTCTTCACCAAGTCGCTAAGAAAGACGCCTGGCAGCAGGCGAGCGCCACCTACCGCACCGGATGCTCGATAGTATGTAGCGGAATCAAAATAGACATTGTCATGATAATAAATTATAGACACATACCTATTAAAAATACTTTCAAAATGTGTTTCCCGTCAACTACATACAACAATGAAATAAAATAACTGCACAATGTAATAGCTTTGAGATTTATTGTTCTTTTTAAAATTGCACTGTATGTTTCCATCAAAAAAAAACACAGTCATAATATACAGCCTTTACATGATATTGACATATACAATGTGATGAATAACGCTTTACAGTAGTATGATCACAATTTGTGTTTTTTATAAGGGATATTAATCCTTATAAGTGGTTGGTAAACTTAAAATCATATATCAGTACCCTGGGAGAAATTTGATGCATTGCAAAAATACATGACAAAGCCATTATCAAAAGGAAAAGATGACAATATGTTGTTTCTAATTAAGTGCAATGTTTTGATATGAACTACATCTTGTTTTGTATATTGATAACACATGAAAATATATAGTAGTTTCTGTTGGGTATATTACTGATCAAATACTGTATTAATATTATATTAGGCCTAAGGCCTGTTGTTTCTACACAAGGCTGTAATGACACCCAGTTAAACTTTCTTTTCCTAATTAAAAGAGCCCAGGTGCGATCCTGCGACTATACCCCGATTGATCTCGCCACGATTAGTTTGAGAAACAAGGTCAAAACAACTGATAAACAAGAGTACGTCATTTTAGATTAGAGAATTCGTCCGGTGTCATACTAAGCCACATTAACAATAAGTTGGTTGTGTCAGGGAAAGCCAAGGCCATGATAACCAATAAGCAGAATATATCATTTTAGATATGAGGAAGGATTCAGTTGCCCTTCTGCTACATCAAACAAATAAATTAATTGTGGCAGGCCGAGACCAATGAGAAGAATGTACGTCATCTCAGATAAGAAGTGTTTGATCTTACTGAATAAAAGTGGAGTCAGATGTTGGGAGGGCAGATGATCTTTGAGCACCTCTTTGAGGGGTGTTGATTGTCTCACTTTGTTGGCTCGAGCGAATAAAGTAATTTTTGTTTTGCACCTGGAACCTTTGTCTCCTGAGTATTTTTCTTATGAAGATTCAAGCTAAGACTTTTTGCCACTACAACTGCTGTGCCTAAAATACACATCCTATATTCTAAATAGAGACATATGTGTGAAATTGAACAAAATAATATGTTTTTGTTGTGCTCTGTCGGTGATCAGGTGTAATGTCATTACTACAAATTATTTCTCTGTAAATGTACTGGGATAGTTGGTAGAAAATGTAGGCATATATTGAAATTAAGCATCAGACATAAACAAATATCTAGTGTTAATCTGTACGAATGTAAAACATCTGATATGATAATATTAACTGGGTTTCCCTATAAGCATACATTTTTTTCAGATTCACTGGTCCACTACTGCCCCAGGGCAAAATTGAGATACAGGGACTGGTTCAAACTATGTTTATTTGTTGTTGCACACAAAAATATCAGCTTTAACATGTGTTCAAACTACACAAAATGCATGACACCATCTTAAATGAGACACAGTTGCTGTGTGTTTTTTTTTTAAGTAAACCCTTTGTCGGAGTCTACTATATAAATATATATACAAATGTGCACTGCTCTTATTTATGTGTCAGTCAACAGGGTGTTTTTAGACCTGTAGATCGATTGCTTTGTTCAACCCAGTGGTTAGATGGCTATAATGTTGCAATTTCATATATCAGTTATGTTCATGGTTAAAAAAAATAGTGCTGGGCAAAGATTAATCGCAATTAATCGCATACAAAATAAAAGTGCATTTTTGCACAATACATGTGTCTGTGCTGTGTGTAATAATCATGTAATTACATAAAACACAGACACATACATATATACATTTCAGAAATATTTAATAATAAATATTTTATTTATATATCCATTTTTTTGTTTATATATAATATAGAATTTATCAAAATATTAATAAATATATATATGTTTCTTAAATACATGAATGTGTGTGTATTTATATATACATAATAATAACAACACACAGCACACACTAATATCTTGTGCAAAAAAAATACTTTTATTTGTATGCGATTAATCGCGATTAATCTTTGCCCAGCACTATTAAAAAAGCAATAAGAGAGCCTTTACAATTACACCGAAATGCTCCAGAGTAGTTTGCAAGTTTGTTTTGGTGCGGATCTAAGCACGACTGACGTGTTCATGTCAGCCTAAACGAATCAAACCAAGGGAGAAAACGCACCAGTTTCCAAAACAAAGGCTCTGGTCTGAAAACACCTAAAAATCCTGCCATTTGGTGTGAGAAATGTTTGAACCCTTTTTCAGTGGGTTGGATAAGTTATATTCTCATAACCCTTAATAAAACAATACATATAACAATAAATCTGATGAAAACCGATTTCAGCTGTCAAAGTAAACAGACGTTACTGCTTTTTCAGATGAGTATTGAGGCAAACATGCTGTGATCCTGCAACATTTAGCTTCCAAAACTTGTCACAACTTAAGAAGTGGTCTATCTTCTTGTGCGTATGCTGTTGCTTCTTTAGTAAACATCTGACATGTGCGCTCATGTCTCCTCATGTTGCCACACTGAGTGAAGGTCTTTGAGCACCAGTTACAGCGATATGGCCGCTCTCCCGTGTGCGTGCGCATATGCATGCGAAGATAATCAAACTTAGAAAAGTCTCTGCCACACCAGTGACAGCTGAAGGATCTTTCATGCAATTTCCTGTGCAACTGCAGTTTTGTCAAGTCCTTTAACAGCCTTCCACATTTGTTACACTTATACGGCCCGTTGCGATCATGTTTGTCTGCTATAGTAGCGGAGTGTCGCGTGTAATGGAGCTCTTTCCTCTGTGTTTTATTCAACGTGGATGAAGTGTCACAGCCTGTTCTTAGCTTGTGTGTTGTATCTGAGCCGTGACACTGACCTGCAGGGGCAGTAATAACTGATGATGTTATTGTGATAATAGTGTCATTTTGCTCAGTCTTGATGGTATCAGTGGGCAAGTTTGCATTCCACCTCTTATCTTTACCCTGAGAAACAAGCTGCTGTTCTTCCATAGAAGATAGAGATGATATGGAGGAGCTCTCTTTTAAATGCACTGACTCCATATCCTCTGAACCTGTTTTACTATATGAAATGAAGTCTTGTAAGCATGGTTTTTCATCACTGAATGAATCTGGACTCTGGCCATGCTCCTCTGTTCGCAAAGTCTCTTGGTCTTCTGTTTCCTTCTGGTACCCAGACCCACCTTCTGGTAGTTCTGTGGGGAAAACTTCATCAGTAACATGCTGAGAGATTTGATGGACTTTTCCTGGATAAAGAAAGCAATACAGGATAAATGTGAAATTTTTATGTCAATTACTATAGTTAATTGTACAGTATATATATATATATATATATATATATATATATATATATATATATATATATATATATATATATATATATATGAAGAGTTTTGTTGCAAAACGAGATAACTTTCTGTAAAATTCTGTAATCATTCACTCTCATGTTGTACAAACCCACTTAAATTTCTCTGTTTTGATGAACACAGAGGAAGATATTTTGAGAAATGTCCTATAGGAAGAAATAATACTATGTAAGTAAATGGGGTCCACAAATGGTTTGGTTACAAACATTTCTTAAAATATCTTCCTTTGTGTTCATCAGAACAAAAAGCTTATACAGGTTTTTTACAACATGAGGGTGAGTAAATGATGACAGGATTTTCATTTTTGGGTGAACTATCCCTTTAGTATCAATTGAACTGCAGTTGGTTTGTTTTGATTTAAACCTTCATAACTTAACAAATACAGCTAAGTAGCACCTTAAAACAAAATAATAGCATGATAATAATAAATGTTTTGACCAAAATGATAAAAATTGATTTATCTCGTTTTGCAACAAAACTCTTCATATATATATATATATATATATATATATATATATATATATATATATATATATATATATATATATATATATATTACAGTACTTAATATTGCAGCATTTTTCTGTTTATTTAAAAGTGAAGTATCATACATTGTTTTTTGTGGGGAAAATTAGTTATTGGACTTTAATTTGAATTTTTTAAAAATATTTCTCTGTTGTTCTATCTGTCATTACTCTATTAATTATTTCTGGACAAATATTTTATAAACAAAGGATCTTTCCCAATTTTTTTCGTTATAGACACTCGCATGTGGAGGATGATATATAGTAAATTGTATATAGACCCAACCGTATTTTTAAACCTTACTATAGAAAATCCCATAATATTTTCTTTGTGAGTTTACTATGGTATTTTTTATGTGGGCTGTCACTTCTAGTAGTTTCTCAGGCGTCTCTATTTTCCATCTTTCGCTCTCCCATTATTTCTTATTTTTACAAATGAATATAAATATCATGTAAATGTTTCGTCCTTGAATACACTGTAGACAGGTAAGATCCGTAAAGCGAGCCTGTAACTTTATTAATAAAAAATAAATACCACCTGCGTGGCCTTCGTTATTGTTTCTACTGGTACGACTGTGGTAAAATCTTATTGATAAATAACACCATGGGCTAAGCCATTCGCATTAATTATGTATAAGTGAAAGTTTACCGTTTACATGTGTCTCTGTCCTGATCAAAACATCCCTCAGTTGTCGTTTAAGCTTTGCGTTCTCCGTTCGAGTGCGATCAGTCTCCTCTCGATAATCTTTCACTGTTGCCTCCACCTCCTCAAAGATCTCACGAATGACAGCAGACATCCGATTCAACAAATGCGAATGTAACATATCTAATTTTGACATTTTACCAAGTATAACATTAAAAACAAATGTAATAAAACACACGGAAGCAACTCCTATTGTATGTCGGCTTTTTGCGGAGTAACAAAGTGCATTACCGCCGCCTACTGTACTGTAGCAGTGAACTCCGTACTTATGCTGATGCGTGTAGCTGTAGCCTATTCATGAAAGCAATATTTTCTGACTCAAATAAATGCTTTTTGGACCACCGTAGGGAGTACAAGGATACATTTTCATCACATTTTGCCTGTGAAAACAGAGTTAGTGTCATTTTTATGATTTATTGTTGTACATAAAATCATTATTCATAATGTTAATAGCATTCTGCGAAAATGTAACCCTTGACATCTTTACTGAAATATTGAAATCAAACTTTGATGCTCAAAATCTCATTATTAGATTATGAGACTTTAGCCAGGATTTCACAGACAGGTTCACAAAAGTATACTTCATAAGGTCTCCCATTGTCCACAACGTTTTAGGGTCCCCACTCATAACTTCTACCCATAACTTAGAACTTAAACTGAGAAATATTTTGATATTTTTATGCTGTATTTAGCCTATTTGTATGCTTGTTTTGTGTTTTTAAATAACTTTCAACTTTTTCATCTTGATGACCCCTATAGTGGGCCCTGGAGCCCTGGATGAGAAATTCTGCCCATTTGTTTCTTCTTTGAAGTTTTGAACATGCATTTATAACTGTGTAATAAGAAATAAGTCTTATGTTTAAGGTCACCAAAAAGAAGAATACACTCTTAAAAAATAAAGGTGCTTCAAGATGCCACAGAGGAACCTTTCCTATCTAAATGGTTCGTCAAAGTACCTTTAACATCTAAGAACCTTTCTGTTTTACAAAAGGTCCTTTAAGGTAAATAAAGGTTCTTCAGATTATAAAAAAAATGTATAAAGAAATGTCTATGGCATCGCTGTGAAGAACCTAAGCACCTTTATTTTTAAGAGTGTATGTTTATAGTATCAAATGTTTTCATTTTGTTTTTATACATGTAAATTTCTGCAATTCATGATGACTGAAATAAATGTTTCTGTACAATGCACACATTTCCAAGAACAGCACGGCTCTTGAAACACTTTCGGTCGAAGCTTTGATCAACACATTATTTTAAGACCTTTTACAGACAGCCTTCATCTATCTCAGAGGAATTGAAGTTTCCATCGGTTTAATGGCTTAGCCTCTCATTATAAAATGGCTGATTTCACTGTGTGCACTCACATCTTTCCCTTTCAGATTTTAATTAAGCTCTGAGGGCAGAGACCCATACCTCAATCACTGTCTGCTTCTCACAGAGCTGCGTAGTCTGAAAAATGACAGCAGAGGGCATTTGAGGTCTGTGCTCCCTTTTTCTTTTATTCCAGCTTAGAAGCATCACAAAGAAATTTTAAAACATATGCCCAGACCCCCAACATTTTATTTGACATCTCAGTGGCAAAATCATTATCAATATTGACAGACTGGTTTGCCCTTCAAAAACGTTAAAGTCACCACTTTCATCAACCATTATGATGTCATTATAAACAAATGCAATGACATAGGCTATAGAAGACAGCCATATAGAATTTTAACTAGGAGTCAAGGGAACAGAATAAAAATTAAATAAAAAGAGTACAAATGACTTTTAAGGGATTGTTCTCTTTAAAATGAAAATTCTGTCATCATTTACTCGTCCTCATGTTGTTCTAAACCTGTATGAATTTATTTTTTTCTGATGAACACAAAAGAAGATATTTTGAGAAATGATGGTAAACACACAGCAATAAGTGACCATAGACTTCCATAGTAGTAATAAAAAAATATGATGGAATTTAATGGGTATTGTCACCTGTGTGCTTACCATCATTTATCAAAACATTTTCTTCATCATTTATCAGAATACTTCCAAAATATTTTTTTCCTACTATGGAAGTCTATGATCACTTACTGCTGTGTGTTTACCATCATTTCTCGAAATATGTTCTTTTGTGTTCATCAGAAAAAAGAAATGTATACAGGGTTAGAACAACATGAGAAGATGACAGAATTTTTATTTTAAAGTGAACTATCCCTTTAAAATATATTTTCACTGTAGTGGAAATCAGAGGCTTAATGCACTGTTTGGTATTTGTGGATTACTGCAACCTTACCAAGTTCTCAGCTTCTATTATCATCACGGTCAAATAAGTGGTCAAGAGCTTGCCAAACAGTCAGAGTTACAATCTCTCCCACTTAGATCAGATTTAACCAAGACCTAATTTGATTAGAATGTGTAATGAAATCCCACAAGGTTAAGTCTTGTCTTGTCGTATCACTGACTTGTCGTATCACTTTGACACTCTCTCTCTCTCTCTCTCTCTCTCTCTCTCTCTCTCTCTCTCTCTCTCTCTCTCTCTCTCTCTCTCTCTCTCTCTCTCTCTCTCTCTCTCTCTCTCTCTCTCTCTCTCTCTCTCTCTCTCTCTCTCTCTCTCTATAGAATAGAATAGAACAGAATAGAATAGAATAGAATAGAAATGGGAATGGGAATATAATAGAAATGGGAATAGAATAGAATAGAATAGAATAGAATAGATTAGAATATGACAGGACAGGAATAGGAATAGGAATAGGAATAGGAATAGGAATAGAAATAGGAATAGGAATAGGAATAGGAATAGGAATGGGAATGGGAATGGGAATGGGAACGGAATAGAAATAGAATAGAATGGGAATTGGAATGGAATAGGAATAGAATAGAATGGGAATTGGAATGGAATAGGAATAGAATAGTTTCCTTGACTCTTTGACAAAATGTTAAATGCTCTCTTATTTGTAAGTCACCTTGAATAGAAGTATTTGAATAAGTTGTTGAAGTAACCAAAACACAAATATTAGTGTGTACTGAGTATTGGTTGTATTGTGATTAGGGCTGCAAAATGATTAATGGTAACTAATCATTTGCAGAGTAAAAGTTTTTGCTTACATCATATACTGTATGCGTGTTTACTGTGTAAAATAATGCATTTTATACCATACAAACTGTATATTCTATTTCCCTTACCTACCCCATTCCCTAACCCCAACTATCACAGAAACCCTTCTCCTACTTCACATTTCAAGAAACATCATTTTGTTTGATTTATAAGCTTGTTTCCTCATGACGATCTCATAATGTCCCCACAAGGTCACAAAATACTGGTATTCCTGTCTTTGTGGGGACAATTGGTCCCCACGTGATAATTACCAGGTACACACACACACACACACACACACACACACACACACACACACACACACACACACACACACACACACATTCTGGTTTCCATGTTTTGTGGGGACATTCCATAGACGCAATGCATTTTATACCACACAAACTGTATATTCTATTCCCCTTACCTACCCCATCCCCTAACTCTAACCATCACAGAAACTCTTCTCCTACTTCACATTTCAAGAAACATAATTTTGTTTGATTTATAAGCTTGTTTCCTCATGGGGACCTCAAAATGTCCCCACAAGGTCACAAAAATACTGGTATTCCTGTGTAATGACCAGACACACACACACACACACACACACACACACAAAGATTTAATAATTATTTACACATGTATTACATTTTTATATTTATATATAATTAATATGGTATATTATACTTTATTATATATAAATATATATATAATTATTTTATTTTTATTTTTTATTTTTCTTAAAATTATACATGTGTATGTCCTCAAAACATTGATTGTCAGCTATGATTGTTTTTCCCTCTCCTGCTGTATTATACCATGTGTCTGCCTAACTTCAGAGCTTTTGTCTTTGATTTTGAGACCGCTAACTCTGGCTCACCCCCTCTCTTTTTCATGTCAACCTGCATTATGAATAAGATTTCATATAACAAATGATGTTATGTTCTTATTATGTTAAGCATGTCCATGAAGACACAAGTGCTGGTGCTTAAACGACACATCTTTGTATGCTTTTGTTGTCACTGCTGTACATGTGCACTGCTGATGAATCCTTTGATCTGTTTTTTCATATTCAACAAGACCATAAGACTTTCCTATATCGATCCCCACTGTGATACCAAAATATATTTTTCAATTGCCTCAGTATCAAAGTCTCCGTAGCTGCCATTAACCTGACTCACACACTTTCTTGCGGTTTTCACCCCTCCAGAGTCTTTTAATAATTCAAGCGTCTATAAAATTCAAATGAGATGGATTTTTTAAACACATCAGTAAAGTCTGAGCACAAGCTCTCTTTCTTTCTACCCTTCTACACTCTGGTCCATCACTGTCCTCCTTGCCTACCAACGGTTGCCCTGGAAACTGTTACATCCTGGAGACACATGCGGTACAGGCAACGATGAGACAGCAGAGAATGGGAGTCTCACAGACTCAACAAAATAAGATACAACACACACCATTAGATATAAGTTTATATTGACAACAGTGCTTATATAGAGTATAAACACACAGAGGTGGCATAATGAGGAACAGTTTATTACTGGGCTCATTAATGCATACTCAGTGTCGGTACAGAGCAGAATATGGATCGATACTGCAAGGTCTATCAAATGCTTTGGTTCAGATACAGTGTAGCCTACATCACAATTCAGCAATTCATTAAGGCATGCACAGGCAAATCTGCACAAAATCAGGATTATTATATATCATAACGTCTCTTATGACAAATCTCAAGAAAACTATTTAGCTGACCAAAGTTTTGACTAGCACAGGTGCTCTTGAATTTGTGAGGCTATAAACACGAAGAGAATTAAATCATTTATTTCATATGAATAAAATAGATTGTTTTAACAGCAGGTAAAACTTGTAACTCAGAGAATCAAACTCGGCTGGTGTCTTCGAAACATTTTTACAATGTGCAGCATAGGAACACATGCAGTGTTTAGGCTACATGCATTTAGGATTCCCAAAAACATACCAGCAAAAAGCAAATTCTCACCATATACTTTTTACGCAGAGTTTGCATACTGATACAAAATACTTGCGTGAAAAAGCTCTTGAAAGCACTGTAGTGTTAACAGTCAAGATTTGCATTACGAATACTGTTCATGTCCACAGTAGACATTCGGATTAGCAGAAGCAGTACAAATATGTACAGACACGTATATACATACATATGTATGAGATTAAATAGCCTATAAATAGCGGAGCAGAGCAATTCAAGAACAGAAGTCAAGCTGGCATTCACAGACTGCACGCAGTTCGTATTAGTGCTAATAAAAAATGTGCATGCTACGCTCATTTACATTTAGGTGGCGGGATGTGGAATGATCAGGAATAAAATGCATAAAAAAAAAAAACGATTTTAGCCCCTCATTTTCACACAAGCCGAAGCCCAAAAGTGGGTGTCATCATCTAACTGTCCGTCACACTGAATCAGTTGCTTTAGTTAAAGGAACAGTATGTAAGAAATTTATATCAATTAATCATTAAATGGCCCTAAAATGTCACTAGACATTAAGAAATCATTTTCATTTCAAATTTTTATATCACTCACAACAGCGGTCCGGCCAGGATATTCTCATTTAAAAAGTGGAGTTGCAGCCCTCAACTGATGTTTATGTTGTCGTTTGGTATATTGGCCACCAGCTGTGTGATTGCAGTACCAGTTTTAGCCACACGTTTTGTGATTGCAATACCAGTTTTGGCCACAATCCTACATACTGTTCCTTTAAGCAACATTTACAGAGTGCTACACAACAAAGCTTTCACTTAAAAAAAAATAAGATTACTCATTTCAGAAGCGCCTTCGTCTACATCAAAAATCTGTAAACATCAGTAAAAGATTTGTTGTTTCAATTTAAAATCTCTCAAATTTGCATGAATTAAGCTTAAAAATATACGTTGACTCAACAGTTTTTTTTTGAGTTAAAGTTTGAGACTAATATTTATAACAACACTTAATTTTTAAGTTGAAGTAACAAATCTTTTTTTACAGTGAATAATTTGCATGCAAGAGACCTAAACCTATGAACATCAGCCAAATCTCTCAACGACGACTGTGGACGTATTGTGCCAATTTCTTGAATAAAGTCATATATTTGTCCCCTCGTGTCCTGTCTCTATCATAAACATGCCCATCTAAGCCAGGGAAAAAAGCTGTCGTGTGGACTCTTGGCAAAATCTGGATTTTGGCACAGTCGATGTGGCCTGACTAGGAATGATTTAGGTTTCAGTCGTTCAGCAAAACAAATCATTTGGCTTTGTAACATGATTCGTCAAAGTCAAAATTACTACTTACAGAGGATATATTGTAAACATTGTGGTATAAAAACACGACTGCTTTCAAAACAGTCTGGATTGACATTTTGCCCACAAACATGGCCGCACACCCACACTGCTCAAACACAATAATAAACGAATGGTTTGCTTTCCGTTTGTCTGGAAGGAACCGGCTGAGACTATATAGCTGCAAAGAAGAGGGGAGGGCATGCTAGCGAGCATTAAGATATCGGTTTCCTTACCCACAGGCAAGCAGCCAATCAGAACGAGCTGGGATCCTTGTACTGCTTTCCTTATCTCTCTCTTTCTCTCTCTCTGTCTCCATCCCTTCATGTGTGTGAAACAAAAGACTGCATCTATGCTTCAACCCCTCCCTCTTTCTCAGTGGAGGGAGAGAGAGAGAAAAAAGAGACATCTCTTCTCACTTACCTCTCAGCTTAGGTTTTAAAGTCTTTTTTTCAAATCTGAAGCTGTTTTAGTCCTTGTATAACCAGTTACATTTTAATCTAAGCATTTTTTATCACTAAGGAAACATAAACTAATCTCATACTACTGCTAAGCTCAAAAACCAACCCCCAACGTGTCCCTCATCCTTCCATCTTCTCCTCAAGGGCTACTTGACTAATAAAATGAGATCATCCTGGTGGTCTCCACTCTGACATCATCTAAAATGATGAGTCCTTTGAGAGAAAAAAACATGCAGGCCTTGTTGTTTCGGTTGTGATCCTGGATCATTCAAGAAGCTGAGAAGTTCATGTTTTTCAAGATAGTTCTGGCACGATATAAGATGAAAGTAACATCCAGAGTCTTGAGTCGGAAACTGTAAAGCATTTAGGAGCTTGGGCGATGCAAAAAATGCACGACGGGAGGAAGATGAAGAAAATGGTCATCATGGATTGGTTGTGGATTGTGTAGTTTTCTTAATCCGGAGGATCTTGATGACCATCAGGTCTTCAGTATGACTGAAAGAGAGGCATGGAGAGGCTTTAAAACAATTCAACATTGTAAATAAGCACTATATGAATACATTTAAATAAATAAAAATGTATTCATCCACAAACAAATTACTGCCAGACATCAGTTTTATCTCAATTCTGCAGGGCTAACAAATCAATCTCACTTGTAATGAGATCTAATACAAATCCTGCCAGTGAGCTGAAACTTTAGTCTGACATTGACTCAAATCACAAAGTCAGCTTTAGCTTTTGCATTGGATTTCACATACTCTGCACTTATGGGAAGGACACTCACCACCCCAGTTGATGACAATAGTAACAATAATGATGATTATCCCGCCCACCAATGACACGATCGACAGGATCTTTGCGTTACGGCCAAGACGACGCGCGCCATCCACGTTCCCCTGCTGTAGACTGTTACGAGACTAAAAAAGAAAGCAGGGTTAAATGAAAAGAACAAGGGATGAAGAAACAATATGCTTTTGTACACAAACACGTACCATCACTGAAAAGACCAAGCCCACAATGTTGATTGGCCAGACCGGGCAAAGGCAGGCCAGAATAGCCCAGACCAGATAATCATTGGGTTTGGAGCCATCAAGTCCTGGATCAGTGGCTGCGCTGGGCTGTCGGGTAAGGGACGGCCGTGGTGACCCTGCGAGACTCATAGATCCAGAACGACTGCTCAGCCTAGTGCGACCGTTTGAGTACCCTTGGTTAGGCTTGGCAGGCTGCTGACGTGGAGAAGAAGAGGTGGGTTGAGAATTGCAGACAACAGCTGGGCAAACCCCATTGCCTGGTGAGATGGTGAAAGAGAGAGAGACAGAGAGCATCTGAAAGTGAAATAATGGTCGATGCATACAGGGTTCCCATAATAACTGAATTTACATCCATGACCTTATCAGGCATTTTACAAATGCTTAATACCAGTGGTGGCTCGTATCTGCTCATCCGAGGGGCGCAAATTCAAAATAAGGGTTCGGAGTGTCATGTGTGTTGCTTGTGTTTTCAAAATATGTGTTTGTTGCAACATGTGAACCATGTGCATCATGTGTTTTGTCAAATTAAGTGCCTGCTGCACACGCGTCAAAACCATTTATGATAAAAGAGACGCTCACGTTCACAAAATACACGCAAGACACTCCCTTAACAGTATCACGAATTAGATTATGCGAGTATTTGGCAAACTTGAGTGTCTCTTTTATCATAAACCCTTTAGATGCGTCTGCAGCAGGCCCTTATTTTGACAAGACACGTGATGCACATAGGTTCACTCGATGTGCCAAACACATATTTTGAAAAAAGGAACCACACACATGATGGGCTACATACATGTTGTGACAAACTTCGCATTAAGCGCCCTCAAAAAGAGAAGTCACCGGCCGCCACTGCAGGTCAACATGCTTTGCAAGCAAGCTATACTTTTCAGGAATAAATATTTTTTTATAATTAAAGGAATTTTTCCCCTAAAATTTACTCACATTTGAAATTACCGTAAATATATGTTAACATGCTGGCATTTTAATATAAAAGTATTTGATTGTGTTTAACTGATAAAAAAGAAGTCAAATACATCTGGGATGATTAAATTATGAGAGAATTATAATTTTAGCTACTTAAACTAGTTACAATTATAAAAAATGATAACTAGAATAAAAATCTATTTATTTAAGAAATTTTGACTGTATTATGGAAATCAATTTTAAAATTCCCTGATATTTTCAACAATAGATGTTGAAAATTATTTTTAAGTTTAATCAACTTGAATTTACAATTTATTTAAACTTTCTTAAATAGTGAGGAGTTGCTATAAATGACAAAAATAAAGTTGAATTTTTACGTTTATTTTAATTATTTAAAGCAACTCCTCACTAGTCAAGAAAATGGAAATAAATTGTAAATTCAAGTTAATTAAACTTAAAAATTTAAGTGCAACAAGGAATTTTTATGCTTCATCAGAAAGAGTGCTGGTTTACCTTTTATGGCTATAAAATTATCATTAAAACTATGCTTCTCTAAACTAATCCTTACAGCAGGGATCATTTAACAGTGGTTAAATGAAGGAAAAGACCATCTGACTCATCTACTTGTTGAGAAAGACAAGAAAAGAAAGTGGGGGAGGAGGTGAACACTGAAAAAAAAAGAGTAAAAGTGGAGTGATCCACTAAATAATTTTGTATGCCAGTCTTACACCAGTTTAAGGTTAACAATCAGGGAAACTGAGAAATAAAGCGCTGACAGTTCATTTTTCATTCTGGAGCAGAAGAGTGCAGCTTGTAAATCACATTGATCACATTGTACATCACCTGACTAATGGGATAACTGACAACCCAATTAAATAGTTCTTTCCTCTGGGTATCTTTCCTTTTAGAACAGGAAATTGGTGTGGATCATTTCCCAAAGCCATAAGCCTTTGGTTTACATTAAATCTTTAGAGCAAAATTCTTTTTTACTTGCTGTTGGTGGTATTAGAATCATTATTCACTTGAATGAAGTGAAATGCCAAAAACTGCGTTTCCCACTAAGATGAGCAAGTCCCTTTAACTACAACTAAGGGGTTGGGAATTCACATGGAGCCTGCTACAGGTGCATATTTCATATGAATATAAAATAAATGCAAAATTATTTGAATTAAATAAAATGTAAAATGTTTGTATTTACTTGTTTCCATATTTTCATCAATGACTGTCAGAAGATCTTTACTTAGGGCATCGTTTGAAGGTGAGGAGTCTAATGCAGGAGAAGGTATTGGTACAGAGGCTGGGTCTTGCTGTTCACTCTTGACTGGCTCAGAGGAGTTGGGGGCGTGGTCTGACTCTGTGCCCGGTTGCTGATTGGTCTCTTGCTCTGGTTGTTGCTGTTCTGGTTCCTCCTCTACTGCACCAGAGGCAGCAGTGGGAACAGTAGCATCAGTGTTCAAAGCCATGCTTTAGATGCTGAACTCCAGACTTGTGTGCGCCCCAGAATAACACTTTTGGGTCTTATAAACTTTTGGTTTCTGTATGTTGAACACTGTTTCGTAAAAATAAACAAAGATTTTTAGGATGAAATACTGTATTGATAGTTTTTCTTTCTCACACACAATACACACAACCAAAAATAATGAAAACATATTAGAAGGTGTGAAAAATGTCAAATTTCATTTACAATGTGATTAAATAGCTATAGTGTGCACATGTCTGCACTTCAACAGAAATCTACACTAAATTTCAAGTTTAATCAATCTGGCTGTGCAAGACAAGTCACTTTACTATTTTCAACTGTGACTACACTTTAACCTATTAGATTATGTTAAACAATATTTTTGTATTAATTATGCTCCTGTACAGCATTGTGCTAGCTGCACAGAAGGTTGTGGTTTCAAACCCAGAACACATACTGATATAAAAACATGATACCTTGTAAGATGCTTTGGATAAAGGTGTCTGCCAAATGCATAAATGTTTCTATAACTTATAAAACAGGTTAAAATTGCTTAACCTAACTTGAAGCTAAAGTGTAATGAAAATAAAAAATACATTAAAATTCAATGCACAATTTGATTAAAGTTTAAAAAAGTTGAAGGCAGCTAAAATTCTTACTGTACCATGCACTCACAGAAATGAACTAATAATAAAAATATCACAGTTTTGCCCACATTGTCCTCATTCTCAACTCATAAAATACTAATCTGTTTTTGTGGGGAAAATAAATTGTAAAATTGCAAATATCTTCACAAATAAAAAAACATTACAAAAACATGAAATGTTAGGTTCTTCATGTTCCTAAATAAGCCAAATGATGTTTAACTTCAGCTAAATTATGTTTTACTTTAATATTTATAATGTTAACAGATCTGTGAAGAGGGTAACAGATGGGCATATCACTAATATAGTGAAACAAACCTGTGCGCGTGCGCGCGTGTGTGTCTAACCTCAGGTTGTTCTAGTGGCACTCTCACTGTAAACAGCTGTAAATAAAACATCTGCTACCAGAGAGCTTGCGCTTCATTACATTGCTAAAAAATATCTGAACATTATGTTCATATGACAACGCTCTCATATAAAAACAATATTGCAGCCCATATGATACAAAAAAAGAAATTTAAAAACAGTTATTTATTCAAAGACACCTAATGCGAAATGATACAGCATTTCATTCAAACTATTTGAGACCATACGTCGGTTTAACAGACTTTTTCTGACACCCTACATCCCAAAAACATCAAAGGCGATTTATCCATCTACAGCTTACAATCATATTCATTTGGAAGAGAAAGAAATGCAATCAATGCATGTTTAAAATATATTTTATGGCATCAGCACGAGCAGGCTATCCGACATCACAGTATCAGTAATAAAATCAATGTCTGCGTGAGAACACAAAGACCACCATCAATAGACACACCCATATCTGTAACTATAAGCTATAACATCTCTATTCATTTATGAGCTTATGATTTATGGCAAAATCAACAAAAATGCTTAATAAACACCACAATACGGCATTTATCACAATGTCCTTCATAAATCAGTAAAACCAATCAATCAACAAACACCACATCAATCAATTTCCCTTTCATCCGTGTCACTCTTTGAAACCGAGAGCGCTAGAGACGGAAACATTACAGACACGCGCGGCACACGTAACCACGTTTTCATTGCATGAGTGGCAAATTGCCATGTTATTATTCAATAGAAATAAGCAGTTTGTAACGCACAGAGACCAGTTTATGCGCACATACGCGCGCGCGCGCACACACAATACAGCAGTAACAAAAGTGACACACCCACGGCACCGACACTGATGCGAGTGTCAAAAAAGCTTATAATGAATTACAGCAGCATGCATGTCAAAAATAAACCCACCTTAATCTAGGACGAGATGATTCCTTCTCATTTTGAATGAAAATAAACTGTAGACATATGAAAGCAAAAGTTGCTACAGAAAATGTGAAATAAAGTATTGCATTACCCTACTACTGAACTAGCCTAACGTTACAGTGCATCAAACGCCGCTGCGTTCTCGCTCACTGCGCTGTGCGTGAGAACCTGTGCGCGCGCACTTGGCTCTGTAGCGTGTGCGTGATTGTGTGTATGTGGAAGTCTCTGGATCAGACTGTGTGCAGACAAGATCACGATCAAACACTAATATTACACGATGAGAGAGAAGCGAGGCAGCTGCCGTAGCAGTGTTTGTGTTACTGTTTTGTTCCGCTCATTTGTGCAAACGAAGATAGATGGCATCTCCCAACTCCGCGCAAATGCGATCATTTTTCTGCATAGTGTAGCTGTAGTGACCCCGGAAAGTTTGCGATATATTGTTGTACTGATGTTATGCCAAACAGCGTGGTAAAAGAAATGATGCGAAACATTAATCATAAACTATACATAATCCATCTACCCTGCTTCAATTCGACTGACTGCGTGATAGCGCCAACGTGTGGTTAAATTTGAACATCACAGGCGCGAGGCGCATTGCCTTCCGCAATGCCTTTAAAGGCAGGTAGTGTTTTTGCTGTTATGCAGATTATTTTGAACGATACAGTTTTATAACACGACAAACATGTATAATCCCAATGCATATAATCTATTATAATAACCTCAATTATTTAGTTTTCATTCACAAACTGAACTTATTTTTGATGCTTTTTGTTAAAGAAAATATATTGTGGACATAGTAAGAGCCCATATTACTAATTATTATGTTGGCTTGAGAAAGCCAACATACTGTTGTTGCACTTAAACTTATTATTATTATTATTCTTTTTCTTCTGAGACTAAAATTTCTAACTCTAACTCGTCCTAGAGCTTTCAAGCTACAGCCATCAAACTTTGGACATACCTTCGGTCTGATCTGACTCGAGTTGCTATATCTTTTCTAACTGATGGGACCTTCCGAATTCCTAAACGGGGCGCTGAAACACCCCAAAATTTCCATTGACTTAACATTGAGACAAACTTTGACGGGTCATAGCTGCGAGTGAGAAACTTGTAGAAACTTGTGGCTTACCACATTTAAGGAGGCTGACAGGCTCTGTAAGAACATACCTCACAATGGGGTGTAAGCTGTACCCCTGGGGTGTAAGGGGCCCCCAAAATTTCCCATTGACTTATAATGGGGCAGGAAACATGCCCATAAAAGGGAATAAAAGCGTCCCAGATGGAATATCTTCACTTTAGAGTGTCTTAGAGACATGGGGGTGGGCTAATTTTACTCAAGCATCCAATCAGTCTCTTAGGATCACCCCAGAGCTATTAAGCCACGCCCCTAGCAACAATTTTGGGTACCCTAGCAACATCTCCCATAGACTACCATTATAAAAAGCCCAGATGGATATCTTTGCACCAGAGTGTCATAGAGACATAGGGGTGGGCTCATTTTACTCAGGCATCCAATCAGTCTCTTGGGATTCTTATTGAGGTATTAAGCCACGCCCCTAGCAACAAAATATGAAGACCCTAGCAACATAATAAACAAAGCCTTATATCTCTGGATCTGAACATCGTAGAGACACAGGGGTTGGACCGTTTTACTTGTGGCTTGAAGTGTAATCATTATGGGATACCAATTTTCTCCCTAGCAACCAAACGTAGTACCCTAGCAACGGAATAAACAAAGCCTTATATCTCCGCATCAGAACATTGTAGAGACACGGGGGTTGGACCGTTTTTCTTGTGGCTTGAAGTGTGATCATTATGGGATGCCAATTTTCTCCCTAGCAACCAAACTTAGTACCCTAGCAACGGAATAAACAAAGCCTTATATCTCCGCATCAGAACATTGTAGAGACACGGGGGTTGGACTGTTTTACTTGTGGCTTGAAGGGTGATCATTATGGGATGGCAATTTTCTCACTAGCAACCAAACTTAGTACCCTAGCAACGCAATAAATGTTAGCTTCATGCTAGCTTCCTGCTAATCATGCTAGCTTCATGCTAGCTTCATGCTAGCATCATGCTAGCTTCATGCTAATCATGCTAGCTTCATGCTAATCATGCTAGCATCATGCTAACTTCATGCTAATCATGCTAACAACATGCTAGCTTCATCCTTATCATGCTAACATCATGCTAGCTTCATGCTAGCTTCATGCTAATTATGCTAACATCATGCTAGCTTCATGCTAATCATACTAGCTTCATGCTAATCATGCTAACATCATGCTAGCTTCATGCTAACATCATGCTAGCTTCATGCTAATCATGCTATCTTCATGCTAGCTTCATGCTAATCATGCTAGCATCATGCTAATCATGCTAACATCATGCTAGCTTCAGGCTAATCATGCTAGCATCATGCTAGCTTCATGCTAGCTTCATGCTAATCATGCTAACTTCATGCTAGCTTCATGCTAATCATGCTAGCATCATGCTAGCTTCATGCTAATCATGCTAACTTCATGCTAGCTTCATGCTAGCTTCATGCTAATCATGCTAGCATCATGCTAGCTTCATGCTAATCATACTAGCTTCATGCTAATCATGTTAACATCATGCTAGCTTCATGCTAATCATGCTAGCTTCATGCTAATCATGCTAGCTTCATGCTAATCATGTTAGCATCATGCTAATCATGCTAGCATCATGCTAGCTTCATGCTAATCATGCTAGCATTATGCTAATCACGCTAGCATCATACTAGCTTCATGCTAATCATGCTAGCATCATGCTAGCTTTATGCTAATCATGCTATCATCATGCTAGCCTCATGTTAAATTATGCTAGCTTCATGCTAGCTTCATGCTAAATCATGCTAGCTTCATGCTAAATCATGTTCGCTTCATGTTAAATCATGCTAGCTTTATCTTAAATCATGATAGCTTCATGCTAAGTTGTCAAACTCTACTCTCAGACTAGGCTTTCTCAAGCCAACATAAAGTTTGTTCCGACGAACTTTTCTATCTAGTTACCTATTATGACTATATACAATTTAATTAAAAACCAATGATGAGGATATCCTTTATTATCATGTATTATTACAAAATATAAGAAGGACATATTTTGTAATAATACATGATAATGTATTAGTGCATAGTAGGAATGACAATGTGCACTATTATCAGTTTTACATAAACCGAGTCATACATATTTATATTCAAAACTTTCAATGCTCAGACATGAATAAACAGTTGGGACAATATTTTTATTTGGTATTTGAAAGAGTACAACACAAATGTCTGGGTTATTTTTAACCCATAATGGGTAAACATTGGACAGAACATATGCTGGGTTTAAAATGACCCAATGTCGGGTTGTTCCTTTGCGACACAGAAGTTGGGTAAAAACAACTCAGCATTGGGTCAATTTTAACCCAGCAGTGTCTAATATTTACACAACGTGGCTTAAAAATAACCAAGCCTTTTTAGGATGCATCACAATGGCTTTTTAATTCTTGAACAAAGAAAAACATATACTCCTTCTTTAAAAGGCACATTTGCAAATAGAAAAGCATTTCTATTACATTTATCGCATATGTTTGGGAAATTAAAGCTATTGCAGTTTAACATTGTTGTTCCATAAAGGCATAATGTGTAATATAAAGGCCTCTCTCTCTTAAGATTGCTCTTCTTTGCCCTGCAGAGCCCCCAGAAAGCCACTGGCAGTACTAAAGAGATTAATAGGGGAGGAGCCGTCTGTGATAAGAGTAGACTTCAGACCCAAAGACTGCAGGAGCTTCACCTGGAAAAAAACATGCGATATTTGAGATCATCATTATGCATTATATTTACCCATTTATAATATTTCCATCTACTTCAGCAGCATAACAATCTTTTCAAAGGTGCTATATGTGTGTGATTCAAAATCTCTTACTATATCTCATAATGCACTTATTTTTGACTTAACTTAAAGGCGGGGTGCATGATTTTTGAAAAACATTTTGGAAAATGGAGTGGGGCCGAGTACCAAAACACACTTGTAGCCAATCAGCAGTAAGGGGCATGTCTACCAACCGACATCGTTGCCTGGGTTGCGCATGTGTGGGGCGGGTCTTTTAAAAGAAGGTCCAGATTCTATTGGGGTAGGGGCGTGTTTGTTTAGGTGATTTCAAATGTCAACATTGACTTTCAGAGATCATGCACCCTGCCTTTAAGGAATAAGTCACAAACTTAACTTGGGTGATAATCCATTACACCAATATAATACACCATTATAACTAAACAAGTGTGTAAGCGTCATGAGATGATGCTACAAAATTAATATTTAGGAGGCAAGCAAAAAAGGCTTATAATTCTGTCCCTTCCACTTTTCAGATCACTGCAACTCTCCTATTTTTCAGGACCCATGTTGACAACCATATATACCTGCAGTTCAGGCCCAGCACGGGCCATTTCCTTCAAAGTTTCGGTGCCCAGACTCTCCACTAGCTTGGAGAAGCGCAGACTCTCCATCTCCACCAGCTTTTGTTGCTTATCCACCTCCAGTCGATCCATCTCCTTCTTGTAGTTCAGCTCTTGTTCACGTGCCTTAGACAGGCGGGCCAGCTCAGCATCCTGGGAAGGTAAGTGTACAGTATGTCAACAACCTATGGTGGTAAAAGTGGTCAAAAGACAAGTACAACAGGGTATATATGTAAAACAAGCATAGAGAAGAAGAGTGGATGACATACAGCCTCAATTTGCTGCGCCTCTGCTCTAAGTTTGGCTTCTTCAACAGCCGCCTCACCCTGAATACGAGCAGCTTCAGCTCTAGATTGAGCCTCGGCCTTTGCTGCTCCTGTGCTCTCCACTGCAGCGCTGACACACACACACAACATTGTATTGGATTATTGATCATGAAGAAGTAAAATGTGCAGACAAACTTGCTAAACCAGGGTAATGCTGGACTTTCTTGTTACTTACTAAAAATACATTTTTAACAGAAACACAAAGAGAAACATACAGTATGTGCATTGTGTGATTTATGTATTTTTTCATGCTGCCACAGATAATAATGGGAAATGCAGTTTTGTCACAAAAGCCTGTAACTTAAAGGCCCACAGAAGTGCCTGTGCTTTATTTATTGAATGCGTTGATGTCATTTTCACTGAAACCGGAAGTTAGGGCATTGCATATTCAGTGGCTATTCCCCTTCTAGAGAATATCATACTGTATATTTATCATCAAGTGTACACAAACTGATTTGCACGGTCAACATTCAAGAATCAAAATGTAACCAACACCCTTAGTTTTCATTATGACATATTAATCAATATTCTTCCACCTAAAGTGGTGTTTTTAGCATAAACTTTATTACCTAAGGGCTTCCAGCTCCAGCAGCTCTTTTCTTGCCTTCTCTGCCTCCGCCTGGTCTGTGATCTTCTGCCTTTCCAGTCGGCCACGAGCCTCCTGCTCCAGACGCTCTGCCTCATGTCTGAGACAAAGAGATATTACATTACAATAGATATTACAGATACAAACACATGGTGGGAAAGAGGAAAGCAGGCAGGATTACAGATGCTTGATCCTTTTGAGAAGGTCTGAGGAAGGACATAAAAATTACCCATCAGTCTATAAGTATTGTAAGTAAATAATGTAATATAATATGAGTTAAATTTCAATTGATTCCTCACAAAGAGTTATTGTATGGCTAATGTTAAGACGGGAATTATAGCATATAGTTGTATGGTTGCTTTTTAATGCTTGTTTTAGTCGATTTAGCTGTGACTGTGAATTGTTGTTGTACAGCAAGAACTACAATTTTTTCTGTTCCACTGTCAAAAATGCATACACATGACAACAAAATAATGATGGAATTTAGATTTTTTTAATATACTAAAGTGTAGAGTAGAGAAATTATGTTTTGGTTTGTACCGTGCGGTAGCTTCCTGTGAATTAGTGGTGATCTCAATAGCCAGTTGTACACTCTTCTGCAGAGCATCACGGGTCCGCTGGTCCACCGGCTCCACAGACTGAATGTCCACGCTGCTGATGACTAACCCATTCTGATGGAAACGCAGGTTGGATCTTACGGCAAGTTTTTCATCAAAACCAAAGACGGCTGAACAGATGATTCTGATGGAGTTCTGGTAGACAAATAAAGAGATCTGATTAGGGTGCGCAAAAGCAAAAATAGATTGAAATGTTTTAAAGTTAGCATTTGAAACTACTGAGTTTGCAGCTCGAATTCCTTAACACAAATTTTAAAATGTTTTACATATCCTGCTTGCTAGCAATTGGATCTGTCTCCTGTTTCCCAGTTTTCCTGGATGATATTGGAATTTCATCTGGGTCATACCTTTTGTCACCCATGTTACACTTATCTCCAATGTAAATGTCCAGATGTTCAGTTTCTGTTCTATGTATGAACCTTGAAAAAACATTTTTCATAATGGTTTTATGGATCTGAAACATCTGATCAGTATAAATTTGTGCATTATCAGATGCCCTGTTCTACAATTTACTGCTGAGTCTGATGGTTTTGATCTTTTGTTCCTTGATGTTTCTCAAGTCAATATCAATTCCCATTTTGTCCCCTAATGTAACTGTGAATGTATATGTAGTTTAACATAATTCCACTGTTACATTTATTCAATGCCGATATAAAATTACATATTGTCACATGATTTTTCAACTTATGTATAATCATGCAAGTTAATAATAACTGCTGAATAATATCCTACAACCAGTGGTGGCCAGTGACTTCTCTTCAGAGGGACACTAATTTAAAATATGTGTTTGTTGCGTCATGTGAACCATGTGCATCAAGCATCTGGTCAAAATATGTGCCTGCTGCACACGCGTCAAAACGGTTTATGATAAAAGAGATGCTTACGTTCACAAAATACTTGCAAGACACTCCCTTAACACTAAACTCTGATTACACATGAGATTAAGCGAGTATCTGGCAAATGCGAGTGTCTCTTTTATCATAAACCCTTTAGACGCGTTTGCAGCAGGCAATTTTTTTATAAGAGGAGACACACACATGACAGGCTAAATACATGTTGTGATGAGGTTCGCATTGCGCGCCCTCCAAACATAAGTCACCGGCCGACACAGGAGCAGGTGGAAACAATGTGTATTTGTGGACCCTGACTGATCAATGTCCACCACAGAAAATCAAAGCCATCCAACGCTAAGGTTTGGGTGACATATCAGAATACTGGTGCCATTATTATTGACAAAAAATTGAACGAAGGCACCACAGGTCGGGTTATGTACTGATCGTACAAGTGAATAGAGCAAAATCCATGCTGCCATCATGGTATTGAAGCACCCTAATACAGAACCTGATCTTTAAGGCAACATAGCAACTAAATATATTAGTGAATAACAATCAAATGAATCAAACTGAATAATCTTAAAACAATCTGTGATTTAGAGAGCACTCGTTTCTACATATATAATGATAAATCTAACATATTCTGATAAAAACTTATAAAACTTAAATCTACTGTAACTGTGTTAATACAGTAAGTTACCATTAAGTTACAATTATTTGTAATAGCAATTTTATGATGATTCATTATAAAATAAAGTCGAGTGGCGAGTGTTCTTACTAACTGTCTTGGAAACATGATACTTCTTCTATTCAAATTGTACATTTATACATTGGGGGGTAAAACGAAATATAGGCCATCTATAGGCCATCTATACAAAAAGGGCTGATATTTACCCAGTTTTACGTGGCAAAGTATCTTTAATGGTTGCAACACGTATGAATACAGGGGTCAAACATAAAAGCAATCGTGACAAGCTTAACAAAGCATTACTGTGACTTATTGTCAGTTATAATAGTTGCCAAAGTTTAGCCCAATAAACCTGCTAAATGAGGCAACATAGGTGTGTCACATACCTTGTGGAAATCATCAAACTGCACCGAGGCAACAGCTCCTCTGATTCTGGAAGCAATGGCTTTACAAGCGTCGCCCACAAAGTCTGGCACTGAGAACAGAGCGGCAGCCTTGGCGGCATCTGCAGGCGGTTTGATATCAAAATGCCTGAAACAGATAGAGTAAATAACTTTGCTGGCATACATAAATGAGGCTAACAGAGGTTCAAACCACACTGAAAAAAAATCTCCGGTTGCACATGATTGAATTAAGTTTTTTTTTTTAATGATTTTTTTAAGTTGTTGGATCCATGTAATTTAATTATGTACACCAGTTCAACATGATTGAATTAAGTTCTTAAAATAAAATTAATTTTAATTCATGTTAATTTCATTTTGAGAAAACCTAATTCAATCATGTGCAACCGATGTCAACAAGTTTCTTTTTCAGTGAACAACAGAGACCACTTAAAATTGTTAATGTGGTGACTTCTATAAGCTGGGTTATCTTGATCTGTGCTTAGGATGCATATCGATTAATCACGATTAATCTACCGCAGAATAAAAGTTTTTGTTTACATCATATATGTGTGTACTGTGTATAATAACTTTGTATAAATAAATGCACACATGCATGTATATATTTAAGAAATGTTTACATGTGTATATACACATTTGTACATTTATGTTATATGATATATAAATATAAATACTTAATATATATTCTTTCTTAAAATTATACATGTATGTGTGCATATTTATATATACACATAATTATTATACACAGTTCACACACATATTATGTAAACAAAAACGTTTATTCTGCTATTTATTAATCATGACTAATCGTTATGCATCCTTTTGTGCTAGTTTTATAAGTAACCTTGGTAATCAGGTTTTACAACAAAACATTATTTACAATAAAAATACTGTTACTATAGACATTTCTACATACAGCTAACACACACACACCAGTTGTAGGACAGTTGAAGCTGCAAGCGGGCGTGGTCAGCTGTTTCTATGGTGATGATGTCAGTGCAAAAGTCCGGGCCGAGCAGGAGACAGATTGTTTTGATGACGTTAGGACGTTTGGGTTTGTCTCCAGATAAAGACATAACTGTAAATTGCTCATCAGGACCCAGCATCACCATTTCGGGTCCAAACACTACCCTGAAAGAGAGAAAGAGTGAAAGAAACGAATGATTACTTTAATATAAATTAAACACTATGTACAGAGCCACCTAAACAAGCATTACAGTACCTGGCCTTCTTCTCTCTGTAGTCGTACACTTGCACAGCTGCATTGTGTGGGACGCGAAAAGTCACCAGTCTGTTTTTATTTCTTTCATCTTGTAACACTACTCCATGGCGGCTGGAACGGTCAGCCAGCGGGTCACGAGCTTGACCCAGAAGAGTCTCCACATTGGCAGGAAGGTCCTTTTCCCACAACTCCTCATCGTGTGTTAGCATGTAAGTCTGACCAATCACAGCGCGCACCTGAGAACCACATGTTAACGTGAGTGGAGATTCTGAACTCTTTTAATCGCTTCAGTTTTTTAGAATAGGTTCAATTTTTAAATCAGGTTCAATTTTAAACCAAAACCAAGGTTTTTTAGTAGTTAAATTATTTCCTGAATTTGCTATACTAAAATGCAAGAATTATTGTATCGGTTTATGCAAGAATGAAGATTATGTCACTTATCGAAAACTTGCATGACTTTACTAAAACAAAGGTGTATTTTTCCTTATAATAAAAGTGGACTGTCATGACAACTCCAAAATGATAGGAATCAAAAATTGCTGTATAATACACATAAAACTTAGTTTTACATCAGTGCTTAAGTAAGGAAGTAAACTGCTTAACTTACCTTTCCGGTTTTGATGTCACGGACGTAAATTCCTTCATTTTCATCCAATGGGATCGCCTCACGTCGCACCATCACTTCCACAGTTGCAGGTGGCACATATTCGATGGGCCCACGCAGCATCCACCGGTCACCCGGGCGGCGCTGGATCCCACGCTTTTTGGCGCTGCTTTCTCCTTCCTCCACTTCCTCTTCCTGCTGCAGAAGTGAAGGGGTTGGACACGGGGTGAAAGAAAGGACGAGGGAGGAGTAATAATGGCAAAGATTAGTGTAGGGCGGGGACTGAGACTGCTGTACACATGCCATAGACTGTGTGCATGTGTGTGTCTATATTTGTGTGTGTAAGCAAGGGTGAATGAAAAAATGCACACAAAAATTAAATAATAAATTAAGCAAATGAGGATGGGAATAAAAGTTCATAACAGGGAGGGGGAGGAAGGTAATGAGTTAATGAAGGAAGTGATGTAACCTAGAGAGACACTCATTAAAATTATGTAAGAAATGCTCTAGGTGGAGTTTATTAAGCAGCTGTGCTATTCACTATACACCTGTAAACTAATTTATCAAGGTGCTGTCCGAACTAAAGTATTTAATGTTCAGTGCAAACTCTCCCCTATATAAATTAAGCTTGTGAAATATTGCACTTGATTCACCAAAGAAATGTTGCATTAATTGTACCCATTTTCTAGCAATCATGACAGCAGTTATTCATCAAACAATGATCAAGTGACAGTGAAGAGCATTACAACCGGGCACACATCCAGACACATAGTTGAGTGCAGTTTTGGCACTCAATTCTGTATCACAGTACCCTGCTTGCACTCAAAACCAGCCCGCAAGTTGAGTAACTTCCCTGCAAAAATTTACTAGATTACCCTTTCTGCATTATTGCTTTAGTGAATCGGGTACTAAAACAATGCAGAGTATGCAAATAAAACATTGTTATCAGTGGACGCAGTTCATCCTTACTAAACTCCTCCCTCCCTTTGTCGCTCTCAACAATATATCCACTGTTTGTTCAGTGATCCAGAATCAAGCTCTTCCTGTTCACACACATTATGGCAGGTGATTTAAGAGCCACTGCCAACTGATTCAAACACTCCCTTAAAAAACAAAACCAATACGATTGAACACAATTGAACAGAGTGGGTGAAAGAGACTTTCTCTATGCGAGCACACGCCTTTCTTAGAGTGCAAATATGAAGTCAAACATATATCTGGAATGCAGAAAGTGTGTTTGTTTCTGGGGATGGTCATAATAACTAGTGGGTACAAGGGGCATTAACAGCATCTTGTAGAACAGGTAATTTCTCTCTATTTGTTTTCATTTGTTTCACAATCTCTGTTCGGTCTCCACCCTCGTTTTAACGCAACCTCTATCCAGTTGTCAGTTGATGAGTGGATTTCACTCTCACAAGCTTTACATCTTTCTGTGAAATGTTGAATTTAGTTTGAATAGAATTTGAATACATTTGAACTCTTCCTGTTGCAGGTGTAAGCTAAACATGTGAAATGTTGCTATCCCTTGTAAACTTAACTTGCATATGCTACGACCTTACCAGCTGTTAATTAAGTTTTTAATTCAATATGTAGTATACAAGACATTTTAGTGGTTGCTATTAATGATCAAACATATTATGTACCCCCTCTGTGTCAATGAAAGCCTCCACAGCACGCAGCACAAGCCCCTCCTCTTCAGAGAGCACGTACACATCCTGAATCCCATTCTCCAAATGCTCACCTGGCCTTAGAAAGAATGAACGCTCACCCTATGTGAAAGATAGAGAGACATTGAAAGAAAAATATCTAGGGTCAGACCTATGAGGTTGTATTTCAATTTATGGTTAGCTCATTAAATTACAATGGTCATCTACTTAGCTATAATTTTTGAAAGAAATTAGACAAAGTTTTAAAACACGTTAAGCATGACTGCAGTAAATATGGATTACAAAATATTTTTAAAGTATTTGTACACCCGGTTTTCAAACTTAAGGGACACTCCACTTTTTTTGAAAATATACTTAGAGTGAAACATTAGATTTTTACAGTTTTAGAATCCATTCAAGCTGATCTCCGGGTCTGGCGGTACCACTTTTAGCATAGCTTAGCATAATCCATTGAATCTGATTAGACCATTAGCATCGCCCTCAAAAATTACCAAAAAGTTTTGATATTTTTCCAATTTAAAACTTGACTCTTCTGTAGTTACATCGTGTACTAAGACCGATAGAAATTTAAAAGTTGTGATTGTCTAGGCAGATATGGCTAGGATCTATTCTCTTATTGTGGCGTAAGATCAAGGACTTTGCTGCCGTACCATGAATGCAGCAGACAACAATGATATTACACAGCATCTGAAAATAGTCCCGTTGGTAACTTTTAATAGCAGGGGACTATTTTCAAACACTGCATCATATAAAAAATTTGCCTATATTCAAAAAAGTGGAGTGTCTCTTTAAAGGACAAGTTCGGTATTTTACCCTTAAAGCCCTGTTTTCAGATTGTTTATGATTTAAAAGAACGGTTTTGACTGAAATTTGGACATTTGAATTTTCGGGTGTTTATTGTATCACCTCCCACCTCTATAATGGCTGTATAGGTGCACAGGAACAATCCTTCCTAAAATGCATTAAACTTTTGTTTACAAAGATGTGAAACTCACAGAGTGGTCAGGGGTGTTCACTGATATGCTCACACAAAAATCGCTGCAAAAGACGCTTTTTTAAGTGTAAAATACCGAACTTGTCCTTTAACATCCATGCAATCAATCCTACAGTAAAGAGATAGTTTAACTAAAAATATAATTTTTTTCAATATTAACTCAATGTTTTTCTAAACCTAAAGGAGTTTCTTTTTTCTGCTAAACACAAAAATGTTCATAAATGATGGTAAGCATATTGGTGACAGTACCCATTGACTTTCATAGTATTTGTTTTTCCTATGGAAGTCAATGTATACCGTCAACTGTTTGCTTACTATCACATATCTTCTTTTGTGTTCCACATAAAAAAAACTCATACAGGTTTAAAACAACAGCGTGCGTGAGTAAATAAAGACAGAATTTTTGTTCCTTTTAATAGTGTGGCTTAGCATTCAAACATCTTTTAGGGTCAATTATGTAGTCACTCTCACGGTGCATTGACAAGGGGCGTAAGCGTTACCGCTTCCCATTCACTTTTAATGGGTGACGTCATGCGTTGCCGAACTGAATTGTGGTTCCGTCGGCACAGCGTCAGTGCCGTTGCTTGCGGCAAAAGTTGAATAATCCGTTAATTTATTTATTTTTTGTTGGCCACGCTTCAGACAAGCCTTCCGTTAAGCGTTAACGCTTACGCCCCTTTTGAATGTACCGTCATGCTTTAAATTCTGAAATTAATCCTGTAACTATCCTGTATTGTAGAAATAAGAAAGGCTGGTTCACCTTCACCACTCTCTTCTGTCCAAGTTGAGGTTTTCCATCATGGCCTACGGGGTCCAGAATCACACAGTACTGTCTGCTGTTTAGTGTCGTAACGTCAACCACCCCGACAACCTCCTCGGCAACAGAGGGGATATGAGCTTCTCTGTCTGCCACTGTCACGAGCCATTCCTCTCCAGTGCGGCGGTCACGGCCTCCGGCATCACGGAATGGGCGAAGAGCACGCACATGCAAGGCTTTCTATGAAGGTTTGAAGATATTTTAAGTCCAGAGTGTGCTCTCAGGTTATGACTTTTTAGTGAAGAAAGGACTTTAACTCAAATACTTCGTGCTATAAGTTAACCTTTCTATTGCATACCCAACCCAAGGAAACAAATGCGTGGGGATAATCTGAGATGGCAGAAAAAAGTAAAAACCACAGATAAAGGAGGAATTGAGTGAAATAAATGACTAAATCCATGCACTTGCAGGAAGGGGGAAATTACATACTGTTTGTGTCATATCAAATTGACGCAAGGAATCAAATACTTCCATAAAGGCCCCCTTTCACAAGACTAAAAAGTATATACACCATTTATGATAATTTGATTTTAAAACCTGGGATAACTTAGGATCATGTACCTATGGACAATAAACAGCATTTATTCCACACATATGGTTTATAGGAGTGCCTACATTTGACCAAAAGCTATGGTGAAATAGTTGAAATAAACTTAAAGACAAAAATGTGACAAAGTGACATAAATTACGCTACCTTGTCTGTGAGGATGAAGGCATTGACAATCTCCACGACTTCTTCATGAGCTCCAGGCAGGTAAGCTCCCACCTTACTGACTTGCCACTCCTCACCTAAGGTTAACACAGAGAGGTAGATGTATTTAAAACGCCACCTTTTTTAAAAGTTGGTAGAAAATCAGTTTGTGTCTTTGTGTTCAAATCTCGCACCTGTAACTCTTTGGACTCCGCTTCGGTCCAGTCCTTCTTTACGTGCTCTAAGACGAATGGCTTGGTGTTCTCTGATCACTGTGGCCTTTATGACTTCCAGCACTGCCACCTCTTTCCTGGGAATATACGTTCCTGCCAGACGTTTAAAGTCAGGTTAGACATCTATAAGACAGTCATATGCTTAGCCATATTTACATTTGGCAGATGCTTTTGTGCAAAGAGACATATAGTGCATTTAACCCTGGTAAATTTGGCCAATGTTAATTGATGCTTAGAGAAGGGTTCTTGGGTTCTCCAGGGTTAAGTAAGCACTAAGGTAGTGCTGCAGGTAAAAACACCTTGCAAACTGTGTTGCAAGGTGCAAAAAGTGAAATGTCAAGTGTTTTCTGGTCACTGGTTAAGGTTAGTTGTGTTGCAGTAGTACCTGGTCCCTCAAACAACCACTCATCTCCGGCTACTCGCTTCTCTCCTCCCTCTTCTTCAAAGTCCAGCAGTGCCTGCAGGCGCAAGGCTGTGTCTGGGTAGACTATCTGCAGTGGTGTCACGTCCTGTAAACAAGAGCATGAGAGACACATTGTTTAAAGTCAATATGAACCTAAAATTTACCAATTGATGATATTTATTAAGTAAAATAAAAGTCTGTAAGGTATATTCACTGAAAAATTGTGTCTGATGTTATCTGAGTGTGAAGTATGAGCTAATGGATAAAAAAACCAAGGGTGTGGTACACAAAGTTCAACTTAGGCACTATTTACTGTTGAAATTCACACTCAAATCAGAGCCATTTGGCCACAAACTGAGAGCAACATGGTATTCAAACATTAAAAGTAGGGGAAAGAATCTCTTTATACCTTCTGAATCTCTTCACCAGGGTAGAGAGGGAACGGATCCTGTGTCAGACGGATCTCCAGGTCGGCATGTCGCAGCTTGGCTTGACCGGATGTATCAAACTGCACCTGGCCCTCATCATTACGAACAACAGGGTTGAGCACAACACAGTAATGCCGAGGTGGCACCATGGTCATACGCACTGGGGAAAAGAGAACCCTGGTACAGAAAGTAGGGGTGGGGTCACTTTAGCTATACAAGTTTGTAAACAGTCATAAAAAAAAGATAAGAAATACATAGCTGATAATGAACTTATAATATAAAACCTAAATCAAGATTTGCAAAAGAGAGTGTTGTTGACTGATAGCACACTACAATAAACCTCTGAAACGTAAATCTACATACAGCAACATCTTATAAATAAACACAACAGTTGTTGTTTAGCCTCTGGGAAATTAAGGACTTCAAACAGGGTTATCCATGCACCCCTCTTTCTATACATTTTAAATCTGACACTAATGTATTACATATAATGCCTCAGATTTAACATCCCATAACACCTCTACAATTTCTTAGCTGATGTCATAAAACTAAAGAGCTTTTTAAGGAGTTTTTGTCTTTACAACCTTGACTAGACGGATGTGCTTCACTTGCACAATTTACCTTTCATTATCCTGGCGAATGTAGGTAAGAGGGCCGATCTCCACCCGTGCAATGTTGGTGTTCTGATCCAAGACATGGATGTAGTGGTGAGGTGGGATCCTAATGATTGACGAATCCATACTGCTTTCTGTGTGGCTCTATAACACATCATCATATACAGCACAGGTTAGATACATGTCAAAGTCAATGGAAAAAATGATAGGTGTCCATTTTTTACTTAAAACTAAAGATTAGTCAAACACAAAATAAACTTATGTTTGGTATAATTTGTAAATTTTGGCCAACAAGTTAAACAAATTGACAAACCAAACCTTTGTAACAAGCATAAGGGAATGATTGGTTGCTAGTAGTAAGGTAAAAAAAATCTGTGATGTTCTTCTTATCATGTCATCATAATGGTGGTGATGGGCCTTATCTCCAATAACAATGAGACAAGATACTTTGATAAGGTGGAGAAACTGGCTTAATGTTGGGAAAACCAATAAACTGGTTGATGTCTTCAAGAGGCGGCAGCATTTGATCTACACCTCACTCAAGATAAAAAAGCCCAGGTGATAAAAGCCAGGCAATGACTATACCACTGCTGACTGCTGAGAAAACTCAGGGTCTCCCCAGTGGGCTTTATGGTGATATGGGAACTGCTCAGCCCAGGCCCACTAAGCCCTGCAGAGATTGACATCGCTGACAGCATCCTTGGGACTGCATTTCTTTCTCTGCACAACCAGTGATGAAAATCCCCCATTCGATCTGCTATGATCAGGCAGCAGGGCTCCAGACTGCATTTTGCCACCAAAATTTGAGAGTGTGCCACTGAATTTTACATCCAGTTGCACATGTGCGACCAGTAAATTTGACCTTTTTTTTGTGATGTGACACTGAATTTGAAACAGCACATTGTACTTTCTGCATCTATCAAAGTATTTATTAGTAATACAGTGTAAATTAGTAGAAATGTGAATATTTGGTTAGTATGTTGATTTAGGTTGTGTGCCCCTAAATTTTCTGGTTGTACCCCTAAAATTTTCAGTTGGGGGCCACTGTGCTCCTAGTGAAAAAAGTTAGTCTGGAGCCCTGTGCAGACACTTTCATAGCAACACAGTAAGTTACACAATGCAATTAACTGTTGTGTAACTCTGTGAAATACCTTTTCTTTTCACATTGTTAGTTTTAGTTTTTTTGAATCCTTCCTTCTGGAAAGTGCACATTGAATCTTAGTTTATGCGTCCGGTTACCTGATGATTTACCTTTGAAAGCAATTCAGTTTCTAATGTGAATGAATGAGAACGTGAGTGAGGATAAAGGTTAGAATGATCAGGTTTTATGAGTGCACACCCTTCATTTGTTCATGATAAGGTTGCTAAGAGTCAGGTGACTTGACTTCTTATGCATAAAATGTGCTGATAAATCCTTGATTTCATTAATGTTTGGAGTTTGGAACAGGACAGATCAATTTTAATCGAAGCCCTTTACACAAACATGACCACCATAGACTAATCCTCATCCACACCCTACAATTTTACAACTGAATTTTTAGACTTGCAACAGACCGACATTATTTACATAGTTTTTACAAATGAGGACATCGATGCTCACCTCGCAACGCTGGATACATTCGTCACCAAAGGGAAGACATGTTCGCGCACATAATATAGAGCCTGATAGGTTGCACAACAATTTCAGCTTTCAAGTTTCAATTTATCTCAGCAATAAATAAAGCAATGTGTTTTAAGAGACATGTTACTGTAAGGGATATTCGCTGAGAAAAGAGTTATACACAAAGTCGTGCACTTAATAAAAAAAAGGTGTGGTTCACGTGGGTAAAGAACAAACCTTTCTTCCACAAAATGCTGATTTGTCGCAAACTTTACTTTATTTAACAATTTGTCATTTAAAAACAACACAATGATTTGTCGGTGTTTGGTGACGTCATTAAAGGGGCTGGCCTGAAGATGCACCAAACGTGAAACGCGTACACACGGAAATTGAAGTATTGCGCTGCAGTTTAAATATATTTTGATGAAGATAAAAACAAAAGTATCGCATGGTTAAAATTATTTCCTGATGTGTCAGTGCCACAGTATTTGGCGTCTTATCAAAAGAGTCGCGATTAAACTAATGTATTTGCTGTACTCTTCCTGGTCTATCCCTTTTGCTTATGATGCAGCCTGTGCTTCGTTGTTGCTTCTCATTGTTTCCTTTGCTCCTCGGACCTTTGGTCATTCAGATTATACATTTGTCAATCAAAGAAACAAAGTCAGAGATTAAAAGCTATTCAAAACGGCAACTAATTCATACGAGGACGCTAATGTCATAATTTAGAGTACACTAAAAATAAGTAATTGACTTACATTTTCGGAGTGACAAGTCCTTAAAACTTCCAATCCGACGTTGGACTTATTCTTCTTCTTTTGATGTTTTATGGCTTTTGACATCCGACGTTTGACGTTGGATTTGGTTTGGTTTGATGTTGGTTTAAGACAGAAAATGTGAATGTGCTGCGCTGCGTTATAAGTCGGTAGGTGTGTCTTGGATAGGGGATGTCCAGGATTGTCAGTAAATGAGTCAGAACATCACGTGGATTTCTGTACCAGTGAAAGTCATAGCCCTGTTATGTTGCCTAAAGTTCTTCCAAACAAGGATCAAATCGTAGACATTATAAAATCTTACGCTGACTTGTTACATTTTGCCATGTTCTTACAATTGTTACAACTTAATAAATGTTATACACACCTTTTATATGTCACCGCATTCTAGAGAAAAGCAACTAGTGTTGCTTGGAGGAGGTGATAAACTGGCTTGCGGTTTTGTAGTGTAGAGTTTATATTTAGTAACCAACCATACAAAAGGAGCGTACCGTATCTATAAATTGAAACGAAGAGATTTTAGGGTTATTTTACCAGTGAGTTGAGTTCCTTTACACTAATTCACCATGGTTACGCGTCCCGAAACCTTCAGCTTTAGCAATTTTTTTACAGTAATGCCAGCTGTGGTATTATTTATATAAATATTTTATATAAAATACTGTGGTATTTTAGTCACCATTGTGTTTTTTACTTTAAGTAATATTTTAAATGTGCATAATCATCCCTCTACTCAAACACAACACCCGCTAACCGACTCTAAAGTGCTTGGACAGAAAACTAATCAAATGTGTTTATATTGATAGGAGCGTTTCTTTATACATCATTTTGTCCAATCAGATGAGTCTTTATTCAAGGTCATGCGCATGCTCAGTCGTCTTGGGTTCATGTGTTTCTTACGCAGGCTCCGGTGGTGGAGGTCATAGTGATCCAGTATCGCAGTGGGTAAGTGAGCACGTTGTAAAATATTAAAGACATTTCTTTATATATGGCGTCTATAGTTTTAAGCAGTAAACTACAGTAATCATTATGTGGCGTATTGAAAGAGAAACAAGCATGACAAGTGCGTCTTTGTGGTAAAGCTGGCAGCAGGGCATGATTGCATGTGAATTGCAACATTAGCGTGTAGCAAGCTAGGTAATCCAACTTATTTACTTCTGAATTAGTTTGATTCCTGTTATGTATTTTTTAAGTTGGTTATGTTAATGATACCTTTTTAAAAATTAGTACAGTTTTATAATTATAAGTTATACTTGACAATGCTTTTTCGGCGACCATGCATAAACTATTCAAAGTGTCACCGGTTAGCACATTTCATTCATGTCAGTGTCATTGTTGGAGAGTTGAGGTTTATAGGTCGGAATGCGTGAATTATAATTCAAGGCATTTGCAAATTTAAGGCTGCAATCTGTATTATCCACCAATCTTAAAGATAAGGTGGACTGAATGTGTTTAACATTTTATTTTACTTAAAGGGATAGTTCACCAAAATTAAAATCCATCCTATTATCATTTACTTTCCCTCACGTTGTTCCAAACCTGTTTAAATGTCTTTGTTCTATTGAACAACCTAAATAAAAATATTTTGAGAAATGTTACTAATAACCAACCAGACAGATCTGGTGCACATTGACGACTTTAGTATTTTTCCTACTATGGAAGTCAATGGTGCCCCAGATCTGCAAAAATCTTTCTTTGTTTTTAGCAGAACAAAGAAATGTATACATGTTTGGAACAACTTGAGGGTAAATGATGACAACAGTATATCACTTTAATGCGATGCATTTCTTAACAGGACTGTCATATTGTTGCCATGGCGAAACTCTTTGAGTCCATTGGAAAGTTGGGATTGGCCTTGGCTATTGGAGGAGGTGTCGTTAACTCTGCTTTATTTAATGGTAAGGTTTTTTGTTGAGCCTATGTACCTGCAATCTAAATAATAATGACACTTAGTTTATACAATTGTTTTACAAAGCAGGTTTTAAATATAAGATTTAATACAAAAAGGAAGATAATTTAACTCTGTTGAAGGCCACATCTGAATACACAACTTTATTTTAGTTGATGCGGGCCACAGAGCGGTCATCTTTGACCGTTTTCGCGGTGTCCAGGATGTTGTTGTCGGGGAAGGCACACATTTTCTTATACCATGGGTTCAGAAGCCAATCATCTTTGACTGCAGGTCCCGTCCACGCAATGTGCCTGTCATCACTGGTAGCAAAGGTACATCACTTCATATCTTTACTTCTTTTCTGTTGCTGTTCTCTATTTAATAATTGATCCTTCATCTGCTCGGTCTGTTCCATTATAATCACTGTCTTTTTTTTTACTTAAAATAAGGGGTCTGTCTTTGTCTCTGTCAGATTTACAGAATGTCAACATCACCCTCAGGATTCTGTTTAGGCCACTTGCAACACAGCTGCCACGGATTTTTACCAGCATCGGTGAGGACTATGATGAAAGAGTTCTTCCTTCCATCACCACTGAAGTGCTAAAGGCCGTAGTGGTGAGTATTGTTGTTTGGGTTAGTAAAAGAATAAGCTTGAACTTCAGGGCATAATGTGCTTTTGTATAGCTTAGTGGTAGCACTAAAAGGACATCGGTTGAATCCCAGGGAACACACATAGTGATAAAATGTATACTTTATAATGCCCTGTAGGTCGCTTTGGATAAAAGCATCTGCAAAATGCATAAATGTAATGGATCCACCATACTAAAAGGAACATTAATGGCAGATGTTGGGCACTTTGATAGATGGAGTTCGGTAGACATAAAAAGACGTGTGTGTTTCCACAGGCCCGTTTTGATGCAGGTGAGCTCATTACTCAGAGAGAGCTGGTGTCCAGACAGGTCAGTGAAGATCTGACAGAAAGGGCATCAACCTTTGGCCTCATCCTAGATGACGTCTCCCTGGTAAAAACCTCTCCGTAGTTTGTTTATATCTTATGGTCTTTGTCCACTCCAGTGTTTCACTCTTACGTCTTGTTTCCTTCAGACACATCTGACATTTGGAAAGGAGTTCACAGAGGCTGTTGAAATGAAGCAGGTTGCCCAGCAAGAAGCTGAAAGAGCCAGGTTTGTCGTGGAGAAGGTAAGTGGGCCTGAAAATATTTGTTTATCTTTTGCAATGTCAACCAGATTTTGAAATATAAGAAAAGTTTGTAAAAAGCATGATGCTCAAATACAAATAATGCTCTGTTATTAAAAAAACATGTTTAAATCATACTCGAATACGTAAAACCTGTATTTAGTGTATCTATTATTGTCCCTCCTAAAGACATGCAATTGTAAAAAGGTTAGAAGAAGAGGATTTTTTTTAGAAGTGAACTTTGGAATATCACTGTAAAAAAGCAATGTTTATTTCTGAAATGCAGTGCTATGTATAGCACAAAATGATTCTTATGTGGCTAGTTATTGTATGTGGCTTGTGTTATGTGTCTAGTTATATTATCTATACGTAACATGTAATGTAACATTCTTTCTGTATTTGTCTCTCAGGCTGAGCAGCAGAAGCAGGCGGCCATTATATCAGCTGCTGGGGATTCCCAGGCTGCTCTGTTGATCGCTAATTCTCTGGCCGAGGCTGGTGATGGTCTGGTGGAGCTGAGAAAGCTGGAGGCAGCTGAGGACATCGCCTTCCAGCTCAGCCGCTCTCGCAATGTTACGTACCTCCCATCCGGACAGGGAACTCTCCTTCAGTTACCACAGTGAAGGAGAAATTAAAGACACACACAAACTTCACATCTGTCCCTAAATTTGGAAACAGTAATGTCTGTAGAACCAATGCACTTCTGTAATGAGGCTAAAAGCAAACTTTAAAGAGACAAAGATACCTTGTGTTTTTTTTCTCTTTTAGTCCAAGCATTTTCTTACTTCCTAAGTATGTAGTGTGGACTGTCAAAAGGTGGTTTGAACAATTCTAATGGGTTGGAAAGAAAACAAAGGGGACACAAAGTTTGTGTGTATGTATATTTACAATATTAAGTCTCATTGTAAATTGAAAAGGTTTAAAACCAATAAGCCATTTCAGTTCAATCAAGAGTATTCATCATCATTAACAGAAATTGGTCTAAATCAAAATGTTTTCATTTTAATAGCAAATACAAAACTAATTTAAAGTGTATATTCTTGAGCAGTAGGCTGTCTGTGTGTGATGGTTCTGGATGTTTGTATCCTCAATCGAACCCTTTGCATCTGAAGGATCAGCTTGTGTTGCTTCTTGGTTTAAATGTGTTTTGTTATTGTTTGTGGCAGAATTGCCCTTGCATTCCACAAGTGGCGAATTCATTAGGTAATAGTGAATAAACAATGATTCATTTATATTAAAGCAAAGTCCAACTGGATGCGTCTCTTTTATTTTATTGGCTTTGCATAATTGTTTTGCTCTTTCTCACAAATAATAAACTGTTATGGTAACTTGCAGACTCAAAAAAGTGATTAAAATAGCATTAACAGCCTTGCATTAATGCTGTATTACCTCTTGTGTAATAACCCTTTTTCTATAAATGCATGCATACCGTTAATAATGTCAATGGCAACATCATATTAGATCGGGCAAGACTGACCTATAAACACAAGTGAATTGGGAGCAGTTGTTTTTCTTGTTGAAAACCTTAACTATATTTCTCAACTACCGGTAATTGCAATGGATTTATTGACAAAAAAGTACTATTTGATTAAGGAAATGTGGAAACATTGTCAAACGTTTTAATCGGTATAGAAATATAAACCAAACTATGCTTTTTATACCGCTACCAATTCCTTTTATTTTGTTTATGGTGCGGTCTTGCCCGGTCCAATATGGCGGCTCCGGTGACGCACTAGCAGAATTCTAATGCGGCGTAATCTGACTGTGAATGTGAGTTTAGTATCCACTAGAGGGCATCCGTTCTTATTATTAAAATTATTCCTCTTGCGATACCAAATCTCTTAACATAAATATTTAGTTAAAGTAACCGTCTAAGTGACCTAAGTCAGAGTCCATAATAAATAAATTGTGATATGTTTACTCTAAAAGCGTAACAGTTGCGTTAAACTTATGTCCATTGTGATTACACAAAAATTACATGGTTTATTGTTGGTTGTGCGTACATATTTTGTATTTTTTATTCACTGCTAAACTCCTCTATATTGTTATTTTAGAAATTTGTAATTCTGCATTAGGAGAAAAAAGTGTTTGGAGTGTATATCGTGGCTACAAATGCACAACAGTCATTTAAAGGATGTTAAAGTGGACATTTCACAAGACTTTTTAAAGATGTCAAATAAATCTTTGGAGTCCCCAAAGTACATATAAAAAGTTCTAGTTCAAAATATCATATAGATAATTTATTATATCATATTAAATTGCCACTTTGGAAATGTGAGCAAAAATTTGCCATTTTTGGGTGTGTCCTTTTAAATGCAAATTAGCTGATCTCTGCAGTAAATGGCAGTGCCGTGGTTGGATTGTGCAAATTAAGGGGTGTTATTATCCCCTTCTGACATCACAAGGGGAGCCAAATTTCAATAACATCTTTTTCACAAACTTTCAGCGAATGGTTTACCAAAACTAATTAACTGGGTTGATCTTTTCACATTTTCTAGGTTGATAGAAGTACTGGGGACCCAATTATTGCACTTAAATATGGAAAATGTCAAATTATGATGATATTTCCCCTTTATTGTCTCTTATGTATTGCACTTTTGTCACCACCTTTTACGAAACATAAACATTTGTGTCAGGTGCAAATTATGTTAGGTAAAAGACTGTATTAGCTTCAGAATATTTTTATTTTGTTCATTATACACATTAAAACATAAACAAACAGATATGTTCAAGGGCAAACAAAATATATATTTTTTTTCAGAAACCAACGTCTCAACAGTTTGGCATATTAACATCATCAGTTTCCAATATGCTTGAAATAATTTTGTAATAATGATAAAGGCCAAGTTCTCAAAAACGGTTTGGCTGCTTTCTCACAAAGTTAAGCTGGCAGCTGCACAGTGAGTATTTGACAAGTAAAGTCACTTTATTATTCGAGGTGGTTCGCCGCAGGGAGGAAGACGGGCGCGCGCACTGAACGCTGTCAGGTCTCGTTTTATGAAAAGCTGAAAAAAACTCCGACGCTACGCGCGCTTTCCAACACAGACATCGGCGGTACTAGCGCTCGAATAAACCAGGAGGATAGTTGATGCGCGAGATCTAGGCAAGCCACGTAGTGGTGGCTTGTAAACTGTAACAGCAGTGGCCTCGGACTGTCTAGCCTCAAACCAGAGTCATTTATAAACGTCTGCTCATGCATCCGATTACAAACTCTTCGCAAGCACGAAGGACGCACGCCAATGAGCTGTTTGTCCGAAGAAAATAAAGAACGGTGTTGTTTTATCAGATCCTTCCTTACTAAACTTGAGGCGTACGACATGAGGGAGAGGGCGCTCGAGTCTCGGGTGAGTACTCCAACGAAGATCTCGATACAAGTTAATTTCTCGTTTTGCATTTATGTACGATGACAGTTGTTCGCCATATGCAAAAAACAAGGAAATCCTTTTCGGACGTCTCTTAAGGTAACTTACGCTGCCGTCATAGTGACAAGCAATGCATTGCCATGCATTTTTTTTTGTTCGGCAAAAAGGCAATCGTTAAAATGTTATTGTTTTCTTGACTAATTCTGCACACAGACGCGTTAAGACTATTGCAAGTCAAAGCTCGTAGTTTGCATGTACACAGATAGGACATAACAGTATGAATTAAAAAAACAATATCTGAATCGGTGTAAATCTGGGCAGTTTTGATGGAGTAAAAAGTGAAAGTCGTCCACGACGAGGATGTTAGCCTGCTATATACCATGGGGTTAAATCTTGTTGTTGCTGCATGTTCTTTGTCAAGTGGGTCAGAATTTTAAAACCAAGACCGTCCCAAAATGTAACTTTTTTCCTTTGCATCTGAAAATTTTGCAAAAGCATATCCTCCAGTAGCTTAAGTCCACTGCACACAGCTGTATGTGTACTGGGCTGTTAGCTCTGCTAGCGGCCTGCACGCCTGTCGTCCCGACCAACCAATGTTTCCTTCAGTTTAACCCTTTCTTTGCGTCGCTTTCCTGAAAAAGTTACTGTTTGCCAGCGAGTTGCTGAACATCATATGCGCCCTCGTAAACGTTTGTCACGGTATTGTGTGGACCAACAACGCTATATATCGGTATTTTTGCTTATTATTGTTGTGGACGTGTCGGAGTTTGTTGGGGTGTTGTGGATGCGCGCGCTAGGCCCTTCTCAAACTGCAGCGTTGCTAAGCGGCATTAGCTCAAGCTGCAGCTAACACTCATTTTAGGGGGAGAGTAGGAATTTTACCATTTATGTTACGTCTTACTCAAGTTTATAGACATTTTGTTCTTTGTAGTAATACACGTCTACTGAAATTAGACGTACTTGTGGAAATACACGAGTCGCATGCACGCCAGGCATCTTTTACGTAGAAATCTTTGATGAGGTCGTTATTTGTGCATTTTTTTTCTTCTCTTTTATCAGTTTTAGAAAGTTGCATTTTATTCAGTTCCCACGACAGCAAGAATTTTCCACCGAGGTCTTGCACAAAACATTTTTTTTCCAGTAACCTCAAACATTTACTATATGATCATTCATTCTCCAGTATCTTCGAGTTAACAGAGTCTAAGGTCTGCGGGAGTTACAGGTTGTCTTATGGACATGTTCAAAAAGTGTTGAAGGGTAGTGTACACCTGCATTTTAAAACACAATTGCTCTAAATATTTCACTGATACTGATCTTCTTTGATGAATAATTGTAATAATGACATATGCAGGCTGCACCATGTGGCAGTAGATTGCAACTTGGAATAGTTTGGGCGTTATTGTGAATCAAAAATGACAAACATTTAGCCATTTGGATTGACTGTTTTCTACATAAAACCATCCTACAGAACGTAAAGACCATTCTGTGAAAATATAACCTGACATCTTTAATATGGCCCTGTCAACAATTGAAAGGAATGACTCAAATCAAACATTCAGTCTAATAAAATATGAGATTAGCATCAAAGACTTTGTATTTCACAGACAGAGTCACAACTGATGACGTTATTTCATTAGTTTGAAGGCTTGTGTGCCCCAGATGTATGCACGCTAGTCTTTCCATCTGTCGAAAGTCTTTGAGCGTGTAACTTACTTTGATGTGTTTACGTCTATGCAAATTTAAAGGGTTGCTAACCTAGGTGTTTTCAGCAATATAAAAATAGTCTCTGGTATCCCCAGAATGTGTCTGTAAAGTTTAAGCTCAAAATTAACCACAGATCTTTCATTATACATTGTTGAACACGTCCATGGCTGCAATAAAAACATGCAAAGATTATAAATGTGCTTTGGACTACATCAAAACATGTGTCACTGGCAGAAGATTGAACTACGCACTCATAAGGCGGTGTCTGTGAGCGGTCATGGGTGGGGCGCAATCAATGTGACATCACATTGAAAGGGGATCCCCAACAGCCTGTTCGTGCGACTGTTCGGTTTACTGTTAGATTACATGAAGAATAGATGGATTTGTATAATAATAGGATGTTTTTGCACAATCACTGGCGACTCATTTTCTGCATTTTTAGGTTAGGGGGTTTTATATGCAGACATAACTATAACTAAGCCAATATGTAGGTTAATCTTCCCGATAACTAAAACCAAACATTGCTTTAGGCATCAGGACGGTCCCTGACACATCAACGTTTATAATTAAGTTTGTGATTGTACCGTTTGTCAGACCAATGGCGAGATGGTGTCAATGTTTGAGACATCATAGCATCTGTATGTAAAATAACCTATACTAAAGCTTGGGTTTGATTTAGTGTTTGAAGGTAATAAGGTGACTCAGCTTGCGTGTGGTTAATACAGTTGCATAACAGCACTCAAGAAACTCGAGTGCACGCCTTCTGAAAGTCAGATTGGAGATTCGCAGTACTGACATGTTTGATTAAATTTATTAAGATGTGGTTTGAAAAATTGGAGTTCATCGCAAGGCAAAAAAGTCAGAGATGATGTAGAGAGGGATAGATGAAGAGCACAACATTTAAGATGGGGACATGTTGGTGAGAGTGTCAGGTAGAAGGCATTAAAGAAATTATTTAAGTTGCAAAATGGCCACATTGCACATAAACAACATCAGTGCATTTCCTATGCACCTGCACGTGTGACCCTAACAGCTTTTTCCTTTCACAGTATCAATAATAAGGAGGTTAAAGTGGTCTTTATAGATTGAATAGGAAATAAAATCGGTACATGGTTATTAAAAAAGAGGTGGAATGGTGCAATCTTGAAGTTTTCTATGCTCGGCCCTTGAAATTGTGATGATTGATTGCAGGATTAAAACTAAAGGCAAGTAATTTCCCTAGTTGTGAAGATTTTGATTCTGCGATTGTCACCCACATCAAAGCACCTTGCTTTTTATGTACGAGGAGCCCCAAGATTAGTCACCATTATCATCCTCCTACTTGCTCACAATGATGAGAGAAGTAGCCCTGAGGCATTGTGAAACTTCACTTCGATCTCCTGTCTTTAAGTGAGAAAAAAATAAATCTGGGCATCGTCTTTGACCTCTTTCACACAGACTGATATCATGCACTGCTCTTTGCTGTCAATAGATTGCACAATATGCAATCAGATTGACCTTATTTGCATAAATTTGAACAAATTAAGTTTTATTAACTTAATTTCCTCTTTAAAAATGTCTAGATGCTGTGTTGCAGCATCCGTAGACCTGCTTGAGAAGAACCTACATGTAGAGCGTCCTTCTGATAGGTGCACTGGATTCATGACTCATATAGCCATTTAAACTTTTCTCAAGCTTTTCAGAAGCCTTCAGCTCAGAATGAACACATGCATTTGTATTTAACATAACGTAAAGGTGTTTGTTAGTTCATCTTTGGGCCAATTTTACATGCAAGGTCATATCGATGATCATACCAAACATGCCTTGCTTTCAAGGCGTAAACACAGAACAGTGTTCAAAGTGTGCCAAACCAGTGTCTGAAGTATATACACAGTTTGACATACTTATGTGATGTAGAGTTCCTGGCTACTTTCCTATGGCTCCAACGCATGCTTGCATTTTACGTTGTGACCCCTTATGCACCCATCGTGTGGTCACATACGCTGCGCTCTCCAGTTCTCAGAAAGTTTCAAAGCGTACAGGAAGAAAGGTGGAGGTGTGTGCACATGTCTGTGTTGCGTGGGTATATGTGTGTGTGTAATTGAATTTATGTAGGTGTTTGTTTATGGGTATATGACTTTATTTGTGTTGGTGGGTTTGTGTGTGTGTGGCCTGTTTTGTAGTGTAAACTGTTGCTGCACGACAGCTGTTTGATAGAGACAAACGCTCTGCGGCGTGATTATGTTGCTGCGTATCACATCGGCAGTTCAATGTATTATGCAATGGGTTTGTAAGCAGACCTGTGTTTAAACATCACTATATAGTTTTTGAACAATCTTCATTGTTGTAGTCATTATATAAACGTGGGTGTTTCTGACGGAGAACTGCAGATTTGATTACGAAAGTGACTGTAACGTGAACTCCATACGTTAACATACACTTCCTCTTTGACACAACTGATCTGTTTTTCGCTTTTCATCATTCACATGCCACCCCACCCTCAAACGCACACTACTCGCACAGGACACACGATAGTAGTCATGACCTTTTGAACACTGCGTACGTTTGTGGCATAACTCTTTGTTAGAAAACGCACACGTGCATTTTTTATACTTGTATTACTATGAGATATTACTATGAGTGACTGTTAATCCATATACACTGTAGATGTGCATGACTAGGTGTTTACAAAAGTCTAGCTGACTCTTATGAAGCCCTGTATTAGGTTTGGTTACGCCTGACTGCAAAACACCTGTGCAACCCTACTATTGTTGAAAAGTATGTTTTAAAGTATAAAACTTCTGTGCTGACTCTCTTAGCTGCGAATAAGACAGCTGGACTTCATAAAAATACTTCTGCCGTGATTTAAGAGGCGAATAAATGCGAGTCACGCAGCGAGTGTCTTCACAGATGCGACGTGCAGCTCTCTAACCAGACTGTGATTTAGATTAAAATGCGTTAGATTGTCATGCATGGTCAGTGCCGTGCAATGCATTGCGGTGCTGTAAAAGACCCATGCATATTTAATGGTAACGTTTAATTCATGCATAAAAGCAGATTTGGCACACACAACAGAACACAGAGACATTCACAGAGCCGTTCACAGATACTCAGGAAGTCAGGGTCGGTGCCGTTGAGAGTAGAGCGGATAAACAAAGCTATTTTTCCTGTTTGTGGCTGCTGTTGTCTTGTTGTTTTTGACCATGTAAGGTGGGGTCTGGTTTGACATTGAGGGTTCACAGTGTCATTACGCTCTAAGTGCATGTGAGACATTCATCGGTGAACTGATATTTACTGAAAGATCGTTCCTTGAGCGCTCATACTCATGCATCGCTCAAATCACTCACACTGAAACTTGTGGTCTCATTTTGGTTGTTGAGTGTGTAACTGTTCCCGTCGTCAGTTGAAAGTGTCCCGTATGAGGGATTGATATACAGATGAAAGACAAATTAATAGATTAACAAACCCCCTTAACCTAAGTGTTAACCTTGTCAGATATACATCCTGGATTTATCATGAACGATATCTCACGAGGAAAGGTTTTATGCTTTTGGGTTAAAAATGATTTTCTTTTAATGTAAGTTTGAGATTTTTTTCTAATGTCTGTGCACATGTGAATAAATCATCAGATTTGCCAATTAAAAAAAAAAAAGTTAGACAAATTTGATGATAAAGTTAGAATATTAAAGGTGTTTGAGAGTGTGAAATATTTGTGTGTTTACTTGGCTTCATGTGGTTTAATTTGAAGTTGCTCACATACGCTTACACAGAGAAGCGAAAACGGTTGCGGTCTGATGTGTGTTTGTGATTAGTAGTGAGATTCAAGATCTCTACACCTTAACCAGGCTGCAGTTTCAGTTTCTCTCTCTCTCTCTCTCTCTCTCTCTCTCTCCCTCCCTCTCTCTCCCACAAACACACACACACACACACATACATAAAGGATGTATGACACCTGATTTTGAGACAAGAAGTTTAAACCAGGTGTCTGCATTGACTCTAATTACAGAGGTGATGCCTAACGCTGCTTGTCATTTTGATGTGGAGTATCCAGCGGTATCGTAGCCTTTCTTCAATATCTGTTTCGATGACATGCGACCCGTCTTGTTTCAATGGTAGCGGTTGTGGTTCACTTTAACCCGCTTTGATGTAGAAAATATAATGCAGAGGGTCTATGTCTGTCACACCTGAATTATTGGTTAATATTTAATTTCCTTTTTTTAATACTTTACATTGTGTCTTGCTCTCTTTCAGGTAGTTTCTGGCTGCAGGGTGCTGATTTGAAACAGCGGGTAGTGACTGCAAGATCTGAGCCCTGAACCCAGTGGCGGAGACGCTGTCACAGCACAGACGGTGAAGAGATTGCTTTTGTGTCTGATACAGCAGAGATTTCAGAAGAGTGAAATGTGATGTTGAGACATAAACTTGGATCTAAAGCGACGATAGATTGAATTTAAAAACTGTGTTTAGGTACAAAACGAGAGACTTTGTGGGACCTTGGTTTTTTGTCAGTTTCATGCCATAGTAAAAGTCATGGAGGGTCTGTTTGGGCTTGGCTGAAGTCCCATTTGTACTCTTTCAGTTTGCGTACTCTTCTCTTCCACCTTTAGTTTTTTTTCGCCCTCCTCTCGTTCTCCGGGGAGGAGGGGTTAGTTGCCCCCGTATCTCCTTGACAGGAAATTGTGGTTTTCCTTAAACATAAAGAGAAAAACAGTCAGATTTAACGCTGCGGATAAAGTCATCAAGCTTACGGAGGAGGTGTAAGGCCCATAGATGATGTCTCAAGGGGAAGGACAGATCACTCAACCCTCTCAAACCTTCTTCAACAACACCTCGACTCCAGATGCTGAGCTATCTGCCAAACTTTACAAACGAGAAGTTGCGGCCAAACCGTATTCTGTGGTCATCGACAACACGATGGCTATTAGACCCGAACCACAGATGCCCTCCGAGCTAAATCCTCACCCTGCCCTCACCCAGCAGTTTTACAGGGAAGGCTCCGGCACGTCCGCACCCAAGGGGGCGTCCATGAGCAGGAACGGGGGGACGTCGGAAGATTCGGAAGGTGAAGATGGAGCAGGGGCGGAGGGCGAAATTAAACCAGGGCAGATCATTGTGGAGGTCAACCTGAATAACCAGACCTTGCACGTGTCGAAAGGAGACGACACGGCGAGTCCTGACGCCGCAGGCGATGACAAAAGCAATAGTGAGGATGAGGAAGAAGATGAGGAGGAAGAAGAAGAAGATGATGATGAGAGCATAGAAGATGAAGAAAGTGCAGAGGAATCTCTGGATGAGGAGGATGAGGATGAAGATGAGGAAGAGGAGAACAACAATCGACGAACAAGAGCACAGCGGGCAAACAGGGGTCGAGCCGCAGCCCAGCCACAGCGTAAGAGCCGCCGCGTAACCGCGTCATCAAAAGTAAGTGTAACTACGCCCAACACCGGCATGACGACAAGGGGGCGAAGAAAGAATGCAGAGGCTCCGTCCCGAAGGCGTAGACCCGCCAAGCAAGCCAAAGTCTCTGCATCCTCTGCCTCAGGAGCAACAGGAGGAGGGCCCAAAGGTGAAGTTGAGGAGAAAGAGACGTTAACATGTGAGAAATGCCCACGTGTGTTCACTTCTCGCTGGTACTTGGAGAAACACATGAATGTCACGCACAGACGCATGCAGATCTGCGACAAGTGTGGGAAGAAGTTTGTGCTGGAAAGTGAACTTGCCCTGCATCAGCAGACCGACTGTGAGAAGAACATACAGGTAATTTATAACTTTTAAAAAATACTTTATGAATTTATATTTTAATGATTGCAGAGATGAATGTATAATCTCAGATCCTTAAACCAGTAGCTTTGAGAGACTTGAGAGCATTAGAAGATAAAAAATGTGTAATACATGCCAGTGCTGACCAGCAGGTGGAGACTTCAGGCAGGTTTTGTGGGTTATACAGTCTCATACATCTGAGAGTAGGCATCTAGATCTGTACATCTTGCATAACAATTCATTATGTGTATCTTTGTGTTTTTCTCTATCCCAGTGTGTGTCGTGTAACAAGTCTTTTAAGAAACTGTGGTCCCTCCATGAGCATATTAAGATTGTCCATGGCTTTGCCGAAAAGAAATTTGCCTGTGAGATTTGTGAGAAGAAATTCTACACCATGGCCCATGTCCGCAAGCACATGGTCGGTACGTAAATGTTCACACAGACGCTTCAGTTCTGTCCTACTAAATACCTATGATATCTAGAAAAATGAATTCATTTTAATGAAGTTAATTCAAACATAGTTCAAAATTTTTTGGATGAAATTAAATTTAAACATCTTTTCTAGTCTTACTTTATATAATTAGACTATATGTTCACCATAAATTTGTCCTTAGAAGCTACCATGGCGTTTAAAACAAAAGTAAAAAAAGAAAGCTAAGCCTTGCCCGGTTGCATGAAACTTTTTAAGTGAGGGTTTATCTGGGGGAGAAAAAATCCCTGAGGGAAGGGATTTCTTTAAGAGCGTTGCAACAAACGTCTTAACTGTCACCCTTACCTAAGTGATTATACTAAGTATTTTACGGTAGTCTCTGCCAAAACACGGCAATGGAGAAGCGGTTGCTATAGTTACAAAACCTCACAGCATAAACAAATCAACGCACACAAGTCAACTGACGGTGGATTTGTGTACAATGAAACGTTGCAAATAACAGACTGTAAAGTACAGCATGTATAAAACCTCAAATTAATTAAAACTTGAAGCACTTTTATTGACTGATGATCAAATCGATATTCTCCTAATAACCCTGCTGAAAAACAGCATACCAGCAAGACCAGCATATGTTGTGTTTTGGTGCTGGTATGCTGGTGACCACCAGCTAAACCAGCATTAAACCAGCATAATTTCTATGCTGGTTTGATGCTGTCAGTGGCGTGTTTACCCACCACGCAAACCACGCAATTGCGTGGGGCCTCGCGGGCTTGGGGGGCCCCCTACTGGCCACAAGGTGTGCGAAAGTATGTCACGTTTATTCAGACCCGAATCTAAGGTACGGACAAAGCACGCGCGAGCGAGAGACGTGCGAGTATGCACGTAGAATAATATTTGCGCTCATCCTCGCGAGGTCACATATAGGCTACTTCATGAGCGAAACTCTATGGGAAAGCGCACCTCTGCTCATCGCGCACAAATGCAGCCACACAAGTGCTGGAATGAGCGCTCGCTCGACTCTCTCTGTGCTCTCGTAACTGCACAACATTCACTCGATGGTCAAGTTTACTTTAAAGACTTTGGGCTTCACCCTTGTGATTGGTGGTTTGGTTTGATGACACGCATCTTTTGTTCCACACTCATACAGGTATAAACATGATAAAGACACCACACAGGGGTTTAAATCACGTCGAAAATACATAAATCATATTCTGTATCTCATCATTGTCATTAAAATATCATCTTTAGTGTATGTCTAGTCTATATGCTTGTTGTATCTCACAGTAAGTTTGTTTTTGCAATATGAACATTGAGTTTTATGTGATTCCCATCCATAAATTCAAGCAATAACCAACTTACAATGTTGTTTGCTGGTGTTTGTTAGTTCAGTTTGTTAGATCAGTATGAATCTTAATCTAATGCTTCCTCTTTTTCCTCATTTAGTTTTTTTTAGTAAGATTTCAGACACTGAAGTTACAGTTTTAATTACATTGTTTTAAATACATCCTATAATACATTTGCAAGCAAAAGATATATCTGAGAGGGGCGTGAAACATTTTTTTAAACCAAGAATTTTTGTCCTACCAAACTAACAATTTAGTGTTCTTGTAAAAAAATAAACCAGGTTTATATATCTCACTTAAGTCTATATACTGAATATTATTGTTGTGCAATTCAAATGAAAACCCTTGGGCAATTCTGGGGCATGGGGGGCCCCGGTTCTTGGACTTTGCAAAGGGCCACCAAAATGGTAAACACGCCACTGTATGCTGTTTTTTTCAGCAGGGAAATGTGCATCACTTTTCTCTAAGGGATTATTTAGGTTGTTAGAAATGCACGTTGGTACTTCCTTTTTTAAAATAACTATAAAATCAGCCATTGCGTGTGACGTTAAGGGACGCGTTATAGTCCCTTAAAGGAGTAGTCCACTTTAAAGATGGGGTCCATTGACTTTTCATAGTAGGACAAAAATATACTATGGTAAGTCAATGGGCCCCATCTATAAAGTGGACTACTCCTTTAAGTTTTTAAGGTAAATCGGTACTAAGGACTTTGTAGCAACGCATAGCAGAACTTAAGGTAATACTTTAGCTTTAAGGGTAAAACCTTATTGACAGCCTTAGGGGCCAATCACACCAAAAGCGTTTATGGCAGTTGTAGGCGCCTTTTTTGAATGATATTCTATGGGCAGGGAGCGTTTGCGTCATTCGTGTCTTTCCATTGTCCAATTGAATGAGGAGAGAGGCGGGCCTTAAGTTGTAGTGAGGGAAGTTTACAGTTGCTTTGAAGAACCGGACTGCAGTCACTCACTCTCTCCTGCGTGTTTGTGCACCTCTCATCCTCAAACAAGGTCAGAGCAAGCGTCCTCTTTTTAAAGTTTCTGCTAATATGACAGTTAACAGCAAAAGAGCGCTCACACTTCAATATAAAAAGCCACGTTGCACTGCTCTTTAAAAAAAAAGCAGTGCGTCGCCCCTTGCGTTTCGAAGCGTTTAACGACTTTCATGCAACTGGACACAGGCCTATAAGTATGCCATTAGTAGACTAAATTCCCTGAAAGGTGTAAAAATATTTCATAAATTAGATTTACTGACCTGATAAGCCAAACGCAGCAACTCACCCAACCAAATGAGTTTGGGGCGAGACAACTTTTTGTTTGACCACTAGCTGACCTGGATGTGTTCTGTAAATTTAGTTTTTTTGCAACTCTGCAGATTATGCCTCATGCTTTACACTTTAAAGGAAAACACCAACATTTTTCTATATTTCACTATGTTCTTACCTCAACCTAGACAAATTAATACATATCAATTTTTTTCAATGCGTGCACTTCACCAGCATTTAGCCTAGCCCCATTCATTCCTAAGGATCCAAACAGGGATGAATTAAGAAGACACCAAACACTTCCAGCATCCACACAGGAAAAAGCTGCGGGTAAAATAGTATGTCTGTTTCCGGGTGCTGTAGGCAGCATGTTCATTTTTACTTTAATTTTGTATTTGAAATATTTTCAAATATAGACGTGTATCTTAAAGAGCCGCTTCTGGGAAGTCCGCGGCTGTATAAGCATTTACTAAAGTGGCCACAATCAGGTCCGGTAGCGCCGCACAAGCATGCAGTGTAAAAAAATTATTCTGTGAATGAGAGCAAGTAAAAGCGGTCCCCCATGCTGCTTGAACCCAAGAAGTAAAGAGACTTTAAAAAGATTGTCAGTAAAATCAATATTAACACCAGCAATGACAAGGTAAGCTAATAGATTGCTAGGCTATTCCTATGCTATCTACAGTTTTATTACAAACAGCAACCTAAACTACAACGTAACATTAATGTAGACTTGAACATGGTTATCTAAATATAATTTAGTACATTTAAACATCACTGTTTAAAGTTTTTACCAGCCTTTGTATGGTAGCCTACATGCATTGTTTGGCAAAAAGCAGTGTTCCTCTGTTTGTCTGTGTTTTATTAAGCAATTATATGTTAGCCTACATGTAATCCTTATATTGTACTGAAATGAGTTGTATTTCTTGAGGCCTAATCCTCCAATAGCACTTTTAAATAAGTTGTGTCAACCCAGTACATGCCAGGTTTGTGCTGTGAATCTGAATTAAAAGTGAATTAAAGAATAGAAATGAAAAGAGGTTGCGTGTCTTGCCATGTTATTAGGCTATAGGTTGCATTATAGTGCGCTCTAGCTTTATTGTGTTTGGTATGTCTACCATCATTTACCAGATCATTTGTCCATTTATGACTCTGACAGTCATTGTTACTGTATTTTGCCTTAAGTCTTCACTGTGTCTATTCAAAGCTCGAGGGCAAACACGTAACTTCTAGATTTATAAGCATCAATAAACTACATTTTAACATTTTATAATGCCTAGTCATACTTCTGTTATTTTGATGAAAGTAACTCAAAAGTAACGCAAAAGTAGTGTAACTCATTACATTTCAGAGACAGTAATATTCTAATGTAAGTATTTACTTTCAAATGACAGTGATTTGTAATATATAATGGATTACACTTTGGAAGTAACTTACCCAACACTGAAAATGAGAACTATATTGTATGGCGGAATATCACTCCTGGGACGTTTCTCAATATCCGTTCTTGTCTGTACTTGTGGACTTGTGAAACGTCATCAGTCGCGACCCAAGTACTGTTCCAAATCCTTCTCTTTCTGTGTTAGAAAATGTAGTTTTAAGAGCTATTTACACATTCAAAGATGAAGTGCACGCATTGAAAAAAGAAAGGTATGTAATAATTTGTCTGAGTTGAGGTAAGAACATAGTAAAATATTAAAAAAATGGTGGGGTTATCCTTTAAAAGTACAGTCATATACACTATTTGTGTGTAATACAGCAAATTTTGTGTCTTTCTTTAGCTCACACAAAGGACATGCCATTTACCTGTGAAACGTGTGGAAAGTCTTTTAAACGCAGCATGTCTCTGAAAGTGCATTCACTCCAGCATTCAGGAGAAAAGCCCTTCCGTTGTGAGGTATGAACACACACATTTTATGAAAAGGCTGCATTCAGAAAGAAATCGGCTTTCTTTATAAAACAGTTAGTTTAAGTCTTTGATTCTGATTGGTCAGTAGTGTTTTATTTATGTGTTTACATATTTATCATATGATAAAAAAACAGCTTTGACTGCTGCACCTAACAATTCTGTATATTTACAGCATCATTAGCAACGTAAACATGTGAAACATTCTGTTGCTGTTTACAGGGACTGTTTTTAATAATAATAATAATAATAATAAATTTTATTTTTAGGCGCTTTACATGACACTCAAGGACACCTTACAACACAGTAAAACAGGCATTAGTAATGATATACAAAATGTCAATGTCAAAAAACCCTAAAAAACAATATTAAAACCTAAAAAATCACATAAAAGCCACCCGGAAAAGATGGGTCTTAAGGCGAGATTTAAAAACAAGGAGACTACCACTGTTTTGCACATCCTGTGGCAGCAAGTTCCAAAGGTAAGGAGCTGCATGACTAAAAGCCCGGGACCCCATAGAAGTAGTGCGAAGTAGTTTTACCAGTGGTAGCAAGGCTTTTTAATGATTTTACTTCATAAAAGTTTCATTGGTACATATCTTTACAATAATATTTGTAATGCTGTACAGTATCATGTGAACATAAATAAGTCATGACTGAAAAGGTTGCAGGCACAAAACAATGATACAGCACAACCTCTCAAATCTTATTGGTTAAAACATTTAAATTCGTTGCAATGTTATTACATTTAGAGTGCGAATGTCGGTGCTGACACATTTGACCATAACTCTTAAATTTGCGCTATCAAAAAATTTCGACTTGCTCCTGAAAGTAGACCAATTGCAGAAAGTAGATCTTTATCAGATGTTATCTGCAGAGCTGAATGAGCGGATTTGAACAGTAGAGCGCATTAGGTTAAAGTGCAGCAGATTAGAGTAAATGGAATGAAAACGGCTGGAGCACCGGGGTAAAAAAGCTCCTGAATGAAAACTGTGTACATCAGTAACACTAATATGACTTGTATGCATGTAGTACACTATAATGTTTAAGTCTAAAGTGCTAGATTCTTTTGATCTAGTTTTTTTATTATTTCTTAAAGAGCACCAATCGTATCTGATTCACGATTTTACATTTTCTTTGGTGTGTAAGTGTGTATTAGTACATGTTAATGATATGCAAATGGTACAAACCCTAAAGTTAACAATGAAGCGAGTTATCGTCTACGTAAATCTATTTTCTTGGACTACAACAAACACACGGATTGTAGGCAACAGTTTACTTCCTGGGATTGGTGATGTAGACAAGACCGACATTATCATAATTCCTCCTGCTTCAGACTCACAGCCTGTATAAGTTAACTCCTGTTAGCATTGCATTGTGCGCGAATCTTTCAAACATGGTAAGGAGCGTCACATTTCCGGCAGACATCAGATGTATTCAGGCCAATCACAATGTACAGATTAGCTGGCCAATCAGGGACAGAGCTTTTCAAATCGATGAGTTTTGTACATGAATTAGTGCGTTTCAGGAGAGGAAAATCTGGAGCTAAAAAAAATTCTTTTTTAACCATAAACCACGCAGACACATTGTATAATAACATTTTTAAAAAAACGTTGGTTTTTTAGCAATGAAATAGGTGTCCTTTAATAAAAACAGTCAGATTTGTTTATTTTTTTCTATTTAAAGTATAATGAAAAACTCACAACACACAGTACAAATTATGTTGTGCACTTGATGATAACACATTGTGTTAGAAGTTGACAGTCAAATAAACAAAATTTGTGCAAACAGCCTATTTTTGCCTTAGGTTCTAAAGGTTTACATGCTTCTCTGCTAGCACAACAGTTACCCCATAAATAGCAATTAGTTATGACCCAAGAACTCTCTTGTCAGATTTGATCACCCGGTCAGGTTTGTTTTGTGATATTGACCAGCTGACTCCAGCAGGGGCGTCATGTACCAATTTTTGTTAAGGGGGGGCACAGTCTGCACAGCTCACAGAAATTTGTGCATACACAGACATCAAACAAAATATTATAGAGCTTTCACTCTTTCAATTACACTTACATTTCTAACAATCTAAACACTGACTGCAGCGCCCGCCGCCAGAATAAAGTAATGTAACACTATCAAAACTGTCTTCGAAAATCTTTGAAAAGTGACAAGGATGCAGCACAGAATTGATAATATTGTGCATATTTAACAGATTAACCGACAAATAACAGATTAATGGACGCTTCTTGAATTTTGAGCTGGCATGCAAAATCAATTTGGCTAAAAAAAACAAGGGACACGTGCCCCCTCAGTTTGAATGGGCATTACGCCTCTGGACTCCAGTATTTCTCACCGATTGGTGAGCTTTATTTGAAAACTCTAAATACATCAGAGCACCAACTGTATTAAACAAATCATGATATTCATCAATTTGTTTATCCATGTTTGTCTTCTATTTGTTTTTGCACATTTTGTGTTTGTTTATTGGGAACACTGTAAAATGCCAAGTCCACAGCAGAATGTTGACACATTCAAACAACTCTGTATTTCTGTATGTTTGAATAAACAAGAATAAAGGCATAGCTTATTTCAGTTTGTTAGGTAAAGTCTTCAGGCACATTTATTAAACCAATGTCGCCATCCGACTGGAGCCTTTCTAAAAGTACTTTGTATCTGTGTGACTGTGGCAATATTTGCATGAAAAGATCATTTTAGCTTCAGGAGTGCAAAGTTTGTTGTTATGTGCAACCAATAAGAACATTTTAGTGTTGTTATATCCACATAGAGCAGACATCCAAGAATTTTTAACAGAACTGTACATCACTGAAAATAACTTGGTTCCAGTATTTAAATATAATTAGCGCTGAAGAAGGGCACACAATGGATCAGAAAGATTCTTCTTATTGCTTATTAATGCCTTTAAGAAGTCCTTTTTTTTACTTAAATTTTCTTTTAAAGCTTAATTTCTATGGCAGCTGTGATGAGGTGCACACCCGATGAGGGTGGTCAGGGTGGGGCTTTGTAATTTCATATTAGTGAAGTAGTGCAGTCTCAGAAGTGGGGTTGGCCCGATTCCTAAATAGTTTCTTAATGAAAGGTTATATAAACTGTAATGCCAGGTTATTGCGGACTTATTACAATGTTCTGGTTGCTTCAGCAAGACTCTGATTTTGGATGCAAGGTTAAAACGGCATCCACCCACATGCTGTCTATTTCTGTTTGTGTGTTCAGAACTGCGATGAGAGGTTCCAGTATAAATACCAACTGCGGTCTCATATGAGCATTCACATAGGACACAAGCAGTTTATGTGCCAATGGTGCGGCAAAGACTTCAACATGAAGCAGTATTTTGATGAGCACATGAAGACGCACACAGGTGAGGTGCACAAACACAACTGCAAAGTACCAATGATGTTTTTTTATGTATCCTACAGTTGGTCCTTAAAGTCTAAGGTCTCTGTTGTGGGCATATATTGGTTAAAACATTCCCAAAATAGCTACATGTTCTCTGTAATAACACACCACATGTTTAAAGCCCAGCCCTTTAACTTAATGTCCAAAGTAAAAAGCAGTTTTTGGGTTAGCAGAAGGAAAAATGTTATATATACATGAAATATATACATATATACATGAAAATATTCGAAATTAAAACTTAAATTTGCTAATAATATATTAAGACCCAACTTCTGTTTTGCCCATATTGTCTGTTCACAAAGCAATCTCATTTTTCTTTTGCAGGTGAGAAGCCGTTCATCTGTGAAATCTGCGGGAAGAGTTTCACCAGTCGCCCGAATATGAAGCGACACCGGCGCACACACACAGGAGAAAAGCCGTACCCTTGTGAAATCTGTGGCCAGCGCTTTCGCTTTTCCAACATGCTCAAAGCGCACAAGGAGAAGTGCTTTCGTGTCACGAGCCCGGTGACCCTTCAGCCCGCCACCATGGCTGTTCCGATTCACCTTACCGGCCACACCCCTTCTTTGTCAGGCCACACCCCCAGCCCGCCACACCCCACTCAGCCGACGCCTTCCATTGCACCAGTAGGTCCTGGAATGATCGGTCCCGCCACTGGGCTCCTGCCACAAAGAGCGCTCGCCACACATGGCTTATCTAATTTGCACATGCAGACCGTACAACATCACACTCTGCACGGTCACACAGGACACGCCCCCATGACGAGTCACACCCCTCAGCACATTTCAGTGCAGTCTTCTGTCCTGCCCCCTCCACCTGCCCTTTTTAAGAGCGAGCCAATAAACCACTGCGCACACGAGGACGCATACCTGCGACAGGGCGCCGCTCAGCAACACCACTAAAACGTCTAGCAGCTCAATGGAGAAAATATTTCTGCATTACTTGTCTTATTCACACAAGAAGAAACTTAAATGTATTCTTGGTGGTATTGAAAAAACTGATGACTGTAAACACACTTGCCACTAGCACTCGTGACCAAACTGGATTGTTAGACGAATGAACTCCGTGAACTTGTACTCGAAAGTTACAAACACATCAACTTCCCAATGCATTACCCTGACTCATCTTAAACTCTAGTTGTGTATCACAATGATCAAAATGACGTGTCATAGATTTTTCAAAGGCACAAACATGTTATATCTCTGTCTCTCTTATCAAGCTGCTGTTGCAAAGGTTACGGGTTCAAACATTCACATGTCAAAGGTCTACATTTCAAAAATAATCACTTTTACAAAATGCAGTATAAACTCTTCAGAAATGCAGGTCTTCCCACGGAAAGCATTCAACGAAATGATTTACTGACAAACGAATCAAACAGTATGCAGCACTTAAGCAAAACTCAGTGTAGTCAATTCGACTGAAACGTTTCTGTTGCCCGTTTGTGGTCGTCGTTGACGGTTTTATTATTATATCAGAGTTTCTTTCTTTCTGGACAGTGCCTGTAGCTCTCTGGCAGGTTCGGTCGGAGGTTGAGACTGTTAAGAAAGACTAATGCTGTGATGTATCATAGGAAGACTGCAACTAAAGCGAAAACCGACGTTTAACTGTTTTACTGTATGTGCTATATATATATGATCTAACTCACTTAACCAATATTTTTATTTGTATAATGTAGATAAACTTACTCTGTGAGAATTTTTAAAAAGGAAATCGGATTTGTATGTTCTGGTGATGTGCGAGTGTGTACGTTTGCGAGAGTTTGTGTGATGACTTGGAAGAAATGGAAAAGGTGCATTTCTAATTGAAATCAACAGAATGTATTACAGGACTGTGGGTGTGCGTGCGCGTGCGTGTGTGTCTTTGTGGTGCTGGTATCAAAAGCTGCTTTTTAGTTGCTCTCTTTTCCAGGTACATGATTCTTTATCATACACATTATTGAACGTGTGCATAAAAGTGTAAAAATAGTTTGGTTGGGTGTAAAACAGTCATGTTTGAAGCGGCACAGGTCGATTGTGTGATTTTGTTCATTCTTTCGTTAGACTGTCCTCTGCACTTTACTGCCAAGTTAAACGTTTGCGCAACTGACAAGAATCATCACATGTCAAGCATGTGAACCGATGGCTGGCGGTTGGAAAACGGGGAGAATCGGACCAGGATGGAGTGGGATCGATTGAAATGTCAAACATGTGTCTGATTCTCTCCTTTCTCCATCAGTAGATGGAATGCACTTTCTAAACAAATCTTGCTAGATAAGTGAAATACACAGATTATAGTAATGTTTATGTTTTAAAACAAGTAGACTGTCTTTTCTCAGCTAGTTTGTGTCAGCCTCTCTACCCACTCTGGTACAGAAACGTCTGACCTTTATTTTCAGTTTTTCTGTTTTTGAGAGACCACGATGGATTTGCATTAATGTTGGAACTTTTTTATATAATGTTCATTTAACACAGTTTCTGCTAACCTTAAAGAAGTAAAAAGATAAATTAAATAGCAATGAGTACTGCCTACTTATTAGACACAAAATATAATTTTTTATGTGTGTGTGCATGCATGTGTGTTGGAAGGAGAGCGCGACTGAGCAATAAAGAGTAAGATTGCATAATGGCAAAAACGCTCATCTGTATTTGTACAGGGTGACTATTTTGATCAGGTTAAAAAGACAATTAAGTGATGCTATCTACACAAGAGAGGCTTATAAATACACGGCAATACCTCAATAATGTTTCAAAATGGGTTAAGTGTAAAGGTTAAGTTTAAGGGATAGGAAACATAATAGGCCTATGGTGAAAACAATGGAGGTCTGTGAGATGTAATCATTTATAAAGTGAAACAGACATCAATAGGCACATGATTAAAAGTTTTCATTAAGTAAATGACCTGTTTTTTTAACTCTGATGATCAAACAGTACTCTGTCCTGCAGGATAGTTTTTAAATAATTCAAATCAGGCAGAAATGTTTTTATTTCTGTAAAAACATGTTATGATGTGAAGTTCAAAACCCTTAATTTTCCCACAAAAAGCTTTTACAACAGGCTGTTATTTGTGTTTTTAGTAGAAACTTTGTGCAAAAGGAATTAGGATGGTAAATAAGATTGTATTATTTTATAAACATACCATACAAAAACATTACTTGTGTGCATTTTGAGACAAAACAACGGCACAGATTTATTTTAAGATGTCAGTGCAAGCTGTTTTTATAGATTAGACATTTAGTCTTGGATTAGACTTATCCACGATTTTAGTGATTGTTATATATTATATTATGTATTTAAACAACATTTACAAATACACGAGGGTTACATATTAAAGTAATAAAGCCTATTATAGAATACATTAAAAATATTTTTTTAACTGAATATTTCCTTATAAAATTCATATCTGTGAACATCTTTTCCAAACATTAATACAAATTTTAAAAAAATACTTTGTTGAATGTAATAATATGTTTATAATATCGTTCAACGGGTTTTTAATGTTTGTTACGTCAAATGATGGGAGGCGTGGCTTAGCCGGTGAACGTCACTGCGGTTCCATGAATCACCGTGTGACCATAAATCTCCATCGCTGTTGAACAACCGGTCATACCCAGAACGCAGCCGGTCAGGAAGACAGGTGGTGATGATCAACTAGACTTCTAGCTACAGGTAAGGTGTTATTTTTACTTACCAATAATCGCTTACTGTATTATGCAGTGTTTCAAGAGGTTTAGACGTGCTTGACAATAATTTGCAACTTCTCTACTGACCTTCAACTAGTATCAGCTATCAGTGTAGTCCAGTGCAGGTAATTTGTAAATAAATATGGCTGCATCTGCAATGTATAAAGTGAAAGCAATCTCACATAGGTGCTGCATGAGCAATTCAGAGCAAATTTCCATATGAAATATACACATAATGCTAATTATTCAACGTTAAGTTGCACCTAGTAAGGTTTAATTTGCACGCTGCTTGTATCGCATATTTGGTAACTTCTCATCTTAATTATGTCATATTTTCTCGTGCTCTTACAGGTTGACAGTGCCCAGAGGCGACCTCAAAGCGATAAATGTGAGTTGATAGATTTATTATTAGTGTATGAATAAACAGAATTATCTACTGAATGGATCATATAATTTGATCAAGAGTAATAAATATGTTTTATAACACGTTAACAAGGTCTCTTTTTATACGTCTAGCCTCATTTATCTTTTCTTGAATTGTGTCAATAGGTTATGTATAGTTTTCTTATTGTGCATCTGTCACCACCTTAAGATTGTCAGAGTGAAAAACAGATGTTTTTGTGAGAGGAATGTTAAAACTTTTGTAACAGCTATTTCAGACATCTAAAAAAAACTAGACCAGTATTGTCCAGTCATCCTTCCTGTTCTACTTTTTTGTTTGGTTAAAATTCGTATCAGAAAATGAACTTTTCTCCTTTTTGTGCAGAAGAGGAGCAAAAGGAGCTAAAGAAGGAAACTTGTACTGTCTGTTTATTATTCTTGTCCATGATGCGGGACTCTGTCTTCAACTGCTGTGTTTCCCCATCCCACCCCCCTGGAGGAGCAGAGGAGCATCATGAGCATAGTAGCAGAGCTCAGGCTCAGCCCCCTAATGATAGGCGTTTCCTTATATTCTTTGACTTTGATGAGACCCTTGTGGATGAGTGCAGCGACGACTGTATGGTTACCGCGGCGCCTGGTGGAGCCCTGCCCGGTTGGCTGAAGGACACGTACCGCCCTGGTCACTATAATGAGTACATGCAACGTGTGCTGGCCTTCCTCGCCGAACAGGGGGTCACGCCGGCAGCCATCAGAAGCACATTGCAAAAGCTCCCTCCCTGCCCTGGCATCCCATCCTTATTGCAGTTCTTGCTTTCCCAGCCATCACGTGACTTTGAGGTCATTTGTGTGTCTGATGCCAATACAGTCTTCATAGAGACGTGGCTGCAGCACTTGGGGTTCCGCCCACTGTTTCTACGCATTTTCAGCAACCCAGCTCACTTTGATGATAATGGGCAGCTGCAGCTTCGCCCCTTCCACTCCCATGACTGCCTGCGGTGCCCGGCGAACATGTGCAAGGCGGTGGTGGTGAGACAGTACTTGGCCCAGCGCATACGTGAGAGGGGTGGGCGACCCTATCAGAAGGTTCTGTATGTAGGTGATGGTGCCAATGATTTCTGCCCATCACTAACCCTATCACCAGGTGATATTGCGTTCCCCCGTTGGGACTTCCCAATGCATAAACTGATCCGAGAGATGGGGGAAGCCAAACCTGGAGAGTTTAAGGCCACTGTGGTGCCCTGGAAAAGCGGAGAGGATGTCATTAGCACACTAAAGAAGATATTAGAGAGGCCTTAAATATATTTATGCAGCTTTTATGGATATCAAGCCATAAGAAAGTTGTGCAATCTTATACACACTTAAAATCATACTGAAATGAATATGTGTTATGTATGTGTCATTCATACATAATTACTGTTATTTTTGAGAGGTGCTATGATAAATGATTATTTATGTGAAAATGTGTCATCAACTAAAATAATCTTTATTGCTGTTAATGAAAAAGACCCTGGTTGTATTTGTTATTTAAATGTAACCTTTTAGAAAAAAAGATAACCTTTTATATTTCATTTTATCTTTATATATCCATGTAACTATGAAATACAAATTGATCTCAATAGATTTCATTGGTTTTCCTAGACTGCTTGGTTAACATGCCTTTGTGGGTAAACTAATGTTTTTATACTCATACTGTGTTGGCAAGATCTGCTGTAGTTGTTAATTGTGTCTTTTTTTCTATGTCTGTGAGCAAAGAAACCGTTACATAACTGACTGTCACATTATAGATTTGAGATCTATGTAGCTCAAAATGAGATTTAAAGTCATTTATATAACTTTCTGTCTCTTCTGTGTATGTTTTTACCCAGAACCCATTACTTACTGGTCAAGTGTTCAGGATTTCTATATTTGATATTTTATAATCATAATATCAGTCATCTAAACTTTGTATTTGTGGGGAGTTGTCTTGAGAAGAAAATGACCAAACAACAGAAAAAATTTAAAAATTAAACGATTCACTGAAATAATAATTTCCCCAGATATCAATATGGTTTTATATTTAGGCTTGATGATCACTCATGTGACCTATTTAGTTAATTTCTTCAAAATAACAATTTTTTCTACATTTTATGGTTACAGAAATATCAAAAGTACGAACATATCAGTGGAAAGCTAATGCTTTTTATTGTATAGCTAAAGTAACTGGAAATAACTAAGTTTTGCATAATTTAAAAATCTATAAAAATGTAATCACAAAATGTTTATTATGCATTTATAAACTCTTGAAACATAATTAGTGTTGTTTTTATAAAATGTGCAAATAAGCTTTGCAAAAATACTGGCTTATTAAAGGGATAGTTCACCCAAAAAATAAAATAATCTGTCATCATTTACTTATCCCCATGTTGTTCTAAATCTGTATGAATTTCTTTTATCTCATGAACACAAAATAAAATATTTTGGTAAATGATGGTAAGCACACAGCTGATTGTAACCATTGACTTCCATAGTAGAAGAAAAAACAAATATGACGGAATTCAATGGGTACCGTCAACTGTGTGCTTACGGCATCATTTATCAAAATATCTTCTTTTGTGTTCATTAAAATAAAATAAAAAACTCATACAGGTTTAGAACAACATGAAAGTGAGAAAATGGTGACAGAATTTTTTTGAGGGTGAACTATCCCTTTAAAAATGCTTAAATTGGTCTTTTTAACAAAAAATGCATCCCTTCATCTCCATCTGGCGGCCGAACGTGGCACGAGCATTTGAGCACACGAGACCCGCGCGCGTCAAAACAATATCTCTTTCCTGATTGGTCAGCGACGAGCACGTGACTTCACAGCTGATTTCCGTGGATGGCGTGTTTTCGCTGGATCAGATGTTCGTCCTCATCTCGCCGAGGCATGAATGCGCTTCTCATCAGACTCGAACCAGCCGTGGTACACTGAAATACGGTTAGCAGACACACAGACGTTATGGCCCAGGCTACACAGATGAACGTCCTCGACATTAACACGCCATTTAGAGTGGAGCACGACAAGAAAAGGCGACAATTCAGCATCAGACTCAACGGTCAGTAATGCGTCAGATAGCGAAATGGTGGTCGCGGGAGGGAAAAAGACAAACCAACGAACGACCCCCTATTAAATGTGCCTTTTGTTTTTATCTTTAGATTCCCCGACATGATTAACACGTCGACGAATGTAATCCGATGTAGTTACACATTACGTATTAACTCGCAGTGTATGTAAACAAGGCATATTTCCTGCTATGGAACCAGTGGAGATCACACGAACTAGTTGTTTTGCTGGTATGAAGGGAACCCCCACTTCGACCTTAAATGGATGCAGTTCCCTTGGTTCTGTTATTTTAACATCCTCCTTATAAGTATATATCCGATTAATACTGCGATTTTAGTTGTTTTTCTGTTCCGGTCGGAGCGGAAATATCGAAATGTATTGTTGTCAATAGCCACTGTTTGTTCATTTGTTCAAATAAAAAAAATTATTTCTAGCAAAAATACTAAGTTGCTAGCATACTGTCTGGCTAGCCATCCTATCCAGACATCACTTTACTTCCCGCTGTTACATTATGTCTAAAGAAAATAAAGCCCTTACTTTTCTTGTTAATCTATATTATTTGTATATCGATAGAGAAATTAGATAATGATATTAACCGGATGCTCTCGACACACAACAGATTCGCTTTAAATCCGTTTAATCCCGGCCTCAGGCATATTGAGACATATTTTGCTCATTTGTGTTTGGTCTAAAGGTTCCCATGACAGGGCTGTGCTGCTCTATGAATATGTGGGGAAGAAGACTGTTGATCTACAGCACACTGAGGTTCCTGAAGCATACAGAGGACGAGAGATTGCCAAATACTTAGCCAAGGTTGTAGAAACCCTTTTAGATCAACATTAATCAGTTTATATACAATAACATACCGCTGTTGTTTATTTTTTATACATTTAAGTTTTATTTATGTTTGTCCTCTTTAGGCCGCAATGGATTTTGTGGTAGAGGAGGACCTGAAAGCTCACTTGACCTGCTGGTACATCCAGAAATACGTCAAAGAAAATCCTCACCCCCATTACTTGGAGCACATCCTTCATTGAAAGCATGAGAGAAATGGGGACAGGAAATGAAGTTCTCTCAATTCGAATAGGATGTTTTGGGATTGGGTGGGGGGGATATCCCTAACCTGTCTGACTGGTCTTGAAAACTCCACTAAAACGAAAGATTTAATTGTTGTTTGTGAGAGAGAGTGAATGAGACTGGAGGAGAAGTATATGAAACTATACAGCGTGTGTATGTGTAATGATTTCGCAGAGCTTTTCTTATGGGCAGGGAGAGAAGAGTGTGGACTTCGAGGTGGGCAAGAGACTCTGTCTCTTAGTAACTAAAAGTGTTTTGGTATTTTCAAGCCAAGTCATGGCGTAGCACCCTTTATGAATTCAGTATATCAACTGTTTGATATGATCATAAGAGCGTTCCAAGACTCCATGTGGCTCTCTGGCCGTATGCCTTCAGGTTTAGTGGTGCTTATGAGAAAGATGCACATGTATGTATTCCCGCACACCCAAAGAGGATCTCAAACAATACGCAGTGCACATCCAGCCTGGCATTGATTTAAGGAATAGCACAATCAGTGTCCTAGAAGAAACAGCCATTTTATTCCGTGCATGTTTCGGGCTGCTTTTGCATGTGTGGGTCTAGTATATGGCCAGTGAGGAACTCCCAGAGATGATAAAGACAATCGCCCACCCTATAATTCGCAGGGCTGAACCTCTCAGGATGCACACTTAATAAAAACAATAATGCACCTCTGCATAGAGGATTCTGTTACATGTTGTAGGGTGTGTGTGAGAGATGCCTTGAATGGAATGGGTGAATGTATGATTGTCAACGTAAATACTTTCCATTATTCACTGAGCGTGATTCATTATATGCAGGGTAGGCAGTACACAGAGCAGGCTGTGGCATATTCTGCACTGTGATATAAACGTGTGCCACCCTCAATGATCGTGATATTCTTGGTTATGATCATGGAGGCCATAATTTCAAGGAAAACAAGTAGACTCTGTTACAACAACCTTGAATATTTATGATGTTACACAGACTAAAGATGCCTGGAATTCATTGGTTTTTAAACACTTATGTACTCTTACTATTACTCTTAATGGTTTTGAATAAAACGTTTTAAAAAACATTGTATTTGCCCCTTGTTTAATTTTTAGGAGTATGCATCAGACATCGTCCAAATATTGCGATAGAGATATTTTGATTCATGTATATATACATGTCACAAATTATCATATTAAACCATTACAGACAACCTTTATTTAGGTCAGTGTGTATACATCTATATGCCTTTGCTCATCATGGTCCTTTCTTACAACATCTGTCCACTGTCAGTTTTAAAGCAGAGTACACTGAGGAATTCAGTCCCTGTGGAATTTGGATTATCCAAAAAATTGTGAACCTATTTGAGCTATTCCTTTAAAGATTAACTAAGCATTAAACCTAATCTAAAGTGCCAGGACCCAGATTGTGAAATTACAAATTCCTTTAATCTGATCACTGCAATTTACAATTTATTTGATATAGATAAGGTACTATTAATTTGTGTTTGTGATCATACAATTTCAAAAATAAACTGATAGATAACATAACATAAAACACATAATTTTATCTCATTCGAGCACAAATGCGACAATTTTTAAATATTAGACGCTTACATGTTATGCAATTTGTTTCTACTGGGGGAGACAGAGAGCGATAAGCTACGCGTGTTACCTAGCACGGTATAATTAGGCTTGTTCGACTTCATACAGCGCCAGATGACGTCAAAGTACCGCGAGCGCGATTCGAGAAATAGGGAGAAATCTAATTTAGACTCGCTCTCGCGGGACTTTGACGTCATATGCGCAGCATGAAGTCGACAATGCCTATAGTTATAACACCAGGCAGACGCGCAGGGCAGTGAGGGCACAAGCTTCGTGAGCGCTGTACAGGGGTACGGAACTCGTTGCCTCAACAATAATCAACCACATTATGGGTGAGTGTCCTCTCGCCAAAAATATTTAACGAATTAATGGAACCGATACAAACCGTTTAACCATTTGTCAGAGCGCCAATCGTAAATCTTAGGAATGGACTGTCCTACTGACAGTGTTGTCCTTGCGTTCTATTGGCCATGAATTCTAATAAAAACACGCTCTTGTAGTATGAAGTTGCACGACTGAAACCATAAACACAACGACAACCTGTCTATCATATTAAAACCCCGTGGTCCATACATTACAAACCATTAACTTTGAAAAAAAGAAAGCAAATATTACTGTTGTATTAAACATCCTTATAGATGGTAGGGTCCTTTACCGAGTTGATCAATGGGATTTGTAGTCTCGTGGATGTGATGCGAAGCTTTTACATTTATTAATATTGCGGGACCTGTAGAACTATATTTCCCACAATGCATAGCAGCGAATTTTGCGTCATCTCGAGTCAGTTGCTGTGCAAGATGGCGTCGCTGGGAAGGAGGCGCGGTGTCCCAGTCAGCAGGGAGAGGTCAGTTACACTAAAACCTGTGGTTAATTATCAGTACGTCACACAAAATGCTTCGTCTCAAAGTAAATTTTACGCGTGTTTGCTGTTGTGAACAAATCACGTCGTTAAGGGATTTGTGCAGCTTGGAAAGTCTGAAAAATCTTGTCTGAACCCAGCTCATGTGATGTTTTGATTAGCTTACTGGCTCTGGGATCACTCAAATAACAAGGTGTCACGAAAAGAATAAAACTCCAATTTTAGTGTTATTTACATGTCAGACATCACAACTGTTAGTACATTAAAATGTGGGCTTTATAGTCTGTATATCATTTATAATGACGAGACAGCCGAAGCTCTAGAAAGCGGGACAGCGAGTTTCAAGGAGATGTGTACGTGCAGATAACATGCGCTGGAAGTTTTACAGTAAGTGTCGTGCTTGATTAAAATGTCTTCTTAAACTGTAAACTGTTAGTTTTTTGTGCCAACACTTAAACACCGGTTTAAAATGTACATATTGTTTAGTTGACACTAGTATGGGTAACTTTTCAGAAGCCTGAAAAGATAGCTGCATCTTCTATTCACTATATAGAGTAATATAGCCCTGCTGCATTTTCCAAATAGTGTCCAGTTTAAAACATGAAGAATTTGGCAATATGACACTTATTTTTTGTATTTAAAGGATGCCATAACATAAAACACTGTGTTTACCTAGGCATAGATGAATAATAAGAGCTCTGTACATGGTAAGGACATATCATGAGCCTGAAACGCGTTTGTTTCCTCGTTTTATGTAAACCTCTTGCATGCAAAAGATGATGTCACAGTCGAGATGTAATATTATATATTTATATTTATGCATTTGGCAGAAGCGACTGACAGTGCATTACAAGCTAGACATTTTTTTATCAGTTCAAACCCATGACCTTTTGCGCTGCAAACGCAATTTTCTACCACTGAGCTGAACCAAAATGTAAGCCCCAACATTAAATTAAGTACAAAATTGTCAAAATGTGAGCTACTGACATGAGCCTCAGAGCAGAGTCAATCAGAGCAGAGTTCAAAATTATTATTCATGACACTTACAAATAGGGCAAATAATAGACAATTTAATTTAAAGGACAAATTCTAGGGTTGTAAATAGATATGTAAAACGTTTCTGGGAAATTTTTGCATTTAATAAAGTTAAATACCTTCTCTATAAATATCAAAGAACAATTTAACATATTATTTCAATGCATTCTTTGGCACCTTTAACATTTTTCCACTTCTCTGACTATCGTTTAAAAGTTCATGTTTCAGTATGCAAACTTAGACTGCCGATAGATAACAGTGGTCTGGCTGTTAGTCCGGTACATAACATGACAAAAATTGTGTTGGTCAGAATGGATTTTTTTCAACCCATATGAGTTATTGTGTTTTATTGGTTGTGATGTCCAATGTGCAGAAATCTGGATATATCTCAGTGTTTAAAAGATATAAAAAAACATAATTTAATCACCATCATCCCATTACCAATCTTTCATCAGCACAACATTAAAGAAAAGATTTTAAAATAATGTTTGTTTGTAACCAAACCACTTTTGCCCCCATTGACTTCCACTGAATAGACACAAAAACCTTAAAATATCTTCAACAAACGAAAGAAAAGGAGATTATGTGTTTGACCATACAACATGACAATTAATAAATATTAGAATTTTAAGTATACTATCCCTTTAAGTGCTTACTGAGTCTACAAAGTGAGCTGTCAGATCAGTTTGACACTAGATCTCTATGACCAACTCTCTTTTCTCTTTTTTAAGGGGAGTGATGGCGGCCACAGAGTGTTACATCGTCCATGAGATCTACAATGGCGAGAATGCTCAGGAGCAGTTTGAGTACGAGCTGGAGCAAGCTCTGGAGGCTCAGTATCGTTATATCGTGATCGAGCCCACGCGCATCGGAGACGAGACGGCCCGCTGGGTAGCCGTCGGAAACTGCCTGCATAAAACCGCCGTACTGGCAGGGGCCGCGTGCCTCCTGACGCCGCTCGCTCTTCCTGCTGACTACTCCCGTTACGTGGCGCTGCCGGCTGGCGCTCTGAGCCTCGCCTGCGCCACCCTATACGGCATCTCCTGGCAGTTCGACCCCTGCTGCAAATACCAGGTGGAGTACGACAGTCAGAAGCTCTCGAGGCTGCCCCTGCACACGCTCACCTCCTCTACGCCAGTGGTTCTGGTTCGACGGGACGACGTGCACAGAAAGAGACTGCACAACACGATAGCGTTGGCGGCCCTGGCGTACTGTGCCAAGAAGATCTATGAACTGTACGCTGTATGAGCTCTTTGGCACATGCACACACACATGCCGACAGATACTGATATATGCGCACACATACACACACACGTGGCAAGGAGGTGAGAAGCACTACTTTACACCCAACACTGGCAGTTACACACATACCCGAACATACACACGAAACAATAACGTACGGATGGACCGATGGAGAGAGTGATTGGAACAAAAGAAAAGAACAAGTGGCAAGACAAAATCAGCGCTCTCTCTGTCACAATTTTTCATGGTTTTGGTTTCAACCGGTTAAAGATTGGACAGACGGATGGATGATAGGATGTTTAAGGAGATGGGTTGAGAGGAGCTTATACATACTAGAATGAATCTTCCCTTTTTTCTGTACTTTAAATGATCTCAACAGTGCACTTGAACCTCCTTCCCATTCCTTTTCTGCGCCTGTCCAGCCCCTCTCCCCATCCCACGGCACCTGCCATCCACACGGAGCTTCCGCGCCTGGGCAGTGACCTGTCGGACTGTGCGTGTGGTGGACAGACAGATATGTTTTAAGAATGACCTCTCTTTTCTCCCTCTGTGTAGTTTTACTGTACCCTGCCTTTGGTGCGTCACCTTTTCATTAAACAGTAGGAGATTTAACCTCAATGGCATCTCTTGCAACCTTTATTAACCTTTATTTGACCCTGAAGGGTCTCATGCAGACTTCACAGTTAGATGTATGAAAGGGATAGTTCACCCAAAAATAAAAATTCTGTCATCATTTACTTACTCTCATGTTGTTACAAATCGGTATAAATTTCTGATAAACACAAAGGAAGATATTTTGAGAAATGTTTGTAACCAAACCGTTTTTGGACCCCATTCACTTCCATAGTAGGAAAAAAAGAATACTATGGGAGTAAATAGGGGCAACGAATGGTTTGATTACAAACATTTCTCAAAATCTCTTCCTTTATGTTCCTCAGAACAAAGAAATTATTTTTGGGTGAACTATCCCTTTAACATAAACATTAACTTGTAAGTTATGGCTTTTTAAGAAGAAAGGTCTCTATTTATAGATTACAAATGAAAATGTAATTTTGCATAGCATTAATTAACAACAAATAAAATAACATCGTTACGAAGACTAAAAAATGTAGTTGGCAAATGGAGATTCAATAAGACATTGTAAAAAAAATACATCCAAAATGCATCCCACACAAAAGCTTAATGTTTAAATGAAGAATCATCTATGATACCTTTTTAAAGAAACCAATTAAAAATTGGTAATTAACATCAAATCCACACTTACTGTTTTTATTTAACCTTGTATTCCTATAAGGGTTTTTGTTCGGGGTAAAAGCCTTCATATCTGTGTCCAAAAACACACTATACAATCAAAATGCTTAATTTAAGATCATGCTGTCACAAGAGAATCAAAATCTATAATCTAATCTGTGTGTGTTTGTGTTTTATAAAGTAAAATGAATAGTTTAAAGGAAATGTAGTTGTAATGCAAAATACAATAAACAAATTTCTGTACTTTCAGATCTTTAAAATTGTATTTAGACTGTTCACCTCTTATCTATTTTGATTATTTTATTGGTTAAAGAAGATCTGAATAGAATTTACAGGAGATGTATCTTTATTAACTTTTCATTTTAAATATCATCTCTGAAGGTTAAGCCTTATACACTTTTAAGTAATGTCTGAGTTACTTGTTAGTATATTCCATGCAGGTGGGCAGGTTTAAATCGGCAAGCTTGGAATCAAGCTGTATGCGAAACGATGTCAGTTTGAATTTTTATTGGGACCAACAGCATGAACACTGGTCTCATATAATATGCTAGTAAAAACCTACTTGTGAGAAGCTATTTAAATTACTTGCCAACATTAATATTAATAGGAGAATCTAACTTAAGCTAATGCATAATTGACAATCTTTTTATAGGTCTTTAAAATGTGTTTAATAAGAGGTATTAGTGTGATGAATGAATCATTAGTGATAAGGGTCAACATGTGGGTCATACGACTAAATATTTCTGTGTACTCTAAAAATAATTAATACATTTGTGACCTGTCACTTTATTCTATAAAACCTAGTTATTTTTAATACATTTTCAGTATTTTAATAAAACCTGAAAAATGGCAGGCGGGGAAACTGTCTGTTCAAATTAGCAGTTTAAGACAATTGTTAAAAATGGTGTTTAAATTATAAAAATTATCTGGATACTTTGGCAATAGTTCATGTTCCACACCTTTATTATAAACCAACTTCATGAATATTAGTAGTTGTAGGGATGTTAGGATAATTGAAAAATGTTTGTCCAACATTTTGGATGTTTTCAAATGTCCAGGTAATATAATTGCAATTACCTCTTATTAAAAAGTATAAAGAGTAAAAATGTTATTTCATCACCCAATGAACCCCAGGTGGTCTTTATAGCTGAATGAAAAATAGCTAGTTTAATTTTATGGGTATTCTGGTACACTGGTGTCATTAAACTTTTAAATTACTGTTCTTAAATGTGTAGTTCTCAAATGTTAGTTTTATGGTAAAGTTGTTTTACACATTTTTTTCAGGATTATAATTTTAAATGCCACTATCAAATAAACAAACAATCACCACGACACAGGAAGCAATAAAACATTAACAATGATTGATTGTACCACCTGACATAATATTTTAAATGGGATTTTAAAAATATTGTGAAAAACATCATGTTCTGAAATGTTGTTTCTGACTAAAAAATATGCATTACATTCATTTTTAAAAGATTGAAAAAAAGCTTTTGAGGAACTACGAAGAGAAATGTGACTTACTGCCAACAATCATGTGTGACAAAAACTTGCCAGGATCAACTACTTGTATAGATTTGCTTACATGTTTTTTAACCATTTCCAATCACTATTTGCAGAGAAATAAATATTTAAAACATAATCTCAAGCAATGGCAGATCTGGGCATTGAAAGAACTGGACTGTGAAGTGAAATACAAAGATTTTTAGCTCTAAAACTTTAAGAGGACAAATGCAAATATGACTTGGGATCCTCATTTCACCAGTAGCGTGTTTACTTATTCCTCTTTTAGTTTTTGTTCTTTTATAGCCCGTGACGCCATCACTTTAAAGAAGAGAGCAGGGCAAAGTGTACGAAGATAGATGGCCACAGTAGGCAATGGCCCAGCCAATACAACGTCTTTCTGTTTGTGACGGACAGCCTTTAGAACAGCATGAGCAATGTCCACTGGATCCCGCCCGTGTGCTGTGGTTTTGTCCATTACTAAGAAAAATATAGAAGTACCATTTAAATGTATATATTTATATAAAAAAAATGCAATTTTACAGTTTAACATGCAAAATTAAATACATTTTAAAAAGTGTTTGACTCTTGCTCTTACCTCCATATTTGGAACCGTCCCCTGTGACTGCATTGATGGACAGGTTTGTTCTGATGTAACCAGGGCTGATAACAGATACCTGCAGGCCAAACCTGTCAACCTCAGCCCTCAAACAGTCAAAATAGGCCTGCGTTGCATGTTTAGATGCTGCATCTGAACAACACATGCAGCAATGCAAACAAGTCACCATAACAAATAGTTAAAATATAATAAAACCAGAAAACACAGCGGTCTCAGTTTATTTCCAATTATTGTACAACTAAAGACAAGCTCTTTTAATGACCAAAGTATCATTATGTGAGTTTGTCCGTGTGAATACTTACATGCAGATCTGTACGGTATGGAGATCTTTCCCTGCACACTGCTGATGACTACAATATGTCCACTGCGTCTATCAACCATAGAGGGCAGAATAGCTAGAAAAAAAGAAACAAATGAACCAAGTACCATCATCTAGGAATAATATTTCATCTTTCTTTGTTTATCATCCACTCACCTTGAGTAAGAGCAACAGGGCCGAAGTAGTTAGTCTCCATGACATCTCGCTGAACAGAGACGTGGGTGTCCAAGATGTTGCCACGGTAACTAATGCCTGCGTTGTTGATTAGGACGTCCACATGACCATGGCACTTCAAAATCTCTTCAGCGGCCTTGGCAACCAAAGCCGTGTCGGAGAGGTCAAAGGTGACAGTGCATGGAGCATAAGTCTATAAAGGAAATAAATCAAGATAAGATAATAAATATAGCACATAATATCAGTGTATAACAAATAAGTTCAAACCAATGACATCGCATTTTTAAATTCCCTGAAATAATTCAAAACTTCTTACTGCACATCTGAAAAGACGTAGCACGTATCTTTACCTGTGTTTTTCCACTGGGAATTGCTGTCAGCTCCTCAACAACCTGCTGCAGTCTCTTCTGGTCCCGTCCACATAGGATCAGCCGGGCACCTGCAGCATGAAACAGCCGTGCACACTCTGCACAGAGAACACAATTATATTTTAACACTCATTGAAAAGACAGCATTATATTTGTGTGTGTGTGTGTGTGTACCTTTGCCCAGGCCTGAACTGGCACCAGTGATCACCACCACTTTATCCTGAACATTTTGTTTGTCTCTTAGTCTCTGGATCACTTTTAGCAAAATCAGCAACCCGACCGTCCCGACTGCTAGTGGCCCCAAACCTAAACTCAACACACGCTCCATGTGTCTGTATGCATATACATAGAGATTAAATATTAGTAATGACATCATCATGCAAGTGCAACCTGGATAGTTCAAGGCTGTGTACAGGAATTACAGAGAAATGTTATAAACACATTATAAATGTTAGTAATGCATTGCTGAAACAAGTAAAAACTAATGTTTTTCCACATTTCTTTTCAGAATTATGTGGGCGGGGCTAAAATGGTGGCTTAATAACGAACTGAGTGGGCGTGGTTTCAGCGCAGACAGCAGACTCGCCATTTCTATGCTTGCCACCAGCGTTTGAGAGCAGAGAATTCTGCCTGTTTTTCCAAGATTTTGACAACTTGATTTATTTATTTGGCGGTTTTTCATCATTCAGATTTGGTTGGGTGCTTACAAATTAAGAACACATTTAATATCGGAATTTAAACTCAATTTATATTGCAGCATACTATTTAATAAATCATTTTGCTTACTGTTTTATAATTATGATGACCTCATATAAATTGAGACAACCACAACATGCTTAATTTTTTAATGTCATATTGCAAGAACTTCATCCTCTATTCCTATACATGCTGTATTATTTACTATCAACAATACTATCAAGACGTTTAACAAATAAATTATGCATATTATTGTTACTCAAAACTAAAAGTGATACACTTGAAAGAGATACTGACATTGTAACACTTCCAACCTGTTACTCGTCCCCTAGTTTGTGACAGGAACATCACAGGGCTATAACTAAAGCATAAAGACATCCATAAACGTTGCATTTGCCGTTGCTAATACATATTAAAACACATTTGTGGTATCCTCTCATATTATAACTTTAAATAATGACGCTGTTGTATCTGCGTACACCCTATGGTAGATTTATAAAATAACATACTAGTAGGGACAACAACACAATACTCACCGGAAACTGCAAAGCCATGTGAGTGAGTGAATGCGGAACTGGGCAACCATCACGTGGTTTTGTTGTCCAATAGTACTTGCTGGTTCCCAGTGTGCATGCTATCCGTACTTAAAGTGACACCATGTAATTTTTCAACCTTCATAATACATTTTCAAGACCCTTGTGATAGTACATCGACTTTAAATAGGTTGAATGACATGTCTACCATAGCCTGACGGGGTCTGTATCACTTTTACTCGTATTTTAAAACTTAGGGTTTCTGGTAGTAACCAGAGCACAAAAAAAAACTACAAAATTCGACTGCTTTACGGCATACGTCACTTCCTCCACACAATTTGTTTTTAACGTGAATTTTGCTGGAGGCTACTTAAGGAGTGTAGAGAGCAGTTTCTAATATGTGACTCTGTGGCACAGTCTTTAGTGTCACGGACCTATGACACGGGCGACCCGGGTTCGATTCCCCTTTAAGGCAATTTTTTATATAAACTGTTGATTCATACATAAATGCGATGTTCTTTATAAATTACGGCGATTATATTGCATATAGTTCCCTGTATTCAGATGCTGTGTTCACGTATTTACCTTTCTTTTTACTGTGTCTATGATATTTACATTACAATCCAGGATGCTATAGCACTCAAACTTGCTCACAGTGTAAAACCAAACCCTATTCATTCACCAATCAGATCCGAGCGTTTCTCTCTTCTCTCTTCCTCATTTGCTGCGTTCCGCTGTCACTCGCGTGACGTATTACAAAGCGGCAGACCTAAACGCATCGGTTTACTTGGATTTGGAGCGATTTTCACACAAAAAAGAGGAATAACGAGCGCCATTGCGGAAAATCCTGGTGGCGAGGTAGAGAGAGAGGATGCAACAATATTTGTTTGGAAAAAGGCAAGGAAATACGTCTGGTCGTTTCTGAATTGGAAGGCTGCAGCCTCCGGAGGTCAAATATGCAGGCTGCACACGTCGTCAAGCCTGGGTTATTAAGGTAAACTGAGCATTACATTCGCAGGTCATAAGCATACTGCAACAATTTACGATTAACTAAGTATAATAGTCAACTTTGTAATTGTTAATATTGTGAAATAAGACAGTCTTGATGACGTATTAGAAATACGACATCCGGAGGCTGCAACCTTCAGATTGAGAAATGGCTTCTGCCACGACGAGTTCCTCATCAGAAAGTTGTAACATGACTGCGTTTCTCCCTGTTGTCTCAAAATGTTGATCGTTTAGCATTTTAAATGTTTAGTTTTTAGTTTAGTTTTAAGGTTGGCCAGTTCCTTTCCTTTGCGACAGTGCTGCGGCGCTTGTGGGCTCTAGGGGCGCTAGAAGTGAAAAATACGTGTCTAGCACCCCCTAGTGGCCAAAAGTTTCATGGTGTCCCTTTAATAGTATTTGAAATTAGATGTGTATGTCCAAAATCGTATGTTGAAATGAGTACTCGGATGGTGAACTATTTCCAGTAAAAATACAAAATGCAGATTGCAAAACGACTTTAACGGCAGGTGTTACCCACAATATATTGCGCGAGTTTAGTAATTAATAATTAATTAAATAAGTGATACTTCTTAGAATTAATAAATTAAATGGTAAACATTATGTAAGAAATAATGAGGAAAATAGAAATGCAGTGAGTTGCATGCATGCGATTATTAATCATCATCACAAAACTAAGCAACTGCAGTCACTTCTTTTAACTTGCATGTTAGTATGTCCTAATATTTGCATAATCTTTTGCTACAGTACGCTCTGAACTCTTCATACTTCTCCTTAATAAAAGCATACACAGGCCTACTTTTAGATCATCCCTTAAAGGGATAGTTCACTTTAATTTATTTTCTGATGAACAAAAGAAGATATTTTGAGAAATGATGGTAAACACACAGCAGTAAGTGACCATTGAATTCCATAGTAGGAAAACATATTTTGGAAGTATTGTGATAAATGAGGAAGAAAATATTTTGATAAATGATGGTAAGCACACAGTTGATGTTACCCATTAAATTCCATCATATTTTTTAATTCCTACTATGGAAGTCTATGGTCACTTACAGCTGTGTGTTTATCATCATTTCTCAAAATCTTCTTTTTGTGTTCATCAGGTTTTTTTGTGTGTGTATGATTACTAGCAAAACCATGGTTTTATTATAGTAACCATAATTTAACTATGTTTTTTTTAATACCATACCATTTAATACCATATACATTTTCGTAGGGGATAGTATTAAGTAGGTAAAGTGGGACACAGAAGAACACAACTAATGATGATTGAAGGCACTGGACAATTAAAGGGGACATTTCACAAGACTTTTTTTAAGATGTCAAATAAATATTTGGTGTCCCAGAGTACATATGTTAACTTCTAGCTCATATAGATAATTTATTATAACATGATGAAATTTTCACTTTGTAGGTGTGAGCAAAAATGTGCAGTTTTTGGGTGTGTCCTTTTAAATTTTTAAAAAAGATTAAGGGGCCGTATTATCCCCTTCTGACATCACAAGGGAGCCAAATTTCAATGACCTATTTTTTCACATGCTTTCAGAGAATGGTTTACCGAAACTACACTCACCTAAAGGATTATAAGGAACACCTGATTAATTTCTCATTAATGCAATTATCTAATCAACCAATCACATGGCAGTTGCTTCAATGCATTTAGGGGTGTGGTCCTGGTCAATATTCTGAACTACAAACTGAATGTCAGAATGGGAAAGAAAGGTGATTTAAGCAATTTTGAGCGTGGCATGGTTGTTGGTGCCAGACAGGCCATCTGAGTATTTCAAAATCTGCTCCGTTACTGCGATTTTCACGCACAACCATTTCTAGGGTTTACAAAGAATGGTGTGAAAAGGGAAAAACATCCAGTATGCGGCAGTCCTGTGGGCGAAAATGCCTTGATGATGCTAGAGGTCAGAGGAGAATGGGCCGACTGATTTAAGCTGATAGAAGAGCAACTTTGACTGAAATAACCACTCGTTACAACCGAGGTATGTAGCAAAGCATTTGTGAAGCCTCAACACACACAACCCTGAGGCGGATGGGCTACAACAGCAGAAGACCCCACTGGGTACCACTCATCTCCACTACAAATGGGAAAAAGAGGCTACAATTTGCACGAGCTCACCAAAATTGGACAGTTGAAGACTAGACAAATGTTGCCTGGTCTGATGAGTCTCGATTTCTGTTGAGAAATTCAGATGGTAGTCAGAATTTGGCGTAAACAGAATGAGAACATGGATCCATCATGCCTTGTTACCACTGTGCAGGCTGGTGGTGTAATGGTGTGGGGGATGTTTTCTTGGCACACTTTAGGCCCCTTAGTGCCAATTTGGCATTGTTTAAATGCCACGGCCTACCTGAGCATTGTTTCTGACCATGTCCATCCCTTTATGACCACCATGTACCCATCCACTGATGGCTACATCCAGCAGGATATGTCACAAAGCTTGAATCATTTCAAATTGGTTTCTTGAACATAACAAGAGTTCACTGTACTAAAATGACCCCCACAGTCACCGGATCTCAACCCAATAGAGCATTTTTTGGAATGTGGTGGAACGGGAGCTTCGTGCCCTGGATGTGCATCCCACAAATCTCCATCAACTGCAAGATGCTATCCTATCAATATGGGCCAACATTTCTAAAGAATGCTTTCAGCACCTTGTTGAATCAATGCCATGTAGAATTAAATGGAGCTCTGAAGCGAAAGGGGGTCAAACACAGTATTAGTATGGTGTTCCTAATAATCCTTTAGGTGAGTGTAAGTTACTGGGTTGATCTTTTTCACATTTTCTAGGTTGATAGAAGCACTGGGGACCCAATTATAGCACTTAAACATGAAAAAGTCAAATTTAACAGAATCGAGCAAGTAAAGACATCAAACAATACATTTACAACCAGATCAGATTTAACAAAGTAAAACACAGTTAAAACACAAGACACGTTAAGGTTTGTGGTAGCTTTTTTTATACACTTTGGGTCTGAAACCCGATTTTACACAACAGAGATCTTTAAAACAGTGGAGAGGAGCTCCTATACACCTGTACGAGGCATGTTAAACATAACAAAGAACACTGTCTCAGTAAGTTATCAATAAATAAACCGACTGACAATAATTTACATTTGTTACAAAAAGCAGTAAATACTGGGGTCTTTTATGGTCTATTTACAACTGTGCAAACACCTTTATGTACACACTCGGGAACACACACACACACACACACACACATACAAAACGAAAAGCAAAATACAGTCTTAAATGAACAAACCCTGTTTCAACATCTTATCAGATTGGATTTGGCGAGAAACATAACCTAGTGTTGCTTGAAAAAAGCATAATTTAAGAGACTGTTTGCATTTGATGCAACTATAATTCATGTGTGTATTTAATATCTTTAGTGTGTTATAGATATTTTTGGTTCTTGCATCAATCTCACAAAAAAGCCCTTGTTATCGGTCCCTTTTAGTAGTGCGTCTTTTACCAACCAAAAACATTAACACAGAAATAAGTCAAATCAGCCTTTTACATGGAGGCTGCGCGCATACATACACAAAACACATTCATATGGCTTTAGAGGGTTTAACACCAAGCTATTAAAACAGATGCATCATGTACAACAGAAAGAAGTCACAAAGACAAAACACATACAATCCTTGGCTCTACTTACAGATGCATGCACATGCACGCACACAATAGTGAGACAAAGACGAGCTAAAAGACAAATAAGACGAGACGAGAAAGAAGTTATTTGTTCAGATATGGCAGGTAATTATTTTCTCTGTACATGAGGTTGCATTGTAAACTGGAGTTTGCTTCGTCTTTTAAGTATCCTGGGCGTGGCTCTTAGGACAGAACTACAAAACACACTTATACCCATATACATACGGCACAATCTCTCCCTCTCACGCACGCACGCACACACACACCTGAACCCAAAGGCTATTGTGGATCCCGACAGTCTATTGCACTTCCAACAGCTGAACCACACTGGATAACATTCTTCTGTTCAATCCACATATTGTGATGAATAACGCAGCTTTATGAAAAGGGGGCATTGGCAGACTCCACCCCTTGAATCAGTCCCCTGGAGATTGGAGGGTTGAGTCTGTGACAGAGAGCTCCTGGGCGAGGTCATTGAAACGGGCAATGTAGTCAACGCTGCTCTCACTCATCATACAGGCCAGCTGGGTGTCCACCTGTAGCATGAAAACAACCAATCAGCAGGCAGCCTGCCACACATTTTTTTAGACAACAAAACAGCCAATAAAGTTGTTTTTTGTTTTAAAATATCTAATCAAACTCTATAGGACATGGCAACAAGTGATGTCTTTAGCTACACTGCGGGACACTGCTTTATCATTATGTACGTCTATATACTAATGACCAACTGTATTTCAAAAGCCATGTATGGGAACATTAATTTTGATACATTAAACAGCAAGGGCACCAGTAAATCTTATTGGCATCCGTCACTGTAAAGCCCTTTTCACACAGAAATTCCGTAAAATACACGTAAAATGCATCCTGGATTTTTCCGGAATAGTTAGAGTTTTTGTTCGTTCACACTGCCAAGATTACACGGCATCTGATGGTCCCGGAAAGACACGTGACATGTTGAAAGTCCCGCCCTCTCTTCTACGCAGCGTCTGAAGTTTGCATATTATTTATTATTTCTCTCTCCAGAAACAACTCGCGTGCATTTTTGTTTATGATAAGACTACAAAGGAGCGCGTGAATGCACAGTTCTATTCTGGTGAATGATCTCAGCTTCAGAGTGTATATTTGACAAGCTCCCTGATTTCTGCTTTGATACAGTTTTCAGACATTTCTCATCGTGATTGTTTATATGCATTTAAAACCCGCATTTTGAGGAGCTGAACAATATATCTCGTTGGGATGACATGCGGGTATTTTCGTTTATTATAGCTCAAATGAGCACGTGACGCGATATTCTTTTATGCTGCTGAATGATCTCCGTTTCAACGCAGTAAGTAACGAGCTAACTTACCTGATATCCGCTTCAGTCTAGTATGCTGACATTTCTCGTAGTGAATGTTGTAAATCCCTGATTTTAAAGAGTTGAACCAACTTCATGTTGCCATGACACGCGCGTCCTCACTACGGCACGTGCGTCATTGTTTATGCGTCTCATATATCATTTCCTGATAACTGCTTCAATCTAGTTTGCAACATTTCTCGTGGTGAATGTTTATATACATGTTAGTTTGCAACATTTCTCGTGGTGAATGTTTATATACATGTTATCTCTCGTTGTAAGGAGCTGAACCATAACTTGTGTTGTGATGATGACGCGCGCGTCCTCACTTCGACACGCCCTTTATGGCATTCTTGTTGACACAGAGGGTTACCCGCGTATCTTACTAGGTCCTCTTTCCGGCAACGATCCCAGAAGATTAACGGAACGAGTTTTTGTTCACACAGACGCTTGTCTGGCAATTTTACGGGTATTTTCTGGGACCAGAGGTCTGTGTGAATGAGGTTTAACTGAGACACCTTCCTGTTTATCTCAGGTGCTAACACCAGAAGCACCTGGTGATAAGGTGTCATATCAAACAACACTGAGCTATCAGACAGCAGCCAGGACTTCTTGTGTAAAAGAGTCAATGATGAAAAGGCTTCTCACCTCGCCAACATCAGGCAGGCCACGGGATTGAAAACAGTCATGAGAGTTGCTGTCTAGCAGACTGGGTCCAAGTAGGGCTGTGTTGCTGGATTGGGGAAGGGTTGTCCTTCTGGTCTTATCAGGAGATGCCAGACTTGCTGCAATCAGAAAAAACAGAGATGTGGTGCTCAATAATGTTGAATGTGTTCAGTAAGGTGGATGGGTGGGTGGGTAGGTATGTACTGTCTGTTGGGTTGGACCCAATAACTTTTGTCTTATTATTAAAATTCAGTATCAGTGCTCTAGTGTTTAGTATTTGCGGCAACATGAACAATATAATACGGTATGTTTTGCATTTGTTTGACGTACAGAGTAGACAGCCAAGACTCGAGTCAGAAGAGTCATTGGGGTACCACTGAGGGTCGTGTGTTGGGGATGGCATCCAACTGTCACATGGTGAGGGGAGGAGCTTAGATCGATCACTTCCATTAAGCTTAGGAGGTGAAAGCAATGATCCATCACCTGAAAAAACAATTTAAAAGTACAGTGAGTATAGTGAGAGAGAGAGAAAGAGGAACTGCAAGGAAACAAAATGTTGTCACTAAGAGGATATTTCTCTTGATTAGGGGGCAGTTGTAGCCTAGTGGTTAGAAAGTTGGGCTTGTTACCCAAAGGTAACACCTGCAGTGATAGCTGCCCACTGCTACGGGTGTGTCTGTTCATGGCTTGCAATGTGTATATTCACTAGTCACGGGAATGGGTTAAACCCACATTTCAAATATGGGTTATCATACTTGACAAAACATGTCACACTTTCCACCGGATGAAGTCATTGATGAGCCATTATGTTAGTTTGTTGTTTTCTCTTAAAAGCGCCCCATGTTTATTTGTAAATTGCATGGTACACTGTAAAAGGTACAAAGTTGGATCGACTTAAAAAATTACTTCAACTGGTAACACCCAAAAATATTAAGTTTTCTTTAATTACCAATTTAAGTAATTTTTAAGTTGATCCAACTTTTCACTTATACAGGTACATCTAAAAAAATAGAAAATAATGAAAAAGTTTTTTTTGTTATTTAATTTAAAAAAGGAAACCTTTGTATATGCAAGATTTCTTACACACAAAGCAAAATATTTCAAGACTTGTTTAATGTTTAATGTTGATGATTTAGACTTAAATGCCATTTACATTATAACTATAACTTTTGCAATTGTTTACATATCACCGAATATGTAAATATGCTGTTCTTGTTGCATTTACACAGCGGGTAACAAACAGTGAATCTAGTAGTTTGTGTAATCTAATATCTTACCTTTTGGCATAGTCAATGTGGTTGGAAAAAAAGGATTACATAGTCAATTTCACAGTAACTGCATCAGCTCTGAATAACTGGGGTAATTTTATATTATAGACCTCAACAATGAGCTTCTCCACCATGCACATGCACTTGAAGTTCAAATAGATTTGATTTGCTATCAATGGTTTATCTTTCACCAGGTACAGAAAAAATTGCTCAAAAAGTGATCCCAACGATACCGTTCATTATATCGTTTTTATCGTATATTATCGTTGGGAACTCTGCTATTCTCTTTATTATAAAACAATTTTTAAAACAATTTTTTTATATATATTTATATATGGCCCTTTACAGCTCCATTTTTTTTTAAATCCAGTTTCTCAAAAAATTTGAATATTTTCTCAAAAATCACTCTAAATAATGATTTACAAACAGAAATTTTTAAGATCTTTAAACTATGTACAATTATGCACTCAATACTTTGATGTGGCTCCTTTTGCATAAATTATTGCTTCAATGCAACACGGCATGGAGGCGATAAGCCTGTTGCACTGCTAAGGGGTTATTGAAGCCCAAGTAGCTTTGATAGCGGCCTTCAGCTCCTCTGTATTGTTGGGTTGGATGTTTCTCATCTTCCTCTTGACAGATTTTTATGGGGTTCAGGTCCGGTGAGTTGGCTGGCCAATCAAGCACAGTAATATCATGGTCAGAAAACCAGATACAAGTAGTTTTGGCACTGTGGGCAGGTGCTTAGTCCTGCTAAAAAAGGAAATCAGCATCTCCAAAAAGCTTCCCGGCAGACAGAAGCAAAAAGTACTCCAAGTACTTGATAAAGCACCAAAAATCAGCTCTGACTGTGGAAACTTTACATCGGACTTCAATGTGCCTTTCCACATTTCCTTCAGATTCTGGGAACTTGATTTCCAAATGAAATGCAAATTTTACTTTCATCTGAGAAGAGGACCTTTTGACCACTAAGCCAAAGGCCTGTTCTTTTCCTCCTTAGCCCAGGTGGGACTCTTCTGACGTTGTTTCTGGTTAAGAAGTGGCTTGCTTTTAGGAATGTGATAGTTGTAGCCCATATCCTTAAAATGTCTGCGTGTGGTGGTTCTTGATGCACGGACTCCAGCTTCGGTCCACTCCTTGTGAAGCTCTCCCAAAATCTTGAATCTGCTTTTCCTAACAAGCTTTCCAATTCTGTTGCTTGTGCACCTTTTCCTACCACACTTTTCCCTTCCAGTCAATTTTCTATGAATATAAACTAGGCTAGGAGGTAACTGCTATTTATACTCAAAATTAATCAAGCTCAATATATTCTAATATTTTGAGATACTGAATTAAAATTTTCCTAAGCTGTAAATTGTAGTCATCCAAATTAAAACAAAAAGGGTCTTAAAATATTTGAGTTTGTGTGCAAGGTATCTTGCACATACAAAGGTTTGCTCTTTATAGTTAAACAACAAAAAAATAAAGTACTTTCCTTGATATTCACATTTTTTGAGATGCACCTGTATATGGCATCACAGATCCACCCGCTGTGTCATATTTCATGTACTTCACATTGCATGGCACTTACCTGAATCTTCAATGTCCTGCATTGGTTCTTAAACATGTTAAACAATTTAAATCATGAATTTCTATTAGGGCTGTCAAAATTAACGCATTGGCGTAAATTTGTTTTAACGACACTAATTTTATTAATGTGCGATTAATGACCCTTGGCCTAGCCCGTTATTGGATAAATAGAGAAGCAAGCTTAGACAATAAATAGTCATCAAACATCTAAAATGATCTTTATTTGTACTTTCTGAGAGGTGTACCGTCCTAAATGCTTAACCAATACGAAGGATGCGCGTCCATCCACTTACGCGTCTGAGGCTACATTTACACGGAAAAGATCCGAAGAGAAAACGCAAAAGTGGTGTTGCATTATCACTTTTTATTTCGAGTGACAATCTGCGTGCATATGGTGATGCAAAAGTGTGTGATATTTGATGTAGTATGCACTCCAGGCAGCTAGGTGGCAATGTGAAGCACTGACACCCAACAAGACCAAGTCCAAGCGCCTGAGTACAACCTTCTACCTTGTTCTCCCAGGTCTCGTCCAAAGCCGTCTGGTTTGTCTCAGACCAATTGGCGCATCAACAATTTGATAGAGGTAATTAATGGACCTTCTCTGATCAGTAATACTAGCTGTGAATATTTCGTACTACTGCTGGAAAGACTCTTGTATATTTATCAGAGCTGCTATGGCAACTTGAAGGTCCGATGTATGGAAATATTCTGACATGTTTGTTCTTATTTTCCTCAACTGGTGAGAGCCACCGTGAGCAGACTTTTGCATTTTTTATCCTTTTGACATGAACATATCCACTCTGGAGGGTGGTTTCATTTTTTTGCGTTTTTAAACCCCAAAAACGTTGTTGCCGTGTAAACGAAAGGCACATCCGATAAATTAGTTTTACGGTTTCACCCTCGAGCGTTCTCGTGTAAACAGGGTCTGAGATTTTGGTTTTAAAACATGCAGGAATTAGAAATAAAGTGCTGGACTTGCTTGGTGTTAAAAAAGTTATTAAGAGGGATAAGTTTCAAGACCTGATGTTTAAAGAGTTATTCAGAACGATAAGACTCGAAAACGATCTTCCTCGCACTGACTCACACATTTGAAGCATGCACACAGGTGCGCGTCCCCAATGCATGTACATATAGACATAATTACCTTTTAAAAAAGTAAATTTTTGTACCTAAAGAGTGCATATTAGTTTCTAAATGGTACTAACTGGTTCCAAATGTTATACATATCTATAGCTAAATAGAACATATTTGAACCTTTTAAAAATATAATGTCCCAGTGACAGCTTTAGTACCTTTTTTCTGAGAGTGTTGAACAATCTGATAAAGACAGCAAGGCAACGTCTAAATAATTCCCCACTACCCAACAACCACAGATATCCATGTCTTACCGTAGTGGGAATTGATGGCGAGCTCAATAATAGAGTCACTGATGTGAGTTTGTGGCTCTCCAGACGGTAGAGACTCTTCTGGGGGACCTGGTAGAGATATATCCAATAAGGAAGCAACACTGGGAGGGGCCAGGAGGGAGTCTCCACCCTCTGGAGATGGTGGGGAGATGCCATTCTGCAGTGATTCCTAAAATTAAAAAGATAGTAAAGCTCAGAACAGTAGCAGAAAGACCAGGACATGATTTTTTGGTACCAAGAATTGACCGATGCTTTTTGTCTCTCTCACCTCAGAAGGATCATGATCAAGCAGATCAGGCTCTAGTTCGGGTGCAGCAGGTGTAGAGTCCTTGGTTTCTTCAGAGTCCACAAGGACCTTTTCTACTCTAGGGCCTTCCATATCTCGACAGGGGCTGCCAGGGATAATGCCTGCTGATTTTGCTGCCATGTCAATTGCACCTGAAACATTCAAAAGAAATATGAGGTTTAAATAAACTGAAAAAAAGTGCATAATATCTTAAACAGTTTAGTTGTAAACTTACTGGACAGCTGACTAGTAGGCGCGGGACTTGCAGCAGTGGACGAAGCTTTTGAGGAATGTTGGCGGTTTGATGGGGCAAGACGAGTTTGTATTGGACGAAAGGAACCTGTGCCTGATGAAGTATGAAAACATTTAGATTTAACAGTTTGGTAAAGAAGATCTGACAGACAGTTTTTATAATTTAAGGTGAAAGTGTCAATGTTAAAATATTTTCTCACGTCTTCATATGAAGAGACAGCAAGCAGCCATATCAAACCAATGCTCTGATAGTTTGTGTATTTGGCTGAGCCAATGGTGTGAGTTTGAGATCTCTCATTTTAACAATGATTTCAATCTCTGACATGGCCTTATTCCGTTAATAATTTAAGATATCATAGTTATATTTTCACATAATGTTCTTAATGTAAGATGACTTTAGCTGGGTGTTCACAGGCTGGGTCACAAGAGTGTTTGTGCAATAATGTTTACCCATTTGTGTGGGTTCATTACCTGTTGCAGACGAATTTGAGAGAATTGAAAAGGAGCACACATGTGGTGAAGTGTCTCCAGCTGTTCGTGGCAACAGTGTCCTCTGTGTAAGAAATGTATTTATTATCATCTGCCAGTAACAGAGAGAGATGGGAACCAAGAAAGGTATATACCAGTCTGCAGATGAAGCTGCATTTCCGTCTGTACTCACCTGAACAACTAGAGGTTTCCTGAGTGGACGCCCCCTTCCTATTTTCCTCTGCTTTGAAAATATATCTGACTAAAGACAAAATGACACACAGGTTTATCTTTTAGAATACAATATTTAAATTTGTGTTTTTCCCGCTCTTTTTTTTCCAAGCTAACCCTTCATCAACAAAACCACAAATTTGTTATACTGTTATAACACTGGACATCATTCATGAAGTTTTATACTAATGTTGCTTTTATGTTAATTGTTCACTTTAAAACATTAAAACTCTGAGCAGTTTTAAAAAAGGGACAGAATTAATTCACATAGCGTCTAACTTTAATGAGACACTTGAGCTTATCTTTAACACGTTTTATTAGATTTAGGAACATTGCCTGAGGAACCTCTAGAAAATAACATTTTATAAATACTATTTTTAAACTCAACAATCCAAGTCATAATCTTTTAAATGGGTACAAAATTTGAAAGTCTGCTCAAGTATCTGGAAGCTTTGTATGTGCTCCTGGTTAGGGATCACTGATCTGATAAAGACCTCTATTATTACAGGTAATGCGAGTCTGAATGTGTATGATTTAGCCCAGGGGCTCCAAAGCTTTTCATTTCACGACCCACGTAAGCAGTGTAATAATCTCAGGACCCACCACAATTTTCAATGGTTATATGGAATTAACGCACATGTTTTTATTTTCCTGGTCATTTTTTGATTGTTATATATATAATTGCTATACCAAAATATCCTTTGGTATTCCACGGATGTGTTGAATGCTCTATTCTGATTGGTTGAGAAATGTTCCATGGATGCTGATTATTTCCTTAAACGCACACCTAACTTGTCAAATGTCTTAAAAATAGGCACCAGAGCAATGTTTGTGGTAACCATGGTATAAGTGGAATAATTGACTCCGGTCCTTTAAATTATTAGAAAAAAAATGCACACCCGCGGTGTAACTCTGCTTCGCATCGTGCCGCATTACCACCTGTGTGCATTATTTTCTTATAATTTAACGGCTCGTCAATTATTCCTTACGTATGTCATAAATAAATCTTTGTCATTTGCATAATTTACTGTAACAGCAAAGTGACCTAGCACGACCCACCTTATCTTACTGTGTACCCACAAGCGGGTCATGACCCATAGTTTGAGAACCACTGACATTTGCTGACAATAAATGTATCTTAAAAAATGAATCCTTCCTTCTACACAACTCACACTAATAGAGTCCAGTTGTTGGCGAAAGGCTAGCTCCGCCTCTTTATTAGGAGAGAACATCCGTAACTGACGGGAGCTGTTGGGTGGCAGGGTTGTTGGGACAGCGAACCCTTCGCTATCACCTCCGGTTGCCAGCAGAGAACGTGGCAGGTTTCTCCCACCTGTGAAGAACAAAAAATATACTTATCTATTTCATTCAGAAACAGAAAGCTCATGATGTTACCACTTCAAGCTGTTACATGTTGTTAGTCTATTGATGTGGGAACAATTGTGTGGTTGTGTGTTGAAATGATATTCATTATTTTGACTTTTTAAATTAACATATTTCCTCCTATGTCACATGTCTCCACGTAACAAAAATTCACAGGGCAGAGTTCACCAGACTTGGTACTGGGAGAAAATCGATCCTTCAATACATCACGATGCGGACGTGGACGATTCTGAATCGATTCACAAATGATTCGCAAAAATCGATTCTTAAAAGTTAGTTTACAAAATATTAACGTGATGTTAATAACGTAAATGACAGTTCAGAGACTAGTAGCAAAAGTGCAAACACTAGTCTGGCGCAAATGTGATGGCGTAATTACTTCACAAATATGCTAATTAGTACCTCAAGAATCGTTACCTAAGAATCTATTCTGAATTGATTCATGAGGGTCCAAACGATTCCCACCCTTACTTGGTACACAGCAAAAAGCAAAATATCTTCACACAAGTTTAGATTTCTGGTCTGACGCATTCATATATGTATGTATAAATGGAAGTCATTGGAACGAAAATTGCAGTGTGACCTCTCCTTTAGACTGAGTGATGAAGAAACATGTAAACTTATACACAGATAATAAAAAAATCTGATACAAATTTGTTTAAAATAATAAAATGCATGTTACTGGAGCAAGTTTGACACCTTCAATCAAGACGATGAGAAAGAAGTCCAACAGTACAAGCGTAAGTGTGTGTTTAATAAAAAGTGACTCAGTGATGACCTCGTCATTGCACCTGTCACATTCATAATCTCCATTTCTAGAAATCTGTTATAATAATGTGTTAATATTTTGGTAAAACAACCCACCCTCAACTAAAATTATAAACCTCAACTATAAAATTATACCTGGCATGACTGCATTATTCAAAATAATTTTTGAGCGCGCTGCATGTTGCTGTCGACCCCAGTTGGGACTGCGAGTTGCACCTGCAGGAGTTCTTCCTGGAGGAGTTACAGAGGATTCCTCTTGCCCTGACTTGAATGGTGACGTTCCCACTGAACATACGTCTGGAGTCTGAAACAGAATGATAAATCCAAGTGATACAACCAACAGACCAATAAAAGAACAAGTTCTCAAAGAGGTTAGAACTGATCTACGACAATTTTGTATCAATTAATCAACAAGCTCATTTTTATCTAAGGTGCAAAAATCTAGACTCACTGGTTTTGGGTTGACCTCTGATGATGCAAGTCTTAGGAGACAGCGAAACACATTTTGAGTGTTGGGTAAGGCTGAGGTTCGGGGCTTAGGTTGCCATTCATACTCCAGCTGTAGTTTCCCAGGCTTGCCCAACATGAGGTAGAGTTCTGCCAATGTCACATTCTCAGAGCCCTGTGAGCTCCAACCATCTTCTCTAATTTGCTGAGGAGATCGTCCAGTCCCGCTCACTTCCTCACCACGCCCTGTAGATTCCAATTGTGGCGGTCCCTTTTCTGATATAACCCCCGTTGCAGGTTCCTCTGTCCTGCTTTCTGTAGGGGCTGGATCTCCCCGAGTGACAGTCTCTTTGTCATGCCCACTAGGTTCACTAGGCTGACTTAACGGTAGCTCCTGCTCCACAGTTCCCACCCCACTTCCCTCTTGTCCAATGGTAAATGATGGAGTGAGGGTTGGACTTACTGGAGTTGAAGATGGAGAGTTAGTGTTAAGGAACAGGTTTACACTGTTCTCCAAACCTGGAGCCGGAGTGCCGCTATCAGGAGCTTCAACGGAATTCCCATCAGCTTTTTTTGGTTCTCCTCCCACTGGTCCAGATTTGCCTGATTTTCCTCTAGCAGGCTGAATTCCCAGAATGTGAGCAGTGGGTAAATCCCTAATACCTGTCCGGCCACGCCCACTTTCCTGCCAGTGCACCGTGCATGAGGCCTTTGAGTGTACGACACGGGCCACACCTGGTAAAGTAGTTACTGTGCTGTTCTCTGCCGGAAACAGAAACAGGTCTTCCGACTCGCTAGACTGGGCCAGCCCCTCTAGAGCTTCTCGTTCTGCCAGGCTCTTACGCTACAAGAATGTTAAGGAAAACCGCTGCTACAACAGATATACACACACAAAACATGGGTTTGGATACTGATTTGGATTTTTGAGAGCTTCGCATAAAATGCACCACAGATGTATCTCATTAAACATACGAGGTAGTAAATTAAACTCATGAGTGCATGCTGAGATATCTTGCTGCAATTTAAATACAAGGATACAATTCGTTGATCCTGCATGGCCCACTTTTGCTTCAGGAATTCAATGAGACTGGAGACCTTTCGGTGGAGCTCAACAACCATCCTACAAACACATCAGGGGAATGCAAGGACATTAGCAAATATGTTGCAACAGGGCAAAAAACTGCATTAAACTCGGTATGAAATTAAATTGAGTTCCTGTGCACATCTGTGATATTTTAATAATTCTGATATATAATTCCAGCCCTACATTATTTTATATAGGGGTGCGTGGGGCAAAAACTAACGGGGGGTTAGTTATAACACAGACTGTTTACATGGCTGCACAAGGTTGAGCGTTTTTTTGTTTTTCCTGGGGTTTTTTGCATGCCGCCTGCAAATTATTGGAAATGTATAATGTTTTTCCAGAGAGTTATTGATGAACGATCGTTTTGGTGACATGTAAGTACATTTTTTATCATATATTTTTTCGGTTTCTAAATTGGATAAGATACCAAATCCAAAGCTATGTCATATTAATCAGTGTCTTATTGACTAAAACATAGCATCATTTTGAAATATGTCTGCAGCTCTTAGCAACTTTTTTGGTGGGCTTGAAAATATTTTGACCCAGCAGCAGCAGGGTTAATTATAATGCTGTGTTACAACTAACCCCTCAGCACTTACGAAATGAAAACGTTAACGTTAGCGTAATTCTTGTCGTTGTTTTAAATAGGCTTCACACGAATGATTGCTGGCTGCCAACAAAATAAATGTGCCTGTCTTATCAAAAATCGTGTGTCTAATTTATTTTTGTTCATATCTTTAATATTGATTGAATAAGGTCACGTCAAAGATTGAAATCATAATGAATGAATGGCTAAAATCAGACTTTGATGCTCATTATCTCAGAATTTGGTTTTGAAACTGTAGTATGGTTATTACAGACTGGGTCAAATAAAAAAAATTTTTTTTCATAAATTGTGCTGCTTTTTCTCACATATTTAGACATTTGTATCCATTTATAATTGAACAAGTGTTAAAAAAGGGCTGGATGAATGAATACAGTGTGGATACCTGTCTATTATAGACAGCTATATTAACAATATCCACTTCAAGTATATAGACAAAATAGTTTTGAAATATTTGCATGCAAACTTCATTTTTAGCAAGTGTTACACCTAACCCCCTGTCTGTTACAATTAACCCCACCTTTGGGGTAAGTTGTAACGTTTGCAATTATGTCACGTTTGGTGTAATTGTCCAAGAATTGTAAGTACTAGAAACAAACTTCAAATGTTCATTTGTAGCAGAGATGTGTGTGTTTCTTGTGTAAAAATATAATTAATCAAATTCAAATATTTTTTGAATGATTGAGCCAAACCTAAAATGCTCTCCCCTACTCCTGCATTTGATAATGCATCAGATATAACATATAATTCATTGTAAGACAAGTGGCTCTTTAAGATAACTTGTGTGCATTAATATAGCTCACCTGAGCCGAGGATTATGGGCTAGACTCTGGACCCGAGCCCACGAGTGGTTGCTCCTAGGCTGAAGCTCTACAGCAACCTTCAAAGGTAAACGCACAGGCTTCTGATCTTCTTCATCACTCACACCTGAAAATGGTGAGAGGAAGGTTTTAAAAAGACACTATAAAACCCACAACACCACCTACAGTTCATTTCTGTCCTAAATCGGCATCGCTTCTCATTTTCAAATCAGCCCCACGGCTGAAACCATGGAAACCATGAACGACCACCCCGCCTTACACCATAGCAGCCATATCACACTTATAGTGCTCCAGTTTGTTATCTTTCTCTTTTCACCCTTACTCAATCGCTTCACAAAATCAGTGTTTCAACACTAAATATAGCACACTAACACACCATCTGGGTCACAAAGTTTCTTCAGAGCACGGCACATGGGAGCTTTGATCCTCAAATTTCTGCCTTTGGAACGCACCGTGGTGGCCCTGAAACAAAACAGACACACAAAACGTATGACCACACCCTATAGAGATAAAGATATGATCTGATTCACCAACACTGTGAAATATTTCTCTCAAAAACATACATAAGCATATACTTACCCCTGCTGAATAAGTTCGTTTAGTTTGGCCACATTTTTGTCATCCATCACTGTAACAAGACAGCACAGATTATCATGTTCAAAATGTGCACAATTTAAAAAAATGTCTAAACTAGATGAAGATATGTATTTATCTGATATACTTACAGCCGCCAACCTTCTTCCTAAGTTCAGCATAGCAGATGAGGCCATAGAGTTCCTGAGAGGATTTCTTTAAGACACGTGAATACGCTGAGAAAAAGAAAAGATGATAAGCTTGATTAAATTATGATGTAAAATACAGTAAGCTTGACTGTGTACTAATCATTAACATGCATGCAAATGTGCGTGGCGTAAGCGCACACATGATTTGATCATGCTTTGACTAAGAAACTAGGCAGTGTGGCGCAGCAAATTAACATTTTTACCATTGTTGAAATCGATGTGTTTTGAGATCTTGTGCCAGGTCCTGTAGTAGAAATGGCGAACCTGCTCCTTGTTCTTCACCATACTGGCCGGTTTCCCTTTCTTTTTATATTTAAGAGCAATGTTGTTCTGAATGGCCTCAAAATCCTTCCCATGCTGTACAGGAAAGGAAATAAAAAAGCAACCCAACAGAAGGTTACACATAATTGACATATCACAATTCAAAGGACATACAAAACCACTAATCCGAGCATATTGTATTGTGAAGCTGTCAAATCACATCAAACTGTGAAACACTGAATAATGCAAACAAAGCCATCTTGGGTCTTACAATGATTTGGGTTACTATTTTTTCACTTTTTTTATCCGACCCCAGAAAGCATTTTTCTATATCTGTAGTTTGAAACAAACATCAACTGTACCTTTTAAGATGTTAAACAAAATAAATAATACATAGATCTAATAGTACAGCAAGGTATCAGTCTATCCTTGGCAATTCAGAGAGAGATGAAAACCTTTATAATGAATCTGGTTCAGGCATTCCCCATGGAAAAAATAGCTAAGAACATTAAGCAGGTTTTTTTACTAAATCCCCTAAATTTGACAAATCACCTCATAAAGTCCTTCAAAGAAACTGTTCTTGTCCTCAGTACTCCAGGACTCCCACTGTCTGCGCACTCGTTTTTGACTCCCCCCATCTTCTTTCTCTGCAGGGCCCTTTGGGGCCGATTTGGATGCACCACCTCCCCCAGATCCTCCACCTGAACCTGCAGCGGCTGTCAAACACACCGAGGGACCTGCTTCTGCACCTGAGACAGAGACAAAAAGAAAACAGGGTAAGTGTGTTTGTTTTTATACACCTTGTGCAATTCTTAAGGAGCAAAACAGTGTAGCTCTAAAACCATCAAAAATACATAATCTCTCCACTGGGGTATTTAGGAATAATAGGTGTCATTTTTGGGTATGTGTAGCATAAACCATGGTATCTGATATATATACATTTTCCACTATATTTCAGTACTGATGACCAATAATGTGTTTGTTTCTGTGCAATGTGACTTTCAACAAACAGGCATATCTACACCAGCGCAATGACAACTTTAAACCTTTAAGAAAACAAACATCACACTTCTCCACAAAATATGTTTTGGTGTCAAAAAATAAACCACTGAAATGTGTTTATTTAAAGCTTATTTTCCATGAACATCTGTGCAACTAATACTTTTTTCAATACTTAATATTTAACAGATTCAGAAACCAGAAAAACAAATACTATGAATAATATGAAGATCAAAATAATTTCATAATATTTGTCTGAGGTTATAGACATAAATGATTTAATTTCCACACTTCATTATGAAGGCTGCAGGCATATTCCCCTTATTTAAAAGAAGATTCAATAGCTATTCCAATATTTTTTATTTGAGTGTACCATGTTGGCACGAGAGTATCTGCACGTCAGGAATTATGTGTGGAGTATCTCGGAGGGCGTCCAGACGTGCTGCTAAATGCAACGACCCAAAAACAGAGAGAAACATAGACGCCAAACTCTCTCCCCTTCTCAATTACACACGAGAGATGCAATGAGCACCCCAGAATACACTGCAGCATTCAGACCTATTGTCCTAAAAAGCAGACAAGCACGGCTTAAATAAACAATATGTTTACAACCAATGTGTACATTCACATCACAAACAGATCATTGAAACTCGTGACTTGATATCCCTTAATGACCCTGACTCAATGTGAAAGCAGAAAGACCATGAAATAAAGAGTAAATGTTAAATCAGCCATCAGCAAAAATATGCTGTTGTATCAGGATCAAACTCCTGACAGGTTGTGTCACCTGTATCAGAATGACAGCTAAAGTAGTTAAATGAAACAAAAATCCATTTGAGACTTATCATTTAAAAAAATGCATTAAAGCTTTACAATTAAATAAATAACATGTCAGGCAAAATCCCACTGCTGATGATCTTTAAAAGATTCAATGTAGCCAGAGATCACTTTCACTTCAGACAACACAAGAGCTTGCGTTGTCAAATATTAAGCAACCCACAAAACTCACAGTTCACGTCTAAAATGTCTAACAACACCCTCAAAAGTAAAACAAAAGTATAGAGAATAGATGCAGATTGTCATCTTTGGTACAGGTGAGCATTGGAAACACGTCCAGATGACCACTTACCTTTCGTTTTTGCACCGCCGTGCCCGTTCAGCGCCGGGGACGCGGCATCTTTCCGTATCCGCTTGCTCGGAGGTCGCACGCTGGATCTGAGAAAATGATGCTGGTCCTGGTTGTTCGGGACCGGTATGGGTGGAGAGAGGGCTGTCGGGTTCGCCTGGGCTCCGGGTGGGCTTAATGTGTCGAGGGAAAGTGTCGGAGTAGAACCGGAGCTGGCCGTGCTTGATGGATTAAGTGTTTCCTCTCCGTCTCTCTTTGTACTCGTCTCCTCGCTCGCCTGATCTGCGCTCTCTCCATCCTCGCCCCCTTCGGACTTTCGGTCCGGTTTGCTCGGCCCCTCGACTGCCGAACCGCCCCCTTGGCCCACTGTCATCCTTGCAAAACATAAACGAAACATATTTGTAAACATTCCCCGTAGCACAAAACAACGATCAACTTGGAAAGACGACAGTAGCAGTTTTAACATAAAGTGGCATGGCATCTTACGCACAGAAGCCACTGGCACGTGCCACTATGTTTAGTGGCACTTCCGGGTTCCATTGGCTCGTACCAGTGGCTCGTCGAGTGGCACTTCCGGTGTCCAGTGGCTCATGCCACTTTTTAGTGGCTCGTCGAGTGGCACTTCCGATGTCCAGTGGCTCATACCACTCCGTTTGGTTGCTCGTACACTGACACATTTCAGTAAAACTTAGGTCTGTTTGATTGAGGCATGTGGCACTGATAGTCACTGATCGATCATTACAGATTCGAGCGTAACTTACGCGTGCTGCTGCTATGTTCATTTAATTGTGACACAATGATTTTGTGTGTCCTTTTAGACTCTGATGTTTCAGGTAACCGAATGCGTAAATTGAGTCGAGAGCTATCATCTTGACGCTCGTTCATAAAGGAATTGTATGATCACAATATTTAAAATGGAAATGCATAATATTATGAGTGTTTTCATTTAATAAAGCACAGTATTTGTCTGAGCCATGGTCGTGTGAACATTGTGCCTTTTCTTAATATTTATTCAGTTTTTGTAAATCTTTTTTTTTTTTTTTTGCCTAATTTAGGTGAGTCTACTACCCTTTAAATGAAAGACGAGATCGAAGAAAAAAAACTGACCCCTTCTTAAAGCATACTGTAGGCAACATTTAGATCCATTGAAATGCATAAAATAAAGGAAAAACTGTGTTTGATTTAATCATTTGTAAAGTGTTTTGCTAAGTGTTTTGTAAATCTGTTTTGTTTTGAAATAATCCAACAATTTATTTAAAATAATTACTCTCTCATAAATGTTGTGAAATAATAATTTGTTCAAACCCTTATTTCTTATAGACAACAATCTATATAGACTATATAAAATTTAATTTTGAAGGGCACGTGACGTATCTGCACTGTCAACACCGTGTAAATATCAAGTTGTAAAAAAATAAAATAAATATCAAGTTGTAAAATATGTAATAGGACATTGTTTTTTTAAACATAAACATGGTTAGACTGACACCTACTGTTTTGGCGTGCATGTGTGTAAATGCGGTACTTGCAGAAAAAAATATTATAATATCCTGCGAGATTCTTATAAATGACACTTTTTATTAAATACAACACATTGGCACTGGTTACAAATAAAAACATGCCACTCACAGACTACATTTTCACAAATAATGCAATTAGAAAATTTATATTAAAAACTAACAGTATTATGAAATATAGCTCAGGCATGTTGTGCTTTATTAAATATATAAAATATTTGCCTTCCCATTTTAAATATTTACATTTTTAATACTTAAATTGTGAATTATGATCATTATGAATATCGATGCATTTCACGCATTCGGTTACCTGAAACACCAGACAGTCAAAAAGGACACACAAAATCATTGTGTCACAATTAAATGAACATAGCAGCAGCACGCGTAAGTTACTCTCGGATCTGTAATGATCGATCGGTGAATATCAGTGCCACATGCCTCAATCCAACAGACCTAAGTTTTACTGACATGTGTCAGTAGACAACCCACAAACGGAATGGTATGAGCCACTGGACATCGGAAGTGCCACTCGACGAGCCACCACTAAACAGTGACATGAGCCACTGGACACCGGAAGTGCCACTCGACGAGCCACTAAACGGAGTGGCATGAGCCACTGGACACCGGAAGTGCCACTCGACGAGCCACTGGTACGAGCCAATTGAAACCGGAAGTGCCACAAAACACAGTGGCATGTGCCACTGGCTTCTGTGCGTAAGATGCCATGCCACTTAATGTTAAAACCCCTTCTCACGTTCTCCTTAACTCAACATGGCCGCCGCTGTTTGTTTCAAATCCCCTCTCACCGTCCCGACAAATCGCATCGAAAAATACCCATTTGCTTATTTACGACGGTGACCAAAAACACACATTTTGCCTTAATACTAGCATCCCTTTGGTTTAGTTTTGCCTGGCTTGAGTTGCGAGCCGTCGTTTATTTACCTTGAGATTCAAACGCGAGCGCCTTCACTTTAGCGCCCTGCAGAAACGACAACGAAAATCTTTCGCGCATTCGACCTCTAATTAAAGTGCTTGTTTTTCAAGCTTTCTCACCCATTTTCAAGCTCATCGCAAGCGGACGGTGTCTTCTTTCTCTTCACCATGAGTTCGAAGATTTTGAAGAGCAAAACTTGACGAATGTGAACATATTCAAAGCGCAAACGAGGTCAGGCAAAGTCGTCCTCTCCTGGCTGCAGCTCCTACTGGGGTTCAACTCCGCGCAGCGCAACTGGGAGCTCTCGTAGCCACAGTAACTCTTGACTCACAAACTCACTACTTTTATCAAAACAACAAACACCTGTCACTTACATTAATGTTTATTATTAAAACCTCCAATATCACAACGTGGCTGTTCGTGCGTAGGCTTTTAATGACTTTTTGGTAAAAACAAACCTATGCGTACAGCCACTATTCTCTGTCTGGACTTTGCTTACTCGACCTACGTCATCAAAACTTAATGAGCAGATTCTGGTTTAGTATTAGAATTTTAAAAAATTCGCTCAGTGCCACCAACAGTGCAAACATGTGCCCCAAAAACATGCAAAACGTGTACGTTGATATCATTATCTCAACAGTGACCACTGACTAGATCACGTACAAAAGGGGTTGTGGGCTGGTGCTTTGAAAACACAGCTATAAATTTAACATATCACATGATTCATCAACAGTTATAACAATGGGAATCAGCATTTCTGACTTGTCTCGAATATCCCATCTCTCCCCCTTTATAGATTAATAATGTTTTCACTATTCAAATTTCGTTCAAATAGGGTGTGTCTTCAGATCTCTGTAGCTATAGATCTCAGTTTCAAAATATCATAAAGTATATCTGACATTACAGTTTATTCAAACAGAACAAAAAAGACTTACTTAGTCTATAAGTTTTTACTTTATAAATTATCTAATTCATTTTTACATCCACAGCAAATACGCATGTTTAAGCAAATACGCATGTTTAGATGTTTTGAGATCAACTGCTTACTATTTTATGTTATTATGTTAGCTGTAACCTATATTGACAACTGTTTTCTTTGTTGCCAGTGCAAAGCTGTCAGTGAAAAACAACTTTAATCGGGATTCACCCCATCAATAACATTGTAATAATAATGTCTTTATGAAATGATAGATGCTTGGGCAATGCTGCTGACCTCAGCTGCTTTATCATCAACAGCTGCAGCTGTCAGTGCCACATCACTGTTTGAGATGAGCACTAGGATAAAAGAAAACAGGCTTTATTTTATAATTTAAAGTATGTAAAGACATTTGCTTCCAGGTTTACACATTTCATAAAGTCAAAACTGAAGTATAATGTTTGCATTGTATGAAGGTCTGAGTTTGCTTAGAAACTCATTGTGATTGACTGCTTGATGATAAATGATGATTGTCAGCAGCACCAACATAACATAAAGGTGTATTCACGGCTTAATGACTACGTGCAAGAAATTATACAAAAATGCAAAGCCTGTTTGTTTACACCACAACGGCTACCTAAACTGTAAGTAACAGCCAGCAGCACTATCGCTTGAGAAAGTTTTTCCGCTAACTTGCTAGCTAGAGAGTTTCCCTACCGCTCCGTTTGCAGTAAAACCATACATGCAGCTCATAATGTGTAAGCAGTATTTATAACAAAAATATTTTTTTGAGTACTATACCTGTTAAGGAGATTTCTTATTGACTTTGAAAAACTCCACGGTATCCAGAGAGCCTTGAATAAAGGGGTAGCAGGAGAACCACTGAAAGCTGCATCCCTTCCTGTTTTTCTCTGCTCTTAAGCACGCCCACCACAACTCAAAAACAAATGCCGTGATTGGTCAATATGCTACGCGTTGACGCGTGCGTAAATTGATAGATAGATAAGTTGGCCAATCCACAATAATTAACGTCCAGAGGCGGACTTTCAAAAGCAGCCAATGAAGACAAACGTAACACGGCGCAATTTTATTGATCTCGGAACATTTTTAAAATAAAGGTCCCACCCTGCTGAACTAAAAAAATATATTATAACAAAAATATTATATTATATTATATTATATTATATTATATTATATTATATTATATTATATTATATTATATTATATTATATTATATTCACAATGATTACATTAATTTCAAACAAAGCAAAGTCTCGCAGGAAAATTAATTGATGTAAAAATAAATTAATATATTGAAAATGTAACATAGAGCCATGGATTAACAATGCAATTTTATAATGTGAAATTGTATAGTTATATACAATACGAATAGTTTTTATTTGTATTATGCTGAATGTTGTAAATTCAATTTTATTACTTTAGTTTTTTTTCTAAATACTTATGCATTTAAAAAATAATAATTATGCATTATATTGTTGCAGATCATAAGTCATTTTTTTATATTCTGAACAGTGAACATAGAAGGGCAATATTCATAAGTCATTGTTCCTGTACATCGTTCACCAAACTAGCCAATCAGCATGCGAGCCCACAAACATTTTGACTTCTATAGCCAATAGAATTCAGATTCACTTTGATTGATTTCTGAGAGGGCCAATACCATAATGGTATTTGTAGCTCTGCTCTGAATTCATATTAGCTATTCAAGCCTTTCTGGGCGTGGTTGGGCAGACTTGTAGATTTTTTGCCCTGACTTCCAGTTCGGCACAGCGATTTTGGTGGCAGGACAGCGTCGGGGTTGTTGTAGAAGTTACTGGGTCACATCGTAGCAGACCGAGACAAGCAATCATGACTTCAACAAATATGTTTCAGGGACTTGAAAATAATGCCAAACCAAGTTCAAGGTATGAGCAGTGTGATGATTTGTTTGGACCAACCCGGTGTTTTCTGTGTTCAGCTATCTGTTTATCTGAATCCGCGATAGGTGAAAGAGGAACTTGAGCATGTCCAAGAGCTAAAGCTAACTGAGATTAGCTAAGTAAGTTAGTATTAAACCAGATTGGTTTGACATGTGCGCTACGAGTTCGTTTAAATGTATTTATTAAAATTAGCATACAGTAGACTCTGTTGGGGAAATATGAACTCTTCGTTTGAGTTAACTGTTAGGTGATTATTTATTGTTAGCTGTTAGCGGAACACCTCCTGAGGCTCTTTTTGTTGTCAGCCATGTAGTCAAGTTTAAAAAATGAACTTTGCAACCAGAACACTCAGATTAAAAAAAGTGCAAATTTGAATAAATTTGTATTTGTGCGCAACGCTAACTTTGAAGTCAGCGCTTTTACTTGAGGTAAAGAAACAAAGTATTACCACAGGGCTACATTTGTGTAGTGTCTGTGGTTTTGTAAAAAGTAAATCAATTGTTTATTAGTTATGGTTAGGTAAATGTGACTTACTGAAAAGAAATTCCTACAAAATAAGGAACATTCAGTGAAAATATAATTTTAGTATACTTTTAATATTGACTTAGTAAGGCCATGTTAAAGATTGAAAAGTAACTTTGGTGCTCTTAATCTTTAAATGATATTGAGACATTAGCTTGGATTTTACACACAAGGTCACAAATTTTAAAATTTGCTCTTGATGTCTCGTTAAAGTCAGACCGCCTAAACTTTACCATTGCAGTGTTCCCTCCTACAGGTTATGATGGCGTTGTTGTGCAGTGATATAAAATTACCTCTTCATGAATAAATAAAAATAAAAGCAAATTTTCGTCTTACTTGGTTAAATTAGCATCAATGTTATCTTAAAAGCTATACACATCTATATATCTTCACATTTTATATTTGTAATGTTTTCATATTATTTTATATACAAGTCTCTATGGCTGTTTGCAGGGTACTAAGACCTCCAGGTGGAGGGTCCAGCAATCTCTTTGGTGGATATGAGGAAGAGGCGCCTTCGTCTAGACGGCCAAACAAAATGTCCTCTACTATTTTTGCCCCTGCAGAAGAGAGTCATTCTCCCAAACGCACCAATCCCCCAGGTGAGAGCTTATGTGAGGAACAGTTGTTTGTCTATTAGCAGAGATAATATTTTATTATTCTCACGTTAGTCTGGGGCCTCTTGCACTTTGAGTAGAAATCACTGCACAAGTCAGTAGGTTTTGCAGGGTGGAATAAATAAAAAAAAATTTGATCTGTTTAAATACTCTCTTGCTTTCTCATACAAACGTTATGTTCCTACCTCCAATGTGCCAACAGGCTCACTTTGCATTTGTTGTCTTGTCACAAAAAGCAACATCAAAGCCATTTTGTAAATTGACAAATTAGCCCGTCAGATAACTGGCTAAAATGTAAGTCCATATAAAAGCCGTACTGATGAAAGTGCTATTAGATAAGGTCAAAGGAAATGAAAAATAGCACATTTATTAGTGCAGCTGGATTTTGAAAGTTGTGGTATCATTGTTATTCTTCTTTCAGGTGTATAAAGGATACAGACTTTATTGTCTACCCTTAATTGTCTCAAATGTTTGGCTCATACCAGCATTCAACCAAAGCGTCTCATCTTTTACTCTTTTAAAATGTATTACCTTGAAATTCTTCAAAGCATGTTGTGACTGGTTGACATGTTCTTTTCAGGGCATTCAGCCAAATCAAATATGTGAATCCTATGGTTGTATTGAAAGCCAGCATCTGTGCATCTACAAGCTTATGCATCATTCTCTTTTTGTTTCAGGTGGAAAAAGCAGTGGAATATTTGGGGGGCCAGATACTCCGCAGACCCAGAGCAGGCCTAATCCACCTGGTGGAGCTGCCAGTAATATCTTTGGGGGTGCAGAATCAAACCCACCACCTGTAAAAAGTCACCCAAACAAACCAAAAGTAAGCCAGGGCTCATGGATAAAAGTTTTGGTTTCCGCAAAACCCTGAAATTCTGGAGAACCACCAGTTTTAAACTCTTAATACTTTTCTGTTTACATAGGACAACTTATCTGTGGGTGTTCCAGCTACACCGGATCCACCAGGTAAGTAAACGATGTAATTTACAAACCATTAGTCTTATCACTATTCACACCCCTTATTTATTCTTTATCCCTTACCAGTGGCTTAATTTTCCACTCTTTCTCCTTCTCTCTCGCAGCCCCAGTGCCGAAGCAAGAACCTGTAGTTGAAGTGGTGAAGGCTGAGGCAGTTTCTCCACAACCCATACCTGAAAAAGAACCACCTACTCCAGAGCCAGCAGCCCCAGAACCAGCAGCCAATCAGAATTCTGAGCCAGCCACAAAACAACCATCAGACAAGGACCACGAGCCACGTCTCGGACCACGCCCTCGCTCTCACAACAAAGTGCTCAACCCACCTGGTGGAAAGTCTAGTGTGGTCTTCTACTAGTCCATTGCTCTTACCTTGTGTCTTCATGTTTCTTTTTTTCCATTTGCTTATGCTTTCAACTATTGCTTTTTTCCTTGGGCTTTTCTTTTCATTCCTTTTTTTGCTTTTGCACTTTCAGATTCATTCCTCATTTGCCCTTTCTCCACTTCATTTAGTTAGAATAACTGTTGCTGTCACTAATACAGATGAATGGTTATCGTACCTTCGAATTGTTCGCGTTGACTGTTCTTTTATTTTTCTTTTTGTTTTCGAAAACTTATAATGTATACGGTTGTAATGAAACTCGGCAGAGTCTATGCAATGCTCAACTGGAACCACTGACGGTGGCCAAAGGAAATTCTTTAGCATCAGCATGTTCAGATTTACTCTTTGAAACTCTGTGAATGTGTTCAAATGGCCTTGGCAATCAAAAGAAATGACTTTTGTGCAGGAAGACGACGGTTTTCATATTCTTTGTCGTCCAGATATCCCCTTGTTTTTGTGACTGTGTAGTAAGATACAAAGCCAACTGTGAAGATTAGCTTTTGTGAGAAACCAAAAAAGCACAACTGTTATAGCTGATAATCGCCTGTGCCAAGGGAGAAAATGCGTACAATCATCGTTATTTACCTTGTTATCAAACTATTAAAATGTCCACACAGTAATCGTATATCACAAACCAAAATGCACTGACCACACGCATGAATGTAGCTATCTACCCTAAAATCTAGATAAACCTCTGATAGGCTGGATGCTAAAGGGAAGTACTTAAAAAGTTGCTGTGCCGTGACTTTGTCGTACTGCTTCTTTTGAATTTCATCTGTGTTCCCTGTAGCCATCAGCAGTATTTATGTTTTCAATAAAAGTGGTAGTTGGATGTGATATGTTTATTGAAATGTGGAAGAACTTCTCCACATACAAGTGCGATCCTAACCCAAAATTCTTCAGTGGTTGCTTAGCAATGTGACTGGCTGAGATGATGTCACAGGGGCCTGTGACTTACAATACACCTCTGTTTTGATTTGTATGCTGTTTTGTATTGCCGATTTTGTTCATGACAATAAAAGAATGTTTTACCATGTTGCTTAAAATAAACTAACCCTCTTAATTTAAACAGTGACTTATTTTGCATGGGCTTGCTAAATCTTTACTGAATCAGGACCATGGGGCAGTTGCCCAGACAGATTTTAGATTAATCCGTGTCAAGGCCGCCTTAGTTATATTGGGACATTTAATAGTTTTTACAAAAACTTTACTTTTGTGCATCATGAGACAAAACAATGGCACTTGATATATAGTATGTGAAGATATATCAGTGCAAGATGTTTTAGGGCAGCTCAAACATGCGTTTTAGTTTAGAACTATGCCATGTCTGGGAAACCGCCCCTATATTATAGTATTAAACAAAATCGCTGGTTGTTCAGTTCAGGGACAAAATAGGATATAGAAGGATTTACGTTGGTTTATAAATGTTTTTTTATTCATCTGTTTGTGTTCAGGGTGTTGATTTCCTGCTTTCCATTTTTTAAACAAACTATATTTTGTCTTTGTGATCACAAGTGCAAAATGTGTATATATGATGTCACAGTTTTTTTTTAACTTAAATTCTTTTAACACGGAAAATGTTTTAAAAAGTTTGACAGAATCAGGTCTTAAAGGTGCAGTGTGTAAATTTTAGCGCCATCTAGTGGTGAGGTGCTGGTGAATTGCAACCAATAGCTCAGTCCACTGCTATGGTAGCCGCCACCGGACAAACATGCCATCAGAGACAACTTAGTAAAAAAGTTTGTCCATTAAGGGTTTCTGTAGAAGCATGGCAGCACAAAATGGTGACTTCCATGTAAGGGGACCCTCGGTATATATAGATAAAAACGTCTCATTCTAAGGTCATAAACACATAGCGGTTCATTATGAAAGTCTTTATACACCACTGATAATATAGTTTTGTATATTATTTTGCATTTCTGTCAAGAGATCCTTCTAAAAATTACACACTGCACCTTAAGAAAGAGTGATACAAAATCCTAGATACTTTTGTATAAAGTCAGTTAAATGCAGTGACCATCATGACCAAACTGTGATGGATTTGGCATTGGCAAGTGATTTCAGCCATGTGACCATAGAAATGTGAATTTCAAATTTGTCTATTTGGTCTATACTAGTCTGTTTGGAAATGATTTTTTTACAGAGCACTTTTTTAATCTTTATTCTCGTATTGACAAAATATTCAAATGAATATCTTTAATAAGCCATCATTTGTGTTTTTACAATTTTACTGAGAATTGTGAAAAATTCAATTTGCTGACTCAAGCCTGTTAGATCATGATCTGGGTAAATTAATTAGTGTATACTTGTAAGGTTTACTTCTACTCTTTTTAACAGTGAACATAAACAAAACGCGTCCAATCTCTTTGTTTTGTCATTTATTTATTTAAAACTATTTGTATAGCCGAGTATCCCACTCGATAATACAGATGTTTTCGACTTCATACGTTGCTGCGTAGATCGATCGGCATGTGACAAGTACCGCGAGAGCGATTCAAAGTAACATATTTCGAATAGCTCTCGCGGGACTTTGATGTCATACCTTGATCTGCCCAGCCACACCCTACAAATTGTTGATGGTGTTCATGCACATTCACTCCAGTCCACACGCAATCATTGCGATAACAACTGCCCTGCGCGTTTTCAAACATATGCTGACATTTCTTAAAACAAAGAAGCCTTGATTGACTTAATTGTTCACTGAATTATGCGAATTTAGTTGACTTTCAGCCTACCAATCGTTTAACTTATGCTAACTCAGCTGTTTAGTAATAAGCTTTAAGATTTACCACAAGTCATAATCCTTATCGTTAATAGTGTTTGTGTGAAACCCTGCGATGAGCCATCACATTCAGTCCATGCAGTAGCTGTGACGTCAGCCAGCAATAGTCATCGCCGCCCGAGCAGCAACGGAAACAGCATCACGAGCCCCCGCCGCCCTGTCAACCACCGGATTGATTTCTAATGGCAAAAATCATCAATCCACCATAACGCTTAAAATTCACAGGCGATTTTCAGTGACAGCACTAGCCGGTGTGCACAGCGCGTGGTAGCTATTTATTTTCGTATTTATTTATTTATTTTCCTTTCTCCGTTGAATTTCAGTAATGGCAGGGCTCACGGGCTGCGGCGGTTGAGAGGCAGGTGCATCGTCACGCTCTCGTTGGGCGTTAATGTGATGGATTCCGCAACGAGATGGACGAAACCCAGCTCAACTTTTACGGTTAACCGATCCTGCGGGGAATAATCAAGGCGAGTCCGTTTTGGCTACCGACGCTTTGGCGCAGGAACGCGAGCTGAGGGCTCGTCTCCTCACCAGAGCGCAACAAATATTGAAAACGATTTAAACGGCCTTTAAGATTTCCCGTAATCTGATGCTTGTGGCATCGGTCCATGGACTGAAAAGTGTATCATGTACACCTGATGACATTTCCATGGAAACCTTTGCTTTTGGATGAGCAAATCGCTGCTATTTCGAGTCGTGTCATTCTGCGCTGTATCGGGTCATTTATTCTGTATCTAACAACAAACTACGATCAAACGTCGCCAAGATGATGGAGCTGGATGAGGTGGTGTATCAGGACGATTATGGGGCCGTATCTGTCATGTCGGAGCGGGTATCGGGCCTGGCCAGCAGCATCTACCGGGAGTTCGAGCGCCTCATCCAGAGCTACGATGAGGAGGTGGTGAAAGAGCTGATGCCACTCGTGGTGAATGTGTTGGAGAACCTCGACTCGGTTCTGACAGAGAACCAGGAGCATGAGGTGGAGCTGGAACTTCTGAAGGAGGACAACGAGCAACTCATCACACAGTATGAACGGGAGAAATCGCTCCGCAAACAGGCGGAGGAGGTGAGAGTGTCTGCCTGTCTATTTTGGTCATATGATAATAATGTTATGACTCCATTACCCATCCCATCAGGTTATCATCCTCTTTTCCTTTCCAGACAGAAGAGCTTGATTACATTATTTTTTTATCATGTGTGTGTAAACATTTACAATGATCCCAAAACCCCATCCCTCATGCACATTAGAAAGCTCATCATCAAGTTATTTTGTAAGGTCAATCTGGTGTCCTTCAATTCTGCATTGTGATGCATGACAACTTTATCTAATAAGTCTTTGTCCATCACCCGTAAACATAAACTCCAACCTATTGTAAAATATGGACTAAACCAAATGTCAGTAAACTAACCTAGAAAGTGCCCATGTTTGACATTAAAACCACCCTTCTGGTTTACTCTTATAATAAAATTTGTATGCAAGTGATCTGTCTCCAAAAATATACACTCTTTTAAATAAATAATACAAAGTAAAATGCATGCAATTTCATTTTAAATTGTGCTTTTGTTCAAAGTGACTTGCAGTCCATTTAATTTAAACATTTTATTATCATGTGGTCTCTGAAATCAAACCCATGACCTTTGCAGTGCTATCGCAAGCCTCTACCAGTTGAGCTTCAGAAACCATTTTTGGCATCATCATTGGTGCTGCTATTGTGGCCAGACAGCAGCTACAGGGGACAGATGCCCTTTAATACCCTAAAAAAGCATTATTTCTGCACAGTAACATTTGCAAAACTTCTCTGAACACTATAACTACATCATCAACTGAAAGGCAAAGACATTATTGGATTTTTTGTTGTTATGCACGATAGGTTGTTAATAAAATGTGTTTTCTTTTATGATACAAGTCACTGCTGTAATTGGGCAGATTAAGTGAGTGCACATAACATGGAGAGAGAGAGTGATGATAGTGCTGTCAAAACTGAGAAATGGTTGCTTTACAAGCTACAGAGTGCAGTGTGTCTTTATTATTGTAACAGGAGATTAAACATAAAAAATAAAGGCTTGTGTTGAGGAACATTCACGATATATAGAACAAGCAGATAATGTCATTGTAACTAATGCTTCTCTTACTTAACTCGATTTCATCCATTTTCTTTTGAATTGTCAATTTATGCAATAATGCACATGTATCTATTTCGAATGGTTTGTTTGTTAATGCTGAAAGAAAGACATAGAAAGCTGTGCTCCATAACGGTCAATGGCCAGCATTATTTGATTTTGTTACACAGTTTTGTGTCTGTTTACAATTATTAGGTCTACTCAACTCATTTTTATACCATAGTAATGTTTTTTTAAATAATGTATACCAAGAAAGCAATGTTACGCCATTGACCTTTGGTCGTTTTGTAAGGCTTATTGATGTACATTCTGCACGCTCACAGCCTCCTTTGCAAAACCAATACCGGCTGGAAGTGAATTTTTAATGTTTTGGAAATGCACCTTGTTTAAACAATGCAAGATTGATCCATAAAGTATGTGTTGTTTTGGGGTACAAAGGACAAAAGTTCATGGAGGACGTGTAGGGAGGGTGATTATGGGCAATCAATTCTCTTATATAAGAAGCCTGGCTCGCACTGTAACTCGATTCTCATATTATAAGATAGACTTGAAGCACAGAGTGAGTGAGAGAGATAGTAAGGGATGGAGAGAGAGAGGCTGTAAACAGCATTCTCCAGTTTCTTCTCCTGTGGGATTATGGCAGACTATAATGCACACAGTAAGGACAACCATCACTCCATCTTTCAGTCTTTCTCTTACACAGACCGCATTATATACTAACAGACAATCTGTATGCAAAACATTTTAAATGTAATCATTTATAAACTAAGTATCATTGCCATAAACACCTCTGATCTAACAGTGTACACTACATTTATAAATATCTTTTATGATCCTTGCATTAGACATTAGATTTATGAATTATTTACATTCATCTAAAGCAAAGTGGCAGTGCAGGTGCACTTGGCTCTGGTTCAAACTTGTCACATATGATTTAATGGTTAACCACAAATGCATGATCATTTTAATAAGGGTCCTATTGGTCATTCTGCAGAATGGATCTTGTTGGATAGCCAATGTGGCAGGAACTCAAATTATTATTTCGGGATTCCTTGTGTTGTTGTTACTTTATAAAAGTCATTACGTCATCTTGTAATGGCTCTAATCCCAAATCTAGACCTGGATGTATAGAGTACTTGATATCACTCTATATTTCAAAACACTAAAACTTGAAATGACATGATTGGTCCATGGAGTTTAAATGAACTGGTTTGAAGTGTATGTATGTTAGTGTGTTTTGTTCTTCTCTTTACTCTGCTGGGATTACTGAATTCCAGGAGGTTGTCTGTGGCAGGGCCGCACTGCAGAAAGAGCCTATTGTGTTCCACTTAAATCTTTGCAACTCAGAGTCACCACACATGGCATGGAGGGTGTGTGGGATATATCTGGGTAACTGTTTATGTGTCTAAATGTGACTGTATTGTATTCAAAGGACCACCCCTTCTCTAAACTTCTCTTCTATCTTGTCTTAAGTCTTCTGGTTCATAGTGTGACTATGGGTAATCCTGCACTTTGAGAGTAAGCACCGTTATACATGGACACTCCACTGTAGTGTTATATACCTGAGAGATCATAACATACACAGTACATTCATCAGTACATGAAGATTCAAACCCTCTGAGTGCATCTTTTTTTGTAAATGAGCATTTTATGTTTAGTTTCAGTAATTTCACTTTAATGCCAATGGGTTATTAGTCAGTTATTGAAATGTCTTATTTTCCCAAATGACACTTTAGTCATTTCATTGGTATTCAACTAATTTTACTGTCTTTCACTGCAAAACCAAGTATGTGCACTTCAAAAAATGTCTTCAGTCACTCTTCACTGTCCTTTCTGAATAAATGTAAAAGACTTGCATGTGCAGCATCGTTCATCCAATAGTTTTTTTGTGGACTTAAAGGGACACTCCACATTTTTTGAAAATATAGGCTTATTTTCCAGCTTCCCTGGAGTTAAACATTAGATTTTTACCATTTTGAAATCCATTCAACCGATCTCTGGGTCTGGCAGTACCATTTTTAGCATTGCTTAGCACAATCCATTGAATCTGATTAGACCATTAGCATCGCACTCAAAAATGGCCAAAGAGTTGCGATATTTTTCCTATTTTAAACTTGACTCTTCTGTAGTTACATCATAAGAGGAAATATAGTCCCCTTGGTTACTTTCAATAGCAGGGAAATATTTTTGGGTGCTGTGTAATATTTTTGCGCCTACTGCAGTCAATGGTACAGCAGCAAAGTCCTTGATTATTATTCCAGAATGAGAGTATGGTTCCTAGCCATATTGCCCTAGAAAATTGCAACGTTTAATTTTCCTTCGGTCTTAGTACATGATGTAACTACTACAGAAGAGTCGAGTTTTAAATAGGAAAAATATCGAAACTCTTTGGTCATTTTTGAGCGTGATGCTAATGGTCTTATCAGATTCAATAGATTATGCTAAGCAATGCAAAAGGTGGGACCACCAGACTCAGAAATCGGCTAAATGGATTCCAAAACGGTAAAAAGCAAAAGTTTAACTAAAAATGTGTCCCTTTAAAGGACTTTCCATTTCTGCCAACAGAATGACCTAAGCTGTGATAAAGTGGATTTAAATCAAAAGTATTTTATGTAAGGGATAATGTAGAGGCAGCCGGTAGTTATCGGGAAATAAGCCCCGACAGTGTGATCAGGACCCGACGCGAAGCGGAGGGTCTTGTATCACACTGAAGGGGCTTATTTCCCGATAACTACCGGCTGACTCTACATTATCCCGCTTATTACACGGCTACTTGTCACATAAGAAAAAAAACTGGACATGAATATGAATTTGAAACATTTTATTGGCATATTTGTTTTAAATTAACATTTTTATCCTTCCGCGAAACTTTGCACAGATGCATAAAATGATCGTAATACCTTATTAAGATCCTCTGCTTCATACTTGTCTGTCTCCATTTTTTTCTCTTTTAGCCAGTCTTTGAGAAGTTTTAATGCCCATTCTGTATTTTTTTGTGTGTTAGCTTCGTAGCTGTCATGCTCTATTTTGTCAAGTTCAGTCTCAGTAAGCTCTCTGTGTCTTGTCGTGGTTGTCCAGTGTTTGTCACAAGATGGCGCCAAACAGACAGTAATCTTTATTGATCTTTATTGGCGCGGAGCGATCTTACTCGTAAAAGTAGTACCGGCTATGCGTTATTATTTTGGAGCGGTTATTATTCGAAAAGAACGAACCTGCAAATGTCTCAACTGACCAATCAGAATCAAGCATTCCAGAGAGCCGTGTAATAAGAACGTATAATACGCACCAGGCACATTCAGGTTAATATCATCATTAAATCATTTTTAACAGAGGTGGAGTTTAGAGGTTTTTGCATCTTTTTGCATCCTCATATATTGTATTGAAACTAAACAGAGCCAATAAAATGTACAGTAACTCTTCATTAAAATGATAATATTAATACCATTGATATTATGTGGCAGATCACCATTGAACTGTTACACAGTCTATATAAAAAACTGATAGGAAGTATGTTTTTCACATCTTGTATTCAGGCTGTAAGATATTGGATCTGACCTTGTATGAATGTCTGTGTGTTAACAGAAGTTCATTGAATTTGAAGATGCCTTGGAGGCAGAGAAAAAGGAGTTACAGTCCATGGTTGACACCTTAGAGCTACAATCAAAACAACTGGAGCTGAAGACCAAGAACTACGCTGATCAGAGTGAGTTCATGCAGTCGTAAACACACACCTGTGTGACATAACATAAGTGTTTTACACAACAGAGGTTTGAGCACATTGCCCCATTAAGGCGTGATGTTTCTCTCCTGCAGTTTCTCGTCTAGAAGAACGAGAATCGGACATGAAAAAAGAGTATAATGCTCTTCACCAGCGCCATACAGAGGTCAGTCAAAACCCTAACAAGAATTCAAACCTCAAAGAAGCTCAGATATAACATCATATACACTGACATAAGTTTGATTTTCTCTAGATGATACAGACATATGTGGAACATATTGAACGTTCAAAAATGCAACAGGGAAGCGGTAACCAGGAGTCCACAGGCTGCGGACGGGCGTGAGTAACACATTTACATAATGAAATATAATGATAAGGGATATTTGGCGTGCTGTCTGAGCTCCGAATATTAGCTATTGGCGGCTGGTGACTTCTTTTTTCGAGGGTGCTCGATGCAAAGTTTGTCACAACATCTATGTAGTCTGTCATGTGTGTGGTTCGTAATTTCAAAATATGTGTTCTGCGTGTCGAGTGACCCTATGTGCATCACGTGTCTTGTCAAAATAAGTGCCTGCTGCAGACGCGTCTAAAGGGTTTATAATAAAAGAGACACTTGCGTTTGCCAGATACTCGCATAATCTCATGTGTAATCAGAGTTTAGTGTTAAGTGAGTGTCTTGCGTGTATTTTGTGAACGTGAGCATCTCTTTTATCATAAACGGTTTTGACGCATGTGTAGCAGGCACTTACTTTGGCAAAACACATGATGCACATGGTTCACATGACGCAAAAAACACATTTTGAAAACATGAGCAACACATATTTTGAATTTGCGCCTCTCAAATGAGTAGTCACGAGCCGCCACTGATATTAGCCTGAACCCAGAGTACTCCCCCTCCATAACTGGGATAGATATACGTGTTAAACGTGTTATAACGTTATAAATTGTTGAATATACGTTTTAGATATACGCCTTCAATTACATTTTGGTATGTTTATGGGACTCTTTGAAACAATTTTCGGTTGCTTTGTGCTTCTAATCATGTTTTGTTGGTAACAAGCTGGAAAACCTATAACAGAATCCTTTCAGTTGTGAATTAAATAAACTTTGAAAACAAACTACTAGAAGTGCAAACTAATATTCTCTTGTTTTGAAACTTCAGGCATTCTGTGTAATTGGTTTACTGTTTGGATGTATAGGCAGTTTGGATGGTACAAAATGGTCCAATTATTGGAAGAGTTGCTGTGGAGATGTTGTTGCTAGGCGCTGGGTGATGATGCTCCGTGACAGATTGTCATGTCTTGCTTAGTCAGAGCTAGCTTTTGGCTTTCTTGCAGTCACACTTGGTAGACATGTCTGCCCACATTTTAACACAATTAAATGATTTTTATCAATTACACCTTTTTATGGATTATACTCAAATACATTTGTGATTTTGAGTTTTTTTTTTTTTTACATTAAATGAGATTGAGAGCCGATATGAGTTTAACTTTGACATTTACTTACAGAAGTATGACTATGATTTGTTAAAAAAAAGTTATAACCTCCCTAACACATTTCATGAACATCGTTCATTGTGACGTGTGTCATTGTTTGCAGTTTCATCATGTTTACAATTTCAACACAGACTAATAATAAGAATTTCATCAGTTATTATTTACAGTTTATGGCTATCTCGTATGCTATGTCTGTAATTTGTTTTATGTAAGTATACGTTATGCGTGCATGTGTGTGTGTGTGTGTTCACTTTGTGTTTTTGTCTCTTTCTTTTTCTGTGCGTGTGCTGCTGTGTGTGTCAGCAGTCAACGACACACCTGGAGGAAAAGGTAAAAATGCCCCACAATCTCTGACCTTTACCCAAAACCTTTTTGCCCTTAACCCCCATTAAGATCTTTTCTTTAAAGTTTAAACCCACCGCCCTCTCTGCATTCTCTAAACTTGAACCCAAATCCTTTTCGGTTTAATAGTCAGAGAATCTGACCAGTACCTCTTTCTCCTCTTTGGGTTTTGTGTGTTTGTGTGCATTCATGCTTTTCACTAAATTTAAGAGTTCATTTTTGTGTTTGACACCGAGTCTACACTTGACACAGTTGATGATGTGATGTGACACACCGCGGCAGTTTGATTAGTTCACACTGGAAGCATCTTAGCTACAACATTCAGAGAATATTCACTAGCATAGCACAGTTACTTTTGCCAAAAGTGAAATGGATGACAAGGTTTTAGTTAAAAATCTACCGAAAAAGTAAACTTTAACAGATGCTTCCAGTGTAAATTTGATATGATTTGCAGCATAGAAAGGGTGTAAGGGTCAGTTTGGTCATTAAAGTTTAACTTCTTTTACCTCTCCCTTTCTGCAGTAAAACAGATCGCCCCCCGTCATTGAGTTTGTATCCTGGTGGAGATGGCATGGTACGTGGGGGTCCTGGGGGGGCTAAAATGGTTTCATCAGACGTCTGGCATTCCAGTGATCTCAGCAGACCTGTCTACGTCCCTGGCTATCAGGTGTGACAGATATGACTCTGATCCAAAGTGCCAGGGGAGGAGTCATAACAGTCATCATTCTGTCTGCCACTCCCACTTATACCTGTTTGTATCAGGTCAATGGGTGATTGTTAAATGGACCTCAGCAGGTCAACAAGGGTCCATTTTGGTTTGGCCTTTTATCATTTACTTTGTTTACTTTTGTTACTTTATTTTCGTGCAGTGATTGACATTTTTGGTCATATTAAGTCATCTGAGATGAACAGATGGGTTTTGAGCAAGCTTGTTTAATAGATGAAATCACATTATTGTGAAACATCAATACACACGTTCTTAAACATCTGTTCTGTAAAGAAAATGTGATGTTTGTGTGTGTGACTGACCATTTTTCTAGCAATTCCAGTCACATGATCATGTCTAAGGCAGTTTTGAGTTATTGCTTTCATGTGATGATGTTTATTTATAATAATAATTTTTATATTGTCATTTTAGTTTATTCGTTTTTTTGTATTGTCATAATGGAAGGATAAAAGTGTGCTGAACACATAATATGAGCAGCTTTGATATATTGAGAATAACGGTTAGTTTTAGTTGAATAGGCATTATAATAATTCCATAATAAATTAATTGAGTATGTCAGTGCCTATCTGCTTGTTTGATACATTGAATTTTCTTTTCAGGAGGACGGCTCAGATTCAGATTCTGTTGCAGCCACGCCCAGCAGCACAGGCAGCAAATCAAACACTCCCACATCATCTGTTCCCTCGGCGACAGTTACCCCTCTTAATGATGGGCTGGTATCAGTGGGAGAGATTGAAATGTCCCGGGGGAGAGGCCACAAAAATGCAAAACGCCTTAGTAGAAACATGGAGGTCCAGGTCTCTCAGGAAACCAGGAACGTCAGCATTGGTGAGAGAGAAAGTGAAACGTTTAAGCAAACATGGAAGGGGGTTACAAAATGTAATAAAATTAATAAATTAAATAAAAAATATATATTAAATGATTTACATTTAGGCGAACAAGGAAGGAGATTACGAAATTTAATAAAATTTATGTATTAAATTGTTAAAAATTATAATTACATTATTTACATTTAGGCAAACAAGGAAGGAGGTTACAAAATGTGAAATTAGTTTATTAAATAATAAAATGATTTACATTTAGGCAAACAAGAAAGGAGGTTACAAAATGAAAAACATTTTTAATTAAAAATATTAAATGATTTACATTTAGGCAAACAAGAAAGTACACTGTCAGAAATAAAAGTACAAAACTGTACCTTTTCTGTCACTGGGGCTGTACCCTAAGTTTCCGTTTGATACCTTTACAGGAATACAAAACAGAATACAATTTTGGGTAGATTACCCTACCTTAAGGACCTACATTGTTAGAAAAAAGTCAAAATATGTACCCTAGCTGTCATTGGGGCTGCATACTTTAAAAATGTAATTGTATGGACCATTAGGTACAGATATGTAAACATTTAGTACCAATATGTACCTTTAAGATACTTATATGTATTTTTGAGGTACTAAAGAGCTCTCTTTGGTCCCAGAATGTACTTCTGAGGTACTAAAATGAAATCATTAGGTGCAAAGCTGTACTTTTTGAAAGGGTACAGCCCCAGTGACAGAAAAGGTACAGTTTTGTACCTTTATTTCTGAGAGTGTAGGTTACAAAATGAAATAAATTAAAAATATATATATATTAATGATTTACATTTAGGCAAACAAGAAAGGAGGTTACATAATGTAATAAAATTAGTTTATTAAATAATAAAATGATTTACATTTTTGGCAAACAAGGAAGGAGGTTACAAAATGTAATTAAAAGAAGTTTATTAAATAAAAATAATAATAAAATGTTTTATATTTAGGCAAACAAGGAACAAGGTTAAAAAATGTAATAAAATTAATTTATTAAATAAAAAATCATAAAATTATTTACATTTAGGCAAACGAAGAAGGAGGTTACAAAATGTAATAAATTAATTGATTAAATTAATTAAAAAACAATGTTTTGAAACTTTAGAAAATGTTTTTTTTAGTAAATGTTTTTTCTCATTTTTAATAATTTGTGTACCCATAAGAAAGAAAAGATCACAAATAATCTCATTATCTTAATTATTTCTTAGAGACATCATCGAGATAAAATGAAGAGCAAACAGAAGTTTTTGCTTAAGGCTCCGCCTTTTCTCCTGAGAAAAAAACAGAAATCTCACAAATGTCTACATTGAAGTTTAAGAAGAGATGTCAAACTCAAAAATTTCTCAATAAATTGACCTGAATCCAGTTTAATTTACCTATGCATTTGACATTAATTTTATAGCTCCAATTTTAGAAGAAACATTTGAAACTTGGTTCTTTAAATTACATATTGTTTAGTCTGTCTCTAAGCCGTAAATTATCCTCTGGGTATGTGTGTGTGTGTGTGTGTGTGTGTGTGTGTGTGTGTGTGTGTGTGTGTGTGTGTGTGTGTGTGTGTGTGTAGGTATGGGCAGTAGCGATGAGTGGTCAGAATTTCAAGAAATTATAGACTCAACACCAGAGCTGGACATGTGCTTGGACCCTCGAATTTTTGGAGGAGGAAACAGGTAGACATCTCACACACACTATACTCAATAAACAACAAGTAAACATTTGCTTTAACCTCATTACACAATTAACTGGAAACATTTAAGTTTTGCTTTGTAATAAATTACTAAATTGAAATTGCATGCTAAAAAGTTGTCTAATCTACAACATAGTGGCAAATCATACAAGGCAAGTAAAAATGGGATACCAATAATAACAAAATATTCTCACTTCTTTGAAGTCCTTCTCAAGGCATAGTGAATGAAGCCTTCGGTATCAACACAGACTCTCTGTACCATGAGATCAAAGATGCTAAGTCAGACATAATTGGTGATGTGGACGCTGGAGCTGAACTACTAGGTAAACTTAAGGAGCAGTTCATATGCATCCTTTGACCTCCGCTTTAGTTACAGCTGTTTATGCACATGCAGGGGTTACCATGTTTTAAATATCACCTGCATTTATGCGATGTTTATACATTTATTGATTATATGTTTGAATCATTTTAAGCATTGTAGCTAAGCATATAGTGGCTGTGTTGCTGTTATTTTTTGCACTTTGAACTGCACGCCACAGGATTGCTGGATGTATCCAAAGCAAGCTCTCATGGATGTATCTCCTGCCCTTTGAGCATTTTGGTCTGATCAAATCGACTTTTTTCAGTTCATTTCAGTCATTTATGTTTGGAATTTTTTCATTTGTTTGTTTCATTATCAAGGTAGAGCTTTTGTTGATTTCTTTTGTCTCAGTATGAAGGTGGATCTTTCATTTGATTGGCCTTCTCACTCACTGACCCTTGACCCCTCTCTATGCTTCCTTCCTGTCTGTGCTTCTCTCGGCCACACCCCTAGGGGAATTCTCAGGTGTGTATCTAATCACCGATTGGTTGGTATTTTATTTCTCCATTTTATTTGCTCTTCATACTTTCATTAGTTCAACATCAATGTAAAACATGCTAGACAACAGAATTAATCGCATAACTTTTGCAATTTACTAGCAAAGAATAGCAAATCTGTTTAGGATAACATTATTGGCCTTATTGGTCTGTGGCCAGCATAGGCGGAGTTTGGGGGGCGGGCAAGGGGGTCATTGACCCCCCCAGAATAAACAGAATTATGTTTTTGTCTGAGCTGTTAATTAAACAGAAATATGAGAATTCAGGATAAACTGAGTAACTTAAGGCTAATATAGATTTAATTAATTTAAACCATATTTAAAGGTGTACACTGTCGCTAATCTCAAAGTATTGCAGTACCCTTGTTTGCCGGTAGGTGCCCCCTATGCACAAATGCGAAACTCCGCCTATGGTGCCCAGTCGCAATAAACTAAAGGGACTTTTTGTGACTTCTATTAAAATTAATAACCCTTATGCAAATGTTATTCATGTAAATGTATTAAACATTTAGCTTTCTTTAAAGTAACTTTTATTTGATAATAATAAAACAACCTCTTTAAATATGACAAAACACAGGATTTCTTCTTTAATGAAAGCTAAGGATGTTTTTCGTTTCGTTATCTTTACATTATAAGACAATTATGAAAAGTTTTAGCAAGTGTTTTCGTATGTGTATAATGACAAACTACTTTTATCTTCAGTATCTAACATGTGCCTATCCATGTTTTTCTTTCTTCTCAATCTGTTTTAACATCATATCATTTAATTCTATCATCTTCTTTATCTTTTAATATTCTCTTCTATTTGCACATTTCAAACCTTCACTCCTCCTGTGCTCCAATGTCCTGCATCTCGCATTCCTCTTGTATCCTCCTTGGCTCTCTGTTTCAGTCCGGGATGATTTCTTTGGTAAGGCTCATGGCCTCATTTTTCCCTATGTTGTTTTGTAGTAGGACATTATGACACCTTACTGTGATGTCATCATTTCTAGTTTTGCCTTAGTGTGATTTTCCCCATTGCTTCTGCTGCCTATTAAATATGGCCGCTATGTGCTGTGCTTTAAATGCATGGCTTTAATGCTTATAATAATATTATTTATCATTAGTTTATATTAATTTTGGATGTCCATAGTTCAGGTTAAACTCTGATTAGATTTACCTTATATGAGTATTGCACAATAAATAATTAATAAATAAAAAGCACTAAAATAAATGGTTAAACGGTGCTCCTTACACTTTTGAAAATAATGGTGTTACAAAAGGTTCTTCAAAGCAATGCCATAGAAGAACCATTTTTGGTTGCCCAAAAATGGTTCAGTCAAGGTTTTTACCTGCTTTTTTTCTAACTTTTTGTGAAACAGAAAGGTTCTTCAAATGTTAAACCGTACAGACGAAAATGGTTCTTCTAATCTATAGCATTGTGTATTACCATTATTGTAAGACTGTAGTCTGTTTATTTGATGTACTGTACAAGAATTCATGGTAGTCTGTTGTCCTGCTAACAGTGTTTTTCACACAGGAATGGGAAAAGAGGTGGAAAATCTTCTAACAGAGAACAAACAGCTACTGGAGACCAAGTAAGACTGAAAAAGCGTCTGTGTGTCAGTGCATGTATGCATGTGTATCAGGGTTGAGAAATATCATGGACAAGAATTTTGTTTAACAAGATTAAGGATTAGAATTAGATATAAATGTATCTTTTTTAAGTACTTTCCATGTTGTCAAAACATTTTTATCAACCTTCAGCTTTCATTAAGTTCATTAAGTAGTTCGGCTGTGTGACAAATCAATTTTTTTAAATGATTTAAAATGTCCACGAACAGCCATAAAGACAATATTTTATTAAAGGTGCCGTAAAATGTAAATCTATATTTATCTAGACAAAGATGAATAATAGTAGTTCTTTGTCTGATACAGGCTCAAATATAAGGTTTGTTTGCACACACACAGCGCTACTGAAATTAGCAGCATTTTTGGGTGAACTATCACTTTAATAAAGCCACATACCTTCTATGTTGGTATCAGGGATCAATGTAACATATTGTATCAATGCATTCTTTGGCACCCTTAAGTCTCTCAATTAAAAAAGATTAGAATTTAACACAGTTGCTGTGCAGACATTGCCCACCTGCACATCTACATCTATTACAGGTAGACATGTAGATCTATGCCGGTTTTAAAGCAATGTTCTGACATGTGTAGGAATGCACTGAACATTGTGAAGAATGACTTGATTGCTAAAGTGGACGAGCTGTCAAGTGAACAGGAAGTTCTTCGGGAAGAGCTGGAAACGGTGAAACAGTCCAAGACCAAAGTGGACCAGCGGGTTAAAGAACTGGAGGAGGAGCTCAAGAGGTAAAACCTCAGTATGGATTATCCCTGCTTGTCAGATATCCACAGTATCTGCAATGTTCCAGTGATGCTCCACCAATTTGCGTCTGAATGTCTCTTTCATTGAAGGTTGAGAGCAGAGGCTTTAGGATCATCTCAGGATTGTAAAGATGAAGGTGGAGACGATGTAAGTTAAACATTTTAGTCACATTCCAAACCTAATGTCTCAAATAACCGCATATGCTTGTTGCATTTGATATATTAATATTAATATTACTCATGATAAGAATTTGAGAGAATTTGCTGCCTGGCTAAAAAGTTGCACACTGTTATTTTTATTGGAACAATCTTAGCTTTGATTGACACATATTTATTTCAGCATTGCTTTAACAGCCTTATGCAATATCACAATGTGCATTTCCTTCCAGATTTGCATTCATTTTTGGCTAAGATTTTGTATTGATTACTGGAGAGGTCCATTTAATGGGGTTTAGGTCAAGACTCTGTATTGACCATTACATATATGAAATTAACCTCCTTAACAGTTTTTTTTTCTTGATCCAGACCAGTAATTCTGAAATACAGCAACATCTTTTTCACATCTGTCATCAGTTAAGGTTAAAACAGTATTTTAAATCCAAACCGCAACATTTTTCGGCCAGGCGGTGTATTAATACTGTAAATAAACAGTCAATGATTGGCCTTGCTTTGTCACGCTCTATCAGTTTTCAATTAAAAATGCTACGAATAATAAACCTCTGTGCAATGCTTTACGCGGCTCCTGCTTAACGCTATGAAATGCAAGCTTGTGTGAAGCCCTAAAAACTAACCTCAGCTCTACTGCTGCTCTGTGCTGTATTGCTCTATGGTGCAGTACTCGTCTCCTCTGCAGGACGACGTTGCCATGACGCAGAGGCGACGGTTTACGCGTGTGGAGATGGCCCGTGTACTGATGGAGCGGAACCAGTACAAGGAAAGACTGATGGAGCTTCAAGAGGCCGTGCGCTGGACCGAGATGATCAGGTGATGGAAATGTAGCATTTAAACATATATAAGCCAACTTGCATTCACACATATAAAATCATTACAAGAGCAGATACAACCCATCCATTATCTTATCACAAACCTTCATCTTTTTTATCCACTTTGCTCCCACAGGGCTTCTCGGGAGAGTCCTCCACTACCCGAGAAAAAGAAATCTATAATATGGCAGTTGTGAGTATTTCACCAGGTTTTGACATTTCCAGTGTCTGCAAAGATAATGATTGTTTTCAGACCATTTAAACATTTTTATTAGGTTCATGCAGATGTCCAAGAACTGGATAACAGCATTTGGACGACTTTAGTTTTGCTTTATTGTCTTCTACACTCCCAGAAATACCCATAACTTTTTTCTTGATCTGTTCACTTCCCCCTATTTTTTTCCTCCAGCTTCGCACGTCTTTTCAGTTCTTCTGCGAGTCCTCCTCCAGTGAAACGGCCTTACACCAGTGTCAACATCCACTACAAGTCTCCTTCTATTGCTGGCTACAACCAGAGGCGCTCACAAACCATGTGTCAGATCTCCACATCCAACTGCATCCTGGAGTTCCTGCCTGAAGAGTGAGAACATATGAATATGTGTCTGTGTGTCATGTGACCTTACATCTTCATTCACACACAAGTCTATTTGTTCTCTCTCGTTCTCTGTGTCCATCTTAGTGTATTCTCTCTCTTTCTCACGCTCAGGCAAGCTGACGCCATCTAAATGCTGTGTGCTAATACTGCATTTGACTGTTAGCTTTTCACACTGACAGTCTCACACACATATGAGAAATATTTTATACGGTAACAGCAATAGATGTACAGTAAATTATTGTCTGACCCATTTACAGACATACAATTAGTTAATTCATCTGAATTACGACATAAGCTGTATTTATACTGGTATGATACAAACTATCTATAATATAATAAGAAATATTTATTTAGATTTTATTTAAGAATTGTCAGTTTTTGACATGTTAGTAATTTTTTATTTAAATATCTGTAAAAAAAAAAGATTTGTTGGTTCAACTTAAAAGAGTAAGTTAACTGGCTACCTTAATATTTAAAGAGTTAATTCAGCAAAAAAAACGTAATATTTTTAAGTTGAATGAACTAAAATTTTAAGGTAACCACTAGCCAGGTAACTTTCATTAGCCGTCTTTATCTTAAACATATGTTTATATAAACACATACATTACAGGTTAATGCTTCATTGCAGGCTGTTACGAGTGAAGCTCCTGCTTCGCTCCTCGATCACCACTAGAGGGAGCCAGCCCCTGGGTATTAGTGTTATTCAGACTACGTTTCCCATGAGCCCACATACCTGAACTGATTTCGCCTGCACCTGATTCCCATCACTCTGCCTATTTAAGACTCTTAGCAATGGGCTCTCTTTGCGAAGTCTTGATTTGCTCTGGCATCATTTCTAAGCGTTATTATTCTGTCTGATTACCCCGTGCCTACTTTGGAGTGTTTATTGACTATTCTGATTGTCTGCCGCCTGCCCCGACCTCTGCTTGTGTTTTGACTATTCTTTGCCCGCTGCCTGCCTTGACATCTGCCTGTTTACTCACTACGAGATTGCCTTACCCTCCATATATGTGTTTGCTGGTGTTTGACCCTGCCTGTACGACAACGAGTGAAATAAAGTTTGCAAATGGATCCTCAGCCTACTGGAGCTTCATTACAGAAGACTTCGCCGCAAAGCGATCCAGCGACCGTCTCTCAAATCACTACGGAGTTGTCGGTTCAAGCTCACCAGCTAGCAGCACAACAACAACAACTCGGACACCTTAGCACCGTAACCGAGGAGTTGGTTAGGACTTTACAAAGGTTACAGATCTCTCCGTCCGCAGCGACGAATGCTTCATCGAGCGGAAGTGCTCATTCAGCATCGGCTACTGTGAACCCTCGATTAGCCTTTCCTGAGAAGTTCAACGGTGATCCAGCCAAATGTAAGGGCTTCTTATTACAATGCTCTCTGTTTGTCTCGCAACAACCGGGTTTATACCCCACGCATGCAAGCCGAATCGCATTTGTGTGCAATTTACTCACTGATAAAGCGTTGGACTGGGCTACTGCCGTTTGGAAGGACGACGGCTCGATTTTCCCTACCTTTGAGGTTTTCTTGGCTAAATTTCGAGAGGTGTTTGAACATACTGCCGGAGGAGAGAATGCAGGTGAGCGTCTCATTACCATTAGTCAGGGTGATCGCATAGCTGCGGATTATGCTTTGGAGTTTCGCACACTCGCTGCTCAGACTGGGTGGCCCGAAGGCCCTTTAAAACTGATGTATCGACGCGGATTAAACCACGAATTGCAAGCGGAATTGGCCTGCCGTGATGAGGGGAGAGATTTAGCAGCATTTATTGACTTATCTATCCAGATAGATAACCTAATCCGGTCCCGTCGTCATTACACTCAGCCCAGTTTCTTCCCGACTCCCTCCGAACCCATGCAGCTGGGTTATACTCATCTCACTCAGGAGGAGAGAGATCGAAGGATTAAGAATAATCTGTGCCTGTACTGTGGTAAACCTGGACACGTTCTGGCTACCTGTCCCACCAGACCTCCTCCTCGCAAAACCACCATGGTGAGTGCTTTAATTCATTCCTCTCAACGTAACATAGAAGTCCCAGTTCAAATAGTCACTGATGAAGGATGTATCTCTACCTCTGCTTTAATTGACTCTGGAGCTGCAGGAAATTTCATGTCCCAAAGTTTTGCTCACTGTCATAATCTACAATTAACATCTTGTCCATCTCATTTAACAGTCGAGACGATAGACGGAAAACCCATTGGAGAGGGGAATATTGAGTACTGTACCGGCAAAATTCACTTACAAGTTGGATCTCTGCATCACGAACACATCACCTTTTACATCATCCCCTCTCAACATTATTCAGTAATTCTAGGACTGCCATGGCTGGAGGAACACAACCCCCACATTTCATGGAGGGAACACCAAATAGTTAAGTGGAGCGATAAATGTCTCTCAACCTGCCTGTCATCCATTCATCCTGTTACTTCCCTTAACACTATCATTACATCTGAGGATTTTGCAACATGTAAACTACCTCCAGAATATGCTGACCTCAGTAGAGCCTTTAGCAAAGAGGGCGCGTCTCAATTACCACCACATCGCCCAAACGACTGTAGTATCGAGCTGTTACCAGGCACCATACCACCTAGGGGGCGAATTTTCCCTCTCTCTCAACCTGAAACCGAGGCCATGAACAAATACATTGAGGAGGAACTAGCTAAGGGATTCATCCGTCACTCCGTCTCTCCTGCGTCATCTAGTTTTTTCTTTGTGAAGAAGAAGGATGGCACTCTTCGACCATGCATCGACTACCGAGCTCTCAATGATATCTCGGTAAAATTCAGGTACCCACTACCACTAGTTCCAGCAGCCCTAGAGCAATTACGTACGGCAAAATTCTTCACCAAGCTTGACTTGCGATGTGCTTACAACCTTATTCGTATCAAGGAAGGAGACGAGTGGAAAACAGCCTTTTCTACTAAATCTGGTCACTACGAATACTTAGTGATGCCCTTCGGCCTTTCTGTCAGTCCCTCTGTCTTCCAGTCTTTCATCAATGATGTGTTTCGAGACATGTTGGACCGGTGGGTCATTACCTACATCGACGATATTTTAGTATACTCCAGTAACCTTGAAGAACACATCCAACATGTAAGAACAGTATTAAAGCGTCTCATTCAATACCAACTGTATGCCAAAGCGGAGAAGTGTGAGTTTCATCAGACGTCAACATCATATTTAGGATACATCATATCATCGGATGGAGTTGCAATGGATGAATCTAAAGTCAAAGCTGTACTCGATTGGCCCAGACCGCAAACCCTTAAGGAAATACAACGCTTCCTGGGATTTGCTAACTTCTACAGACGCTTCATCCGTAATTTCAGTACTGTAGCAGCCCCTCTCACCGCCATGACCAAACGCTCAACGTCCCGCCTCTCTTGGTCTCCTCAAGCTCTAGATGCCTTTCAGGAATTAAAGAAAAGATTCACATCTGCACCAATCCTTCATCATCCCAATCCAAACCTACCTTTCATTGTCGAAATAGATGCTTCCAACATCGGTATTGGTGCCATTCTTTCACAACGTCACGGATCACCTGCCAAAATGCACCCTTGTGCTTTCTTCTCACGCAAACTCTCAGCTGCAGAACGCAACTATGATGTGGGCGACCGTGAATTACTGGGCATGAAGGCCGCTTTCGAAGAATGGAGGCACTGGTTAGAAGGGGCTCAGAATCCTTTTACAGTTCTCACTGATCACAAAAACCTGGAATATCTTCGGATCGCTAAGAGAATGAACCCCCGACAGGCAAGATGGTCGATGTTTTTTACCCGCTTCAACTTTTCAGTCACGTATATACCGGGATCAAAGAACACTAAGGCTGACGCTTTGTCTCGCTGCTATGAGGACTCCGACCCACCCAACCCTCCCAGAAACATCATCTCTGAGACCCTCATTCTTTCCCCCATCCAGTGGGATATCATGACAGAGATCAACCAGGCTAATGCTCAATCTCCACCACCAGCTCAATGTCCCCTCAACAAAACCTTCGTAAGCGAACCTATCCGTGAGAAGCTCATCAGACTGATTCACTCATCACCCAGCACAGGTCACCCAGGTATTACAGGCACCCTTAATATACTACAGGAGAAATTTTGGTGGTCATCCATGTCTAAGGACACCATTGCTTTCGTCAATAACTGCTACACCTGTAATACATCCAAATCCTCCCATCAGCGACCTGCCGGACTACTACAACCTCTCCTCATTCCACAACGCCCCTGGTCGCACATAGCGATAGATTTTGTCACTGATCTCCCCAAGTCCAACAATCACACAGTCATTCTGACAGTAGTGGACAGATTTTCTAAAGCCTGTCGGCTCATTCCCCTACCCAAACTCCCCACGGCTTTTCAAACAGCTGAAACCTTGTGCAACTGGGTCTTTCGATTTTATGGACTTCCCGAAGACATTGTATCCGACCGAGGGCCACAGTTTACCTCTAAGGTATGGTCTGCCTTTTTTAAACAGTTAAATGTCAATATCAGTCTCACATCAGGATATCACCCACAATCCAATGGACAAACTGAAAGGATGAACCAGGAACTTACTCGCTTTCTCCGCTCGTATTGCAACCAGAACCAACAGGACTGGAGCAGATATTTAATGTGGGCCGAATATGCACAGAACTCACTAACCAAATCCTCTACGGGGTTAACTCCCTTCAAGTGTATCTTAGGATTTCAACCTCCCTTCTTTTCTTGGTCTGATGAACACTCTAATCTACCCGCCATTAACGACTGGTTTCAAAGAAGCGAAGAGACCTGGGAACAAGCTCATCACCATCTCCAACGAGCCGTCAGGAGACAAAAGGTTCAGGCCGATCGCCACCGCAGAGCCAATCCCGAGTACAGACCCGGACAGTGGGTCTGGCTATCCACCAGAGACCTGCGTCTCAAACTACCCTGCAAGAAACTCAGTCCCAGGTATGTGGGTCCTTTCAAAATCTCTAAACAAATAACTCCTGTATCATTTCGTTTAAATTTGCCTCCCACTTATCGCATCTCTCCTACATTTCATGTTTCTCTGCTGAAACCCGCTGGTGGTCCGAGGGAGGAGCAGGAGGACACGACCACTGGGCAGGATCCCCAGCCCCTGCGCATAGATGGTGAGGAGGCTTATCTGGTCCACGACCTCCTCGATTCCAGACGTCGGGGTAATAAATTACAATATCTGGTCGATTGGGAAGGGTACGGTCCCGAGGAACGATCTTGGGTGGAGGTCAGAGATATCCTTGACCCATCACTCATCACACAATTTCACCGAGACAATCCTGGGAAGCCGGCCCCTCGACCTCGTGGTAGACCCCGGCGTCATCCGCCTCCTCGCTTCGGGAGCCGCTCGCAGGGGGGGGGTTCTGTTACGAGTGAAGCTCCTGCTTCGCTCCTCGATCACCACTAGAGGGAGCCAGCCCCTGGGTATTAGTGTTATTCAGACTACGTTTCCCATGAGCCCACATACCTGAACTGATTTCGCCTGCACCTGATTCCCATCACTCTGCCTATTTAAGACTCTTAGCAATGGGCTCTCTTTGCGAAGTCTTGATTTGCTCTGGCATCATTTCTAAGCGTTATTATTCTGTCTGATTACCCCGTGCCTACTTTGGAGTGTTTATTGACTATTCTGATTGTCTGCCGCCTGCCCCGACCTCTGCTTGTGTTTTGACTATTCTTTGCCCGCTGCCTGCCTTGACATCTGCCTGTTTACTCACTACGAGATTGCCTTACCCTCCATATATGTGTTTGCTGGTGTTTGACCCTGCCTGTACGACAACGAGTGAAATAAAGTTTGCAAATGGATCCTCAGCCTACTGGAGCTTCATTACACAGGCCTTGTGCTTTTTTGCCAGTGTGTCTCTATGTTATGTGTGCAGCAGTATAACACTTACCGTTTAACATCTCGCTGTGCGTCTGTCTTTTATGTCTGCTGTGATTCTTTTTGGCCTCGGTGGGCTGGCTGGCTTGCTGACTCTCTCGCTCTTTCGCTCAAGCTTCCTCTCTCTTTTGCTTCATCCTATAGACTTCCCAGTAACGGTGTTGCGTCTCTCCTCAGCGATTCGGCGCTCTGTACCCGCAGAGAGCAGCGTCGAGAGCAATACCGGCAAGTGCGTGAGCACATGCGCCGGAAAGACGGTCCCATGCAGACCTGCGGCTGGAGCGTCCCACCCCGATTCAAACAGGTATCTGGATCTATGTTGACCCTGTCAGCAGTGCATCAACAGACTGAGGTTATACTGGAATAGCATAATAACAGTATACTTGTATCATCACTGCAGTGTGTACAACTGTGGTGTCGCAAAAGGCGATGTCATCAACTTGAGCTGCCATTTCCAGTGAGGTGAATGAACCAGAAGTAATCCTGACTAAATAAGACTTAAATGTTAGGTTAAAACTGGATTAAAAATGCAGAATTACTGTTGTTACTCTAAAACCAGACACCAGTTGTTCAATTAAACATGCAGTGTGATGAGGTCATGTTACAAACAGATACATTACAAATTTAAGAATCCAGCATACATCTGTTTAAAATGTTTCTTTTGGATTAATTTGGTACTTTGTCACAATTTATATATTAAGCACTATATGCATCCATCATTAAAGTAATCTAAATGACTCTAGTTGGTTAAAATATGTCATCTGAAGTGAAAAGATACGTTTGTAAGAGAAAGCGGACATTTTGGGCTTAATTAGTGGTCAAGACATGTGTTATTGTAAACATACAGATCAGCACAGTAAATTCAAATATGGCGGCACATTGCTAGCTTCGAAGCTCAGGAACATGATGGCATTTGAATATTATTTATTTAAATGTGCACCTTTTAGAAGGATATCTTGACAGAAATGCAATACATAACTATATTATCAGTGGTGTGTAAACACCTTACAAAATGAGCTGTATTGTTTTTATTACCATAGAATGAGCTATTTTGCGCCGGCATGTTTTTACAGCAGCCCTAAACGGACAAACTGCTCTATAGAGTTAAGTTTTGTCACTATGTTGTCTCAGGCGATGATGTGTTTGTCCTGTGACAGCTACCATAGCTTCACTATGCATTTCGAAAAGAGAGGGGTGAGCTGTAGACTTAGCCATTGGTTGCAATTCACAGTTTTACCACTAGATAAAAATCTACACACTGGTCCTTTAATATATTTGTTTAAAATAAGAAATATTTCACAAGTGTTGCTTTTGATCCTTTGATCATAAGTCAAAAAGTGTGTCAGTGAAAAAAAGGAAAAGCTCACACCTGTTGCCAAGCAAATAAACTACACCTGTACTTGTGTTGTTGCATTGTCAGAGGTTACGCTAAATGTAGGAATGTTTAGCTTTATGTCGTGCTGGTTTCTGGAATGGCAACAGTATTAGGGTTGCCATAGGTATGTTTGTCAGGGTTGCCGTGGTGACGGTGTCACCGTGGCTCTAACTGTGATCTCCCACAGAATGGCTCCCAGGCGGACAGCGGCCAAGATGCCACAGCGAAGAGGACACAGGCAAGTCTCAGCGGCAGAGGGCCAGCATGCACCTCTCCCATCCTGCCCCTTTAAAACCCAGCCCTAACTTATCGTCGACTCAGTCAGCAAATCGTAATGCAGAGACAACAATAAAAGTTTTTGCTATGTTACATACAGTATATGCACCTAGCCAGCACTGAATATTAACCAGCGCAGAGTAATACTATAGCATTCCTGCTTACTAAATGTTGCTAACACTATAAAATCAATGTTCAGCGCACTAGGTACCTGGCTGAAACATCTTAATTTAGATGTTTATATATCCGTTTCTCATGGAGTAAATGTGAATCTGATATGTAAACCCCAGTTTACACTATAACTAAATAGGAGTCAGAATACACTATAAATGTATTATATGTACTATTTTTTAAGATGCCATGTAGATGCCATGGTACATGATGTGACGCTGTGAAAATCAGCCTCATAATCTAATTTTTAGATTAGGAGAATTTAGTTTGATTTTAATCATTGTCTTTACAGTGATTAAAATTTTTGACATTACCCTCTTTAGTCCATATAAAAGATATCAAGGTTATATTTTCGGGTCAGTGACAAGATGAGAAATTCAAAAAACTTAAAAAAAAAAACTTGTTTTAAAAGCACGCATTAGGTTTATTTCAATGCACATAGTGTATTTATGTTAATTTTATGCAGTGAAAAATTACATTGGCACCAATTTTATGAAAGTTAAAACTGAATGGACCTGAAAATGTGTAACCGGCAATTGCGCCACCGAAAAATAAATATTAAATATTTTATCCACCTTAATGGCATGTAAGTGTAATCATAAAAAAAATAAAAAAATTTAAAATATTATTTTATTAGTTATTTCTAAATGTAAATTTGAAAGTAATATTTGTCCTGACATATGCTGAAAACAGCTGTTTTCTAAATAGTTTTTGACAAATGATGTAAAAATGTATGTAAAAAAAATCATATTACACTAAACTAGATGATTATATTTTATTCCACATTTTTATTTATATATTTATATTTTCATTTAAAAATACTAGTTACACCAATTGACACAGACCGGTTAGACCACATTTACATTTTTGCAATTATCCCCCAAAAATTCTTTCAAAATAAAATAAAATCAGAAATTTTAGACTTGGTCCACAAAGTAATTAACGTCAAGTCATTGACCCTTTCACAGAATCTTCTTTACATTATAATTTAATGTAAAAACAGTAAAACACAAGAAATGACTTTACCTGATTATTCACAGACAGGGTCACAAATATGGTAATAATTCAGTGCAATAGTACATATTAAAGTAACATAGTATTATAATCAGAAACAGTCACTTAGTACCATGGTACTGTACTGATATGGTACTACTTTTATAAATGTACCCTGTAATGGTTGTAAGTAAATAAGAGTATATACATTGTATACTCTCTTAGATCAAAGCAAATTAATTTAAATTATCATCGTAGATGTTACTTTGAGATATGGACAACCTGCAGAAATTTGGACAAACTTATCTGTCCCATATCCAAATCTCAACCAACACTTCTTTCTGCCCAGGGCATTTGCTGACAATACAGTGTAACTTCTATCATTGCGCATGCGTCTGCCTTGCAACCCTCTAACAGACTTTAGTCTACTGCTTTGGTTTGCTTTTCTATTGATCTTTTTTCTCTCTATCTGTCTGCTCTGGATCAAAGCGGTCTAAACAAGGGCATGTTGGGTGAATTTAGCATTTTTCTGCCTGTATTGTTTGACAGTTATTTTAATAGCAGTGGCATTCTGAACATCACTGCCTTCCTGTGCCCTTGCAGACCAATGAGAAAGAAGATAATCGTATGAAAAATGTTCCTGTTCCAGTATACTGCCGCCCTCTGGTGGAGAAAGATCCTAACAGGAAGGTACAGGATGCACACACAGAGATAAGAACTTATTTAGTGGTTTCTTATTGAAGTTTTGGACTCAAACGTTTGTTCTGTCGCTCAGCTGTGGTGTGCAGCCGGTGTGGATCTGACTGGGTGGAAGACGTCCAACCAGGAGGCTGCAGACGTAAAGACGACCAATGGCTCAGATCCGCTAACCGGTGAAGCTGAAGTCGGAGACAAGAGCGAGCATAGCTCACCAGAGAAAAAGAAGGTCAGCATCTAAAATAATAAAACAGTGAGGGAGAAGTTATTTAATTGTAAACCAATGTTTAAAATGTACATAGAAAATAAATATGGTATAGATATTGTATACAAAATACATCAGTGTTTCTCAACCAGGGGGCCTAACAGATTTCCAAGGGGCCTTAAGATGACTTAATATTATTCAGAATAAGCATTAAAATAAGATAAAACAATCAAAAATCTATATATTTCTTATAGTTTTTTATTTTTTTAATAAATATACATCTGTATAGTTATGTCAAGCCCTAAAACATAAAGTGAGGGGGGATACTATATAATATTGTTTTGGGCGATAGGGGAGCCTTGAAGTGAAAAAGGTTGAGAACCACTGGTTTACAATATATGAGACCAGTTCTGTAAAATCCAGGCTGAAGTCTCATTATCTAATTTTAAGAATAGGAGCATCAAAGATTCATGTACAACAATTGTTTTCACATTGATTTCAATTTTAATATTTCAAACTCTGTCAATATTGAAGATATTGAGGATATATTTTTACGGAATTTCTTTATATTATGAATTATCAGCCCATTCTCATAAAATGCATATAAATAGCATGCAAGTGTAAAAATTGCGTAATATATACGCCAGATTTCAATTTTGCATGCATATGATACGCCAGTCCTTCCTGTTCACAGCCGTTGTGAACCCAAGCCACTTTTCTTTAGTTTAAAAACATGGTCCCTTCATCTCAGTGGAATAAGATTTTGTAATTTTTCCAGATTATCTGTCAAGATTCATATAAAAAAAAACAGGGCTTGATTCGGTCGTTCTAAAGAGGTGTAAAAAAATGATGTCCTTTCTAATGTTTATATTAACATAAATTCACAAAACATTTCACTAAAGTACTGCTGATGTTGAGCAGTTGGCCACATCCAGTAAAATGAATGGGTCTCTATGGGCATCTGCTGGTTGAAATGATTTATTTCTGTAATTCTTTTATGTTTTTTTCTAAACACCAAATGGCCGAATTCAACACATTACATCTAGATCAATATCCAAAAACAATTTAAATCAAATTAATATCATAATTCATGTGAAATTTTCATACAAATTTGATATTTTACAAAAATACTTCATATCTCCCAAAACACAGCATTAATGTATAGATGGGAAGTAAACAAAAATAATGATATATTATTTGTATCATAAAAAATGTATATATTTTTTGTAATCACTCTTTTAATCTCTGGGGTCATTTTCACCCCCAAGGAACTCTAACGTATACAGGAAAATAGGGGCTTATGAGGGTTAATTTACTCCCCATTTAGTTCTAGGCCTTTACAAATTTCTTTTTTTCTGATGAACACAAAAGAAGAAATTTTGATAAATGTTGATAAGGACACAGCTGGTGACAATCTATTGACTTCCATAGTAGGATAAACATATACTATGGAATTTAACGGGAACCGTCAATTTTGTGCACATACTACCATATGTATCAGCATATCTTCATCATCATTTATCACAATACTTCCATAGCTTTTGTTTAATGGTTTCCACAAGCTGATGACAGAATTTTCATTTTTGGATGAGTCCCTTTAAGTCATAATCAAAAAAACAACAACTGTGCAAACCTTTAACATTAAACATATTGTGTAAGGCGACAAAATAATTAAAGTGAGTTATAAACATCACAAATATACAATATGTTTACATGAAATTTGTATGTCCTTTTTAAGCCTAAGGAACTGCACGAGACAGACTCGATGAGCAGCCGTGTATGGATCCTGACCAGCACTCATTCAGCTAGTAAAGTGGTCATCATCGATGCCAACCAACCCTGCTCACTAGTTGACCAGTTTAATGTGTGTAACGCCCATGTGCTTTGCATCTCCAGTGTTCCAGGTTAGTGTGCCGGTTGTTGGCTTAACATAAATAAAAATGCAATAAATAGTATTCAACAATCACAAGGGTTTCAATTCCATGTACAAGAGATTTGCTCCACATGACATTTTAGCGTAAACTCCAACCCACACATAGAGTTGTAGTCATCGTAGTTGACATATTGCATAATTCTTGGTTACAGTTACAAGTGCATATTTCCATGCATGTGTGTGTGCGTAGCGGCCAGTGAGAGCGATTACCCAGCAGGTGAGATATTTCTGGAGCAGCAGGGCGGAGGCGACGGTGCCTCAGAGGAAAAGGGTGGAGTGGAGGGCATGTTGGCAGGGATCACAATTGTGGGCTGTGCCACCAACTGCAGCGTAGTACGCAGCAACTGTTCCTCTCGCACTGATACGCCTGTGCAGGACCGAAGCCAAGGTAAAATAAATGCTGAATTCAGTGCTAAACTGTGAAAATGCAAGTGTGTGTTTATAAAAAAAGACGGGAGTCCAATCCTTTTGCACTGCTGAAATAATGCTTTACCATTTAAGCTGATTCTTTATTTGTCTTGTATCATAAGTGAATAGTGCATACCCCTAACAAATTGGCAATAGCTTATATTTCCTTGTGCATGTGTGTGTAGCTCCTACAGCTCCTGTGTGTAGAAGTTTGGCAGTGTCACAGTCTGCAGAGGAGGCAACAGAAGCCATTGAGGTGTCAGAGGAGGCGGGGACAACTGAGAACACAGACAACACCCTCAGATCTTTTACAGAGCATGTCTTTACAGACAACACACACAGGTACCTCACACATAAACAGGGTCTTAAACTGTAAAACCACAGTAAACTGTTTAACTTAAAATTTAACCCCTTACTCTCTGCGGACCCGCCGGCAGTTCTAAAAGTGCATCATCAAGTTTTGTTTTGTTTTTAAATTGTAGAGCACAAACTTTTCTGTAAAATAAGACAATTTTTATCAATTTACTCCAAAGTAGATGACTATTTTAAGTTCAGGCATGCATATATATTTATAATTTAATATAAAAAAATTTGAGCATGTGCTTTTTTACATTTTTTTTATTATGTGTGTTAATTTGTCTTTTTTTATTGGTTGAAATAAGATTAGTCACTTGCTTTCAAGTCATTTTGGGAAGGTTCAGTGCTTATAGCATAGGTGTTATATTGACCTAAACTGTCCAAGTATACTTGTATATATACAGTCTTGTTCAAAATAATAGCAGTACAATGTGACTAACCAGAATAATCAAGGTTTTTAGTTTATTTTTTATTGCTAAGTGGCAAACAAGTTACCAGTAGGTTCAGTAGATTCTCAGAAAACAAACAAGACCCAGCATTCATGATATGCACGCTCTTAAGGCTGTGCAATTGGGGTATTAGTTGAAAGGGGTGTGTTCAAAAAAATAGCAGTGTCTACCTTTGACTGTACAAACTCAAAACTATTTTGTACAAACATTTTTTTTTCTGGGATTTAGCAATCCTGTGAACCACTAAACTAATATTTAGTTGTATGACCACAGTTTTTTAAAACTGCTTGACATCTGTGTGGCATGGAGTCAACCAACTTGTGGCACCTCTCAGCTGTTATTCCACTCCATGATTCTTTAACAACATTCCACAATTCATTCACATTTCTTGGTTTTGCTTCAGAAACAGCATTTTTGATATCACCCCACAAGTTCTCAATTGGATTAAGGTCTGGAGATTGGGCTGGCCACTCAATAACATTAATTTTGTTGGTTTGGAACCAAGACTTTGCCCGTTTACTAGTGTGTTTTGGGTCATTGTCTTGTTGAAACAACCATTTCAAGGGCATGTCCTTTTCAGCATAGGGCAACATGACCTCTTCAAGTATTTTAACATATGCAAACTGATCCATGATCCCTGGTATGCGATAAATAGGCCCAACACCATAGTAGGAGAAACATGCCCATATCATGATGCTTGCACCTCCATGCTTCACTGTCTTCACTGTGTACTGTGGCTTGAATTCAGAGTTTGGGGGTCGTCTCACAAACTGCCTGTGGCCCTTGGACCCAAAAAGAACAATTTTACTCTCATCAGTCCACAAAATGTTCCTCCATTTCTCTTTAGGCCAGTTGATGTGTTCTTTGGCAAATTGTAACCTCTTCTGCACATGCCTTTTTTTAACAGAGGGACTTTGCGGGGGATTCTTGAAAATAGATTAGCTTCACACAGACGTCTTCTAACTGTCACAGTACTTACAGGTAACTCCAGACTGTCTTTGATCATCCTGGAGGTGATCATTGGCTGAGCCTTTGCCATTCTGGTTATTCTTCTATCCATTTTGATGGTTGTCTTCCATTTTCTTCCACGTCTCTCTGGTTTTGCTCTCAATTTTAAGGCATTGGAGATCATTTTAGCTTAACAGCCTATCATTTTTTGCACCTCTTTATAGGTTTTTCCCTCTCCAATCAACTTTTTAATCAAAGTACGCTGTTCTTCTGAACAATGTCTTGAACGACCCATTTTCCTCAGCTTTCAAATGCATGTTCAACAAGTGTTGGCTTCATCCTTAAATAGGGGCCACCTGATTCACACCTGTTTCTTCACAAAATTGATGACCTCAGTGATTGAATGCCACACTTTTTTTGAACACACCCCTTTCAACTAATTGCCCAATTGCACAGCCTTAAGAGCGTGCATATCATGAATGCTGGGTCTCATTTGTTTTCTGAAAATCTACCTACTGGTAACTTGTTTGCCACGTAGCAATAAAAAAAATATACTAAAAACCTTGATTATTCTGGTTAGTCACATTGTACTGCTATTATTTTGAACAAGACTGTATATATATATACATATATATATATATACAATATACATATACTGAATGATTTACACAAACAATACAACAACCTACTCTACATATATGTAGAGTAGGTTGTTGTATTGTTTGTGTAAATCATTCAGTGTTTTACATATTAAGATCAATTCAGCATTTCCAGACAAACCTAGCTTTTGTAAGTGATCAGATTTACAATTTAGATCTAAAACAGGACAGGTGAAAAATGTATTCCTACTCTAATCCTTACAGATCGGATTTGTCTTGAGTCAAATGTATTTTGTGTCAATAAGATATAGAAATTGTACAGATTGATGAAAGGATTGGGTGCGTTGTAGAAATTTTGTTTATGCAAGATCAAATTTGCTTGAACGTAACTTGGCTTAACCTTAGGAAATGATTTATGGATGTGCATGTTCTGTTCTGATGTTTGTTATACTGAAACATCAGTGAGGCGGGTGTGCAGAAGGAACGGGTAACATCAGCTCCAAAAGACTCAGAGGAAGGAGGAGACGATGGTGCAGGAACGAGCGCAGCTCCCACCATGTGGCTTGGAGCCCAGAACGGCTGGTAAATATCAGATCACACTATCATTGCTTTATCTCTAACACACACACACACTTACGCAAAGCAATACACAAGCACATACAATAAAATATGTGTATTTTTTGTACATTACTCACAATGTAAAACACACTATTTTTCCCTCAGGCTTTATGTTCACTCGGCGGTGTCAAACTGGAAGAAGTGTCTCCATTCAATCAAACTTAAAGATTCTGTACTAAGCTTGGTGTAAGTGTAAAGGTTTGAAATTTGGTTAAAAATAACTAATAGCTACCATAATGTTTTCCCAATATTTTCTTCTATTTGTGTTGTAGGCATGTGAAGGGCAGGGTTTTGGTTGCGTTAGCCGATGGCACTCTTGCAATCTTCCACAGAGCTGAAGGTTTGCTTCATCTCACCTGTGTTTTGTAGTCAACATACTTAGATAAAATGAAAAGGATCACAGTAATGGATGCATTTGTGTGAAATCTCCACATAGATGGACAATGGGACCTATCTAACTATCATCTAATGGATCTGGGCAGACCCCACCACTCCATCCGATGCATGGCTGTGGTGCATGATAAAGTCTGGTGTGGTAACAAAAACAAGATCCATGTCATCCAGCCTAAGAGTATGCAAATTGAAGTAAGACCTACTGAATATATCGGGTGCCAAATATATTTATCTTCTATTTTTACCTGCGTCAGAAAACATCTGCTGGTTCAAATGCTTTCAGATTCTGTCCTAAAATGTTTGTTCCCTTATTTCTCTGAGTCTGAAGTTTTCATTTGGTCTCTGTGTTTTTCTTTCTGCTTTCTATAGAAATCATTTGACGCTCACCCACGCAAAGAGAGTCAGGTGAGGCAGCTGGCGTGGATCGGTGATGGAGTCTGGGTTTCAATTCGTTTGGATTCAACCCTTCGCCTGTATCATGCACACACACACCAGCATCTACAGGACGTGGATATTGAACCATATGTCAGCAAGATGCTCGGTAACACTTGTTTATGTGACATCATCAACACCAAGGCCTGGTTTATATCATTCTGATAGTTTTATGCAGTTACAGAATAACATGTTTTTTATTGTAGTTGCTATAATCTCTATTTTTGGTTGTATTTGATTGTTTTGTATTGCAACATATTAGGTATATTTTTATGATGTAATTGTAAATATATTTATAATAGTATGTATAGTATATTTTATTGTGCAACTATCTGATAAGTATTCAACTAAAAGAAAACTGACACTAGAAGATCAATTTTTATTTGATGGGCAATATTGTATATATATATATATATATATATATATATTGCCTATTATTTATAAACCTCTAGCAGCAATGAGAGCAATGTTTTACGATCTGCTGCCTTTTCTGTGATTGACAGGTACAGGAAAGTTGGGCTTCTCTTTTGTCAGAATTACTGCTCTGCTGATTGGAGGAAACAGGTTATGGGTGGGAACTGGAAATGGAGTCATCATTTCTATCCCATTGACTGAAAGTAAGTTATATGGATACGCAAAATAACAAGGCCTTTGATCATCCAAACCAAATCTTTTTGAATTGATCAAGCTAAATTTTTCACTTTTATCCACAAACGGTATTAGCTCAAGACTGTTATCGAGCCCTGTGCAAAAGTTTAGACTTTAACCATTGGCCTCAAAACACCAACACCCAAAATACCCAACAATTTTCTGTAGAAAAACCTTACAAACCTTTGCCCTAATTAGGGCCCGAGCACACCGGGGTGCGAGGACCCTATTGTTTTTGCTCGGTTTATTATTATTATTATTATTATTATTATTATTAGGGCCCGAGCACACCGGGGTGCGAGGACCCTATTGTTTTTGCTCGGTTTATTATTATTATTATTATTATTATTATTATTATTATTTATTCTTCTTCTTCTCCAAAGTGAATCGCATTTTTGAGGGGCGAAACATGCTCGAAAACTCATGAAATTTTGCACACATGTCAGAAGTGGCGAAAATTTACATGTGGTATAGGCGCCAGAAGTGGGCGTGTAAAAATGGCTCGATAGCGCCACCTGCAAAATTTCAAGAGAACAGCCCCCCCGCTACGAAAAACGTACAGATACGAAATTTGGTAGGATCATCTATCACCCCAAGACCTACAAAAAAGTCTCTTGGAGCGAAGCTCTAAACCCAACAGGAAGTCCGCCATTTTGATTTTTTGCCTTGATTTTTGTGCAAATTTGGTCATTTCCAGGCTTCATACTTTAACGAACTCCTACTACAGATTTAATCTGATCATCGTCATATTTGGTCAATCTCTTGTAAAGGCCTTTGCGATGTTAAATTGCGGAGATCTTGACTTTTCGTTGGAGGGTGTGTCCGTGGCGGCCTGACAAATTTCTGCATTTTCGCCATGAAACAGGAAGTGGCTCTAACTCAGGCATACAATGTCCAATCTGCCCCACGCTTCACATGTTTGATAAGAGTCTTGGCCTGAACACATTTCAATGCCAATATTCAACTTCACTCATAGCGCCACCTAGAGGTAGGAGAAAATACCATGTTTTACGCTGTGATTTACTGCTCTTAGAGATTTAATCAAATCATCATCATATTCGGTCTGACTGATGTTAAGCCCTTTGCGATGATAAATTGCGAAGATCTTGACTTTTCATTGGAGGGCGTGTCCGTGGCGGCCTGGCAAAGTGTGATGTTTCACCATGAAACAGGAAGCTGTTGTAATTCAGACATACATAGTCCGATCTGCCCCCAACTTCACACGTTTCATAAGGGTCCCGGCCTGAACACATCAACATGGCATAATTCAGTATCAGTCATAGCGCCACCTAGAGGCAGCAGGAAATACCACCTTTTATGCTGTGACTTACTGCTCTTGGAGATTTGATTATATCAACATCATATTTCATCAGTCTAATCTCAAGACCTTGTGTGATGATAAATAGCAACGACCTTGACTTTTCGTTAAAGGGCGTGTCCGTCGCGGCCTCGCAAAATATCGCTAAATGAATCCCATTTTTGACAGCCTAAACGAGCTCAAAAAGTCATGAAACCTTGCACACGTGTCAAAAGTGGCGAATATTTTCATGTGATATAGGCTTCAGAACTTGGGGTGTTAAAATGGCTCTATAGCGCCACCTACAAAAATTCAATAGAGCAGCCCCCCCCGCTACGTTAATCGCACAGATACGAAATGCGGTAGGATCATGTATCACCCCAAGACCTACAAAAAAGTCTCTTGGAGCAAAGCTCTAAACCCCACAGGAAGTCAGCCATTGTGAATTTTCTCTGTAATTTGAGTGCAAATTTTGCCATTTCTGGCCTTCGTATTTTAACAAACTCCTCCTATAAATTTAATCAGATAATCATCATATTTGGTGAGTGTCATCTAAAGGGCTTTGCAATGCTAAATTGCGGAGATCTTGACATTTCAATGGAGGGTGTGTATGTGGCGGCTTGCCAAATTTCTGTTTCTCAATGAAACAGGAAGTTGTTCTAACTCAGGTTTAAAATGTCCAATCTGACCCACGCTTCACAAGTTTGATAATTGTCCTGTCCTGAACACATCAACATGGCAATATTCAGTAAAAGTTATAGCGCCACCTGCTGGAAGCAGGAAATGACATGTTTTACACTGTGATTTACTGCTCATTGAAATGTATTCAGATCATCATCATATTTGGTCAGTCTGAACTTAGGGACTTCACAATGATAAATTGTGAAGATCTTGACATTTCGTTAAAGGGGCGTGTCCGTTGTGGCCTATCAAAGTTTGATTTTTCGCCATGAGAAAGCTGTTGTAACTCAGACATGCAATGTCCGACCTGTCACAGACATCATACATTTGACAAGGGTCCTGGCCTCAACACATCAATGTTACAACAATCAATTACAATCATAGCGCCACCTGCTGCATAAAGAAGTAGTGGCACTTCAAAGTTCCTTTGAATATCCACCTATATTTATCCACGGAAATTTCAATCCCCCTGGTTTATTGCTTTACTAAGGCCATAGAGTGGCGGTGCACATGAGTGCGAGGGCCCTTCCATCACTGCTTGCAGTTTTAATTATTATTTATTCTTCTTCTTCTCCAAAGTGAATCGCATTTTTGAGGGGCGAAACATGCTCGAAAACTCATGAAATTTTGCACACATGTCAGAAGTGGCGAAAATTTACATGTGGTATAGGCGCCAGAAGTGGGCGTGTAGAAATGGCTCGATAGCGCCACCTGCAAAATTTCAAGAGAACAGCCCCCCCGCTACGAAAAACGTACAGATACGAAATTTGGTAGGATCATCTATCACCCCAAGACCTACAAAAAAGTCTCTTGGAGCGAAGCTCTAAACCCAACAGGAAGTCCGCCATTTTTAATTTTTGCCTTGATTTTTGTGCAAATTTGGTCATTTCCAGGCTTCATACTTTAACGAACTCCTCCTACAGATTTAATCCGATCATCGTCATATTTGGTCAATCTCATCTTAAGGCCTTTGCGATGTTAAATTGCGGAGCTTTTGACTTTTCGTTGTAGGGTGTGTCCGTGGCGGCATGACAAATTTCAGCGTTTTCGCCATGAAACAGGAAGTGGTTCTAACTCAGTCATACAATGTCCAATCTGACCCACGCTTCACACGTTTGATAAGGGTCTTGGCCTGAACACATTTCAATGCCAATATTCAGCTTCAGTCATAGCGCCACCTAGAGGCAGCGGGAAATGCCATGTTTCACACTGTGATTTACTGCTCTTAGAGATTTAATCAAATCATTATCATATCAGGTGAGACTGATCTTAAGCCCTTTGCGATGATAAATTGCGAAGATCTTGACTTTTCGTTGAAGGGCGTGTCCGTGGCGGCCTTGCAAAGAGTGATGTTTCTCCATGAGAAAGCTGTTGTGACTCAGGCATGCAATGTCCGACCTGTCACAGACATCATACGTTTGACAAGGGTCCTGGCCTCAACACATCAATGTTACAACAATCAAATACAATCATAGCGCCACCTGCTGCACAAAGGAGGTGTGGCACTTCAAAGTTCCTTTGAATATCCGCTTATATTTACCCACTGAAATTTCAATCCCCCTGGTTCATTGCTTTACTAAGGCCATAAAGTGGCGGTGCACATGCGTGCGAGGGCCCTTCCATCACTGCTTGCAGTTTTAATTATAACTTATCCCTACAATCAAACGGAAATGATAGATGAATACCAATCGTGTACAATGGTTATAAGATCAAAATGCATATTGCTCTTATCTGATTGGTTGATTGGAATGTACTACCAACATCTATTACTTAGCAAAATCATGAAGGACATCCAAAACACAACATATTAATACTTTCCAAATGTCTTGTCAGCAGTACATCACAAACTGCAGTTATGACTCTTCCTGTTTTTGTGCACTAAAGTTATCAACAATTTGGGATTATAAACTGTTTATCTGCTCAGCATGGAACATTAACCTCTAGGCCAGTGGTTCTCAAACTGGGGGCCGCGAGATTGTGCCAGGGGGCCCCCAGTTTTATGACATTTTATAAAAGACATTAATTTATCATGAATTCTGTGTAATTAAACCTAAAAAAATAAGGCTACTAACCAACAGAACTACTTTGTATAATTTAATATGTATTGTCTAATTAAAATGTTACGTTTTAGAACAAAATTGTCATAAACTTTTTTTGTGGGGGCCGCGAAGGAATGCATCGTACACAAGGGGGGCTGCACGCTGAAAAAGTTTGAGAACCACTGCTCTAGGCTACCTCCTTTACTAATCCATCAATTGCCCAGCAACTTCTGTGGCACTTGGCGATCTCCTTTTTCTCCGAACTTATCTGTTTCTTATTCACAATTTTACCCTCTCAATCCGTCGCTATGTCTCATTAGTGTTGCTCTTTTGTCCTGCCCTGTTCCTCTTCCTCTTTCCTGTAGCTGTAGTGCTTCATCGAGGTCAGCTTCTGGGACTGAGGGGTAAGTATGGAGCATTCGGACTCTCATTATATTATGCGCTTCTTTTGGGTTTACATTTATTTCTTATTTTTAATTTATTCCAACTTGATTTCTGTCAGTGTTTTTTTTTTTTTTTTTTTTTTTGGTGTCGTATATGATTTATCTCTATATCTTTGTTATATGTTATTGTTTTGAGTAATAACCATCATGGTGTTTTGTTTCTGTTTATGCATGAATGTTGCATGTTGCAAGTTTTTTTTAAGTAACCATGTTCTCCTCAGCAGTTTCTGGCAGATGTATTATAAATATATAATCAGTGGCCTTAAACGCGAGATTTAGTAATTGGTTTCTGATGTGTTTTTCATGCTCTTGCAGCCAATAAGGTGTCGCCCACATCATCAGGGGGTGTGATACATGTATATGCAGATGACAGTAACTCCGAAAAGAGCAGCTTCATACCGTACTGCTCCATGGCTCAGGCTCAACTCTGTTTTCATGGACACCGGGATGCAGTCAAGTTCTTTGTGACAGTGCCCGGTTAGTATTGATTTTTTATATTTGGTTCTGATTGGTCAGTCATGCCAAATGAGTATTTAGTGTATTACTATATTTATGTTTTTGCTTATGCATGTGCCAGTCATCTTTATCCAAATCGACTTGCATGCATTCACATTTTTATTATTATGTCAATAAGTGAGCTCCCTGCAATGTCATGTGTAATTCTGTCATTTCAACGTATCCCCTCACTTGTTTTCAGGCAATGTGTTGGCCACCCTGAATGGTAGTGTTTTGGACAGCCCATCAGAGTCTCAGGGGTCCACAGCAGCCCCAGCGGACACAGAAGCACAGAGTCTTCAGAACGTGCTGGTGCTGAGTGGAGGAGAGGGTTACATTGACTTTCGTATTGGTAAGAATCTCTACAATTTTTTATCTTGACTTAGACTCATTCTGCATAAAACACTGGATAAAAGAAAACACAAATGTTAAAGGGATAGTTCACCCAAAAATGAAAATTCTGTCATATTTTACTCAATCTTATGTTGTTACAAACCTGTATTCATTTCTTTGTTCTGCTAAACACAAAGGAAGAAATTTGTAATGATGAAGCAGGAAACATAAGCACCATTTACTTATATTGTAGGAAAAATACTACTGTGGAAGTCAATGGTGCTCAAAACAATTTGGTTTCAAACGTTGCTCAGAATATCTTCCTTTGTGTTAAGCAGAACAAATAAATGAATACAGGTTTGTACTAGCATAAGAGTGAGTAAATAATGACAGAATTTTCATTTTTTGGATGAACTATCCCTTTAAAGGCTGGCCTGTGGTCTGGTAATATCAGCACACGCTAATAAATATTCATGAGCTCAGTATAATGACCTCACCATACTTGCATTTACTATTATGTATCATCGTATTTATTCTCTCTATTTCTTAGGTGACGGAGAGGACGATGAGACAGAGGAACCAGCTGATGCCGAATCAGCCACTCAGATCAAGCCGGCATTGTCTAAAGCAGAGAGAAGCCATATCATTGTTTGGCAGGTGTCTTATTGCCCAGAGTAACACTACTGGACACCTCTTGCCTGCCCCCATTTGCCCCATAACTCCACCCCAAAGACAGAATATAAAGTTTTACCTCTTTCTGTAACTATACCCCAAATTCTGCCTTGTAACTACCCCTATAAAAGTCCTATACTGAACCCCGTGGCCTGTATTTTCCTACCCTAAATTATAACTACCTGTGCAATTCGTCGTTTCACCTTAAAACTTTACCCTGCCTAAACACAGCCAGTGTTCAAAACTCTCTGCATCTTATGACTGAATGGCAAATTAAATGCGTATAAACAGCTTAAACCAGTACCAAACTTTGTTATTGGAGAAACTACCCAGTTTTTGCCAAATACCTATTTATACCCATCCCTCAGCACACAGCTCACTGAATTGATAGAAATGTTTTAAGAGTGAAGCTGGATAGAAAATGATTTTCAGAAAAAAAAACGCACATTGGTCCAGACAGAAGGCTTTTGTATAGTTAACCAGTATCACCTGGCTAGATATGGGTAAAGAACAAAGAAACAATGCAAAAGATATACTGAAAGATTCACTGTAGATACATTAAGACAGGTAAATAGGTGATCTGGTTTTAGCACAACCCAAAGCACCGTTTTCATCATTCAAGGGCATTCAACAAAATAATTCAACGAATTGCATCTTATTTTGCAACCTCAGTAAGATGTGTGCTGATTGGATTTGATAACCTCCCTTGGGATTAGGCATGAGGTTAACAGCTAAGGTGGTGTCCCTTTAGCTACAGGTTTGAAAAGATGGAAATCCCACCCAGTCACCTTGTAAATCATCACTCTGTGTTCTCTACTGTATGTGTGGTTAAGTATTAATAAACATGTTTATGTGCTGAAGAATGCTGTTTTTAGCTTTATATATTTATTATGAGTTGGTAGACCAGTACTGCATACATATTATATACTTTAAATATTACAAAAATACAGAAGACAGACACCCAATGTACAAATGAATAATTTATTTGTGATGTGAGGCACCCTTTGGTCATGAGTTCCAACCACAAAACTAAGATAAGACAAAACATTATTGGGATATTCATTCATTATTGCCATTATGTTGTAGTGGACAAAGATGACAAAGTGTATGACCTGTTGGATGTAAAAATGTAAACATTGTCTTTTAAGTGGCTGTAAACATTTCAAGTATTGAGAACGTCAAAACAGTGCAATCAAGGTAACTATAAGGGCATAACTGACCAATAAGAGCATAGAGTAATGAAGTGAAATGTTGGAGAAGAAAATCTAACAAATAGCAGCACGAGCGAAGAAAAGCTAAAGACAAAATCCCTTTATGTTCATAAGCTTAACCAAAAACACTCAGCACCTTAACCTAAGCCACCTCTAGCTAGTATTGAAAAAGCTGTAACTATTTTAAGTATTTTGGTCAATTGACGTCTTAAGCAGAGTTTACTTAAACTATTAGGGAGCATGTATCCTACTGCCAGGATTTCAGTTTTGCTAGATGCAGTTCATTTTCAAACATAGATCCAGTGCTCGCTGCACTCTTCCCAGCACAATAGTTCATCTTCCTTGAACCATAGTAAGATCTCTCTCTGAGCACTTTCAACTGAATCGCTGCCATGGATGACATTCCTGCACAAAAGAAATATAACACAATACATTAAGCATTTGTGTAAACATTCAATTTTAGTTAACCAAACTGTTAATTCACACACATAAACATTAAAACTATAAAAACATACAACCTGCCCACTTCCACACAATAGTCTCCTCTGATAGTGCCTGGTAAAGAATCTGCAGGGTTTGTCTCTCCGAGCATCTTTCTGGACGTCTTTACCACATCCAACCCTTGCCACACCTAAAAAAAACCCACACACAACGTGAAACACAGGGACACACAGTGCATCAAAGGCGCATGACCATGAGCTTTTAGAGGTTAGCATTACATCAGCATGAACGTAAAATACTAGCATACTTTCAGACTATCCCTTACCATAGCTACAACAGGTCCAGAGCTCATGTATTTGACCAAGCCACTGTAGAAAGGTTTCTCCCTCAGATCCCAGTAATGCTGTCTGAGCTTCTCCTCAGATGCCTAAACACAAGATAATATTTAAAGTGACACCATGTAATTTTTCAACCTTCATAATACATTTTCAAGACCCTTGTGATAGTACATCGACTTTAAATAGGTTGAATGACATGTCTACCATAGCCTGACGGGGTCTGTATCACTTTTACTCGTATTTTAAAACTTAGGGTTTGTGGTAGTAACCAGAGCACAAAAAAAAACTACAAAATTCGACTGCTTTACGGCATACGTCACTTCCTCCACACAATTTGTTTTTAACGTGAATTTTGCTGGAGGCTACTTAACGAGTGTAGAGAGCAGTTTCTAATATGTGACTCTGTGGCACAGTCTTTAGTGTCACGGACCTATGACACGGGCGACCCGGGTTCGATTCCCCTTTAAGGCAATTTTTTATATAAACTGTTGATTCATACATAAATGCGATGTTCTTTATAAATTACGGCGATTATATTGCATATAGTTCCCTGTATTCAGATGCTGTGTTCACGTATTTACCTTTCTTTTTACTGTGTCTATGATATTTACATTACAATCCAGGATGCTATAGCACTCAAACTTGCTCACAGTGTAAAACCAAACCCTATTCATTCACCAATCAGATCCGAGCGTTTCTCTCTTCTCTCTTCCTCATTTGCTGCGTTCCGCTGTCACTCGCGTGACGTATTACAAAGCGGCAGACCTAAACGCATCGGTTTACTTGGATTTGGAGCGATTTTCACACAAAAAAGAGGAATAACGAGCGCCATTGCGGAAAATCCTGGTGGCGAGGGAGAGAGAGAGGATGCAACAATATTTGTTTGGAAAAAGGCAAGGAAATACGTCTGGTCGTTTCTGAATTGGAAGGCTGCAGCCTCCGGAGGTCAAATATGCAGGCTGCACACGTCATCAAGCCTGGGTTATTAAGGTAAACTGAGCATTACATTCGCAAGTCATAAGCATACTGCAACAATTTACGATTAACTAAGTATAATAGTCAACTTTGTAATTGTTAATATTGTGAAATAAGACAGTCTTGATGACGTATTAGAAATACGACATCCGGAGGCTGCAACCTTCAGATTGAGAAATGGCTTCTGCCACGACGAGTTCCTCATCAGAAAGTTGTAACATGACTGCGTTTCTCCCTGTTGTCTCAAAATGTTGATCGTTTAGCATTTTAAATGTTTAGTTTTTAGTTTAGTTTTAAGGTTGGCCAGTTCCTTTCCTTTGCGACAGTGCTGCGGCGCTTGTGGGCTCTAGGGGCGCTAGAAGTGAAAAATACGTGTCTAGCACCCCCTAGTGGCCAAAAGTTTCATGGTGTCCCTTTAAAAAAGGACATTGCATTGTGGCCTACTAGCTAAAATTACAAGAAAGCCTGTAGATCAAGTCAATGTTACACATTCCCTTATGAGAGGGGCAAGTAGATGATGTTGTGTGATACATTTTAATGGTCCAGTTGCACTCGTACCTGCAGGAACTTCATGGCTATCAGTTTGAAGCCCTTACGTTCAAAGCGGCGGATGATGTCACCCACCAGTCTGCGCTGAACACCATCCGGCTTCACTGCTATAAACGTGCGCTCGTTCGGACCGGTCCATCCTGAGAAAAACATACAAAACAAAAAGAAACAAATAAACAAACATACTATCAGCTCTGAAAACTAATTTGTACTTACGCAATACACGACTAAATAGTGTTTTGTAGCAGAAACATAAATGGCACAAAAATTATTCTTAAAGGGCACGCGTCTAATAAATCATGCTACATTTATACAGTATGTCATAAACAACCTAAAAATCTAAATAAATTATTAAAATATTTATGTGCATTCTTTACAAACAACAAAAAGCGCGGTTGGGTTGACCGTAGTATTAATATCACAGCAATAAATAAACAAACCTATTAGTATTCCCACTTATTTCCCGAATGCCACGACAATAATCGTGCTGAAAACCTATGCCTTAGCATTGAAAAAATTCTATAAAAAGTATTTGAGAATTATGTTCCATATATCATATTCTATACAAGGTTTATATTGCCATAGGCTCACAATATAATGTAGCTCCTTGCACGATTGTGTCTATTTGGTTTGAGTCCTTAAACATACCAGATTGAACAGTCCTGGCGTGTTTCGCCCCTAAATCAACGAGCCCTTTTTGGTCGGACAGTGACCTTTTAGTACCCATTATTAGTGCAGCCGTCTCGCGCAGTATCTAATAGAGACTGGCCAATCATGGATGAGCATGGTGCAGGCGGTTACTGATCTGAGCCAATCAATGGTTAGCCTGTCGCAGGCGAATATTTATAAGCTAATCACGACGGCGCATGGCGCAGGCTCGTAGTTGTTAGCCAATCACGGATGAATATGGCACAGGCTAATAGGTATGAGCCAATCGCAAAAAACACAACCTACACTATTAATAGGATGAAGAGTAAAACGTATAAAACGAACATGCAAATAATGCAACTTACTACCTTTATGTTTGGGTTAGAAACAACTTCAAATTGCAATTCATCTTTATAATAGACTAGGGCTCGATACACTTCTAGTTGGTGCCGTGACTTCAATGGTAATCTTAAAGATATGAATGGCCCGCGTGTGGTGTAGCGAAATGCTTTCATTATAGAGGTTGCCGGGTCATCTTAAAGCTAAGTACAGGTTTGAACATGGTAATTATCCGTAAAACAATTATCTACACATAGCACTGTTAGTAGCAGATCTGGATAGCAAGCCTAGCAAACAATAGCTCATAAGATAAACCTTTTCATAAACAGCAGACGTAAAATGCTCAAGTCATTCAAACACTTTCATGACGATTAACAAAAAGAAATTCAAGCGCCCCTTACTGTTTTACTTACCGGTCTTGAAAACACTCGCAAACAGCGTTAGGAAAAGTATGATCATAATGGCAGTGCAGGGCACACGGATGCCTCCAGAGTTTTCAGAAGAAAGAGGCACGAGACGCCTGCGCGCGCCAATGGGTGTCGCTAGATGACATGCGCATGTGCGCAGCACTAAAAATCCCATTTGGTTGAATCATACAAAATACGTTTAGCTATATACATTTACGAATGATTTTGTTTAAATCGGCATAAATGCAGTACAATAAACACTACCATGATGTATAAATACTTTACGATAAAAATACCAAAAGGTTACACGTGCATGTTTTTATACTATATGTTAAAACCAGTCAAGCCAGCCTTGGAGGACAGTTTGACATTGGGAACTACTACAAAATCAGACCAAAATCAGTTGAACGACTTTATTCTTCTGAGACATTTAATTGAGCTGCAAATAATGCAAAAACAAACACACTAGACACAAACATTTTTTCATGACATAATGGGAAAAAAAGTCTTTCCACAGAGGGTTGTTCTTTTAGGTCTGACTCTGGACGCCTGTCCAAATGAGCAACAGGAATCTCCTTCCTTTAGATCTTCTCCCCCTCATTAGCAACATATTTCCAGGGTGATGGATTGAACCGCTTACAAAATATAGCATTGACTAAAAACAGTTTTTTGTAAGCACTGGCCATTCAAAGGAATTAAACAGACATGACCTTTATCCCCCTAAAATGGACCTCAGGATCAGACAGGTGTGCCCTCCTGCTTCTTCTTCTCTTCCTGACTCCTGAAATACTCATAACTGAGCAGGACATCTCGTTTTAATGGTAGAGAGGGCTCTGGGATAGCGCTTACTGCCACTCCCAACTGTTTCGCCTGCTGAGCCAGAATCATAGCACGCAGGAGAGGTGGGTAATTCACGTAACGAACAGGAGGCTCGGGGACGGGTTCACAGCGTTTAAAAGCCTCTTCTTCATATTTGGGCACCAGACGCCAGTCGTGGTACATAACCTTATCCACCTCACGTTCTGTGGGCTCCTCTTTACCTGAAACACCAAACAGTAAGTCACCGTAAAGCTGCAACCTATACCAATTACATTTTTTATTACTTTGGTTAATTCGTCTCAAAGCTAGAACATGTTAGTAGAAGAACAGACAAAATGCTGCCATCTTGAACCGCACTGTGGAGGCAGTGGAGTCATTCAGGTTCCTGGGCACCATCATCTCTCAGGACCTGAAGTGGGACAATCACATTGACTCCACTGTGAAAAAGGCTCAACAGAGACTGTTCTTCCTTCGTCAGCTGAGGAAGTTCAACTTGCCACAGGCGCTGCTGACACAGTTTTACTCAGCTGTTATCGAGTCTGTTCTGTGCACTTCTATAACTGTTTGGTTTGGGTCAGCCAGCAAATCAGATATTAGAAGACTGCAACGGATTGTCAGGACAGCTGAAAGGATTATTGGTGTACACCTGCCCAACCTTCAGGACTTGTAACATCATCACAGACCCCACCCACCCCGGACATAAAAAATATATTCTATTCATCCTGTTGTATATACAATACAAATCTCTATGTCTTCTGATCCAAATGTATACCACATTGGTATTATTATTTATTTTATTTTACTTATTTGTTATTACTTACTTTCTTAGTTTTACTTTTAAAATGTTCCTTCTGTTCTCACTTGATATGTATGTATGTATGTACCAAGAGCTCCTGAAAACCACAACAAATTCCTTGTGTGCTTGTGCACACCTGGCAAATAAAACTCATTCTGATTCTGATTCTGATTAAATGTGACTGTAAAGTGCAAACAAATGAATTCTAACTTGGCCTGTCTAAATCATTTCAGTAATTTTTTATTTTATCTAAAGCGACTTACAGGGCAATAACAAGCTTTCCTAAGAACAAACCCATAACCTTTTGTATTGCTCATGCACTGCTCTACCACTGAGCTACAGGAACTCAGTATATAATTACTTTCAATGCAACTTGCAAGTTAGTCAATATATTAGAAGAGGTTTACACTTACCCTTAAATGTTAGAATGCCCCATGCTTTTCCATGGTCCATGTTCTACGGAAGAAAACATTGCTTTTCGTAACACATATGTAACATCTTAACACATGCATTTACAATCATTTGCACAAATGATAATAACAGTAAGTACTTACTTCTGCTGTGTAATCCACCTTGACTTTTGTTATTTTCCAATAACATGGCTCTGTATGTTCATCCAGCCATGACTTGCGTGTGAAGATCCGTCCCACCCCAAACATGCGCATGCCAGAAAGTAGCGTAAAAAGTCTGGTTTCTCTTCGCACATCTGGCCAAGACAGCACTGGCAGCATTTTACCAGTGAAAGGCCGTGTCATTGTTTCGTAGTCTAATGCATAGCGTTGAGAGTCGCGTGGCCGATTCTTCAGTTCCCGGTAGGCCCGGATTTTTCGTGCCATCTCGGCTATAAGCCTCAGTCGCTTTTTCTTTACCATTTTGCCTAAACGACAGATAATATAAATATAAGGTTACCTTAAAAAAGAGAGAGAGAATAAGTAATAAAAGATGGACATACTTGAAACTTGATTGGGGTAAGCAACTTTAAGTGACAAAGTACTGTGAATTTTCCTTAATTGTTCATACGTCAGAAAAATGTACAAAGCAAATAGTTTGCATCTATTTAGGTTTGCAAAAAATAAGACCAAAATCTTGCCAAGCCTGATTAATAATTGCAGCTGACAACACTTATTATTATAAAATTATATTATAAATTAGAATGTAATGAAAGTTGTTTAAAATGATTGCCATGTCAATTACTGTGAACTTTTAAAATAGAATTAAAACAGAATAGATTTTAAACTTTTGATCTGAACTGTAATGGCATTGAACTGATCAAGAAACCTTTGTGGTTCATACACTTTTGGTTGTACAATTCAATATTGATTAGAACATACAGTTGTGCTCAAAATTATTTATACCCACATTACTCAGGCCAAATTTTTAATTATGGTGATTTTTTTATTTGGTAAATTGGAAACGTCTGAGTGGAAAGACACAAAAAAGTGGGTAAAGACCAAGGCATTTTGTTGGTGATAATAATGATTTTTTTTTATTTTAATACTTTTTTACATTTGGACAAAATGTCCCATGTCCAAAATTATTCATACCACAGATCTTATTGCAAAATTCTCAGGAAAGGCAATCTTCTACACCATTTTAAATGCTTCTGTTAAATTTTAGTATGTTCTAAAATAAATCTAATTAAACTATAAATTTAGTACAGTTGATACACCTGTGTGCTAGTCAGTTTCTGGTCAGATGCAAGCTGCGTTGATAGGTTTGCTGTCTTTTGGCAGAGTTCTGAATTGGGCTTCAAACTGTTTTAACAGCTTGATGTTTTTCTGCTAGTTAGAGATGTAAGTAGTTGGTTCATAAGTTGTCGGTATTTGGGCTGTGAATAATCATTGGGATGATTTTGGACAAATTTTGAATGGCCATTGGACTGGTTTTTATGTGAATCTTGCAACCCTGGTTGCAAGTTATGGGTAAAATCAAGGAGCTTAGTGTAAACCTTCAGTTGCGCATGGATCATCCCAAGAAAGGAAAGGCTACAAAGGTATTTCCAAATTTTTTCAAGTAATAGTGGCCACTTTGCAAAGCATTATTTAAAAGTTTCACACTGTAGAAAATCTAAAAGTATGTTTGTAGAGAGCCAAAAGTGATCCCTGCACTGGTAAGACTGTAAGTACGGGAGGCTAATAATGCTGGTTACATTTCAAGGAAGACACTCCACCAGGCTGGCCTCCTTGGAGGGCCCCGCTTCTTCAAGACAGGCACAGAAAAGCTCATCTAGCCATTGCAAAACCTCACATGGACAAGGAAGAAGTCTTTTTGTCACCAATTCTATGATCTGATTCAACTCAAAACCGAGTTGTTTGGACTGAGGGATGTGACTTTTGTTTGGAGAAAAAAGGCAATGCTTTCACCCCTAAGAACACCATCCCCACGGTCAAGCATGGTGGTGGGAACATGATGCTTTGGGGGGGTTTTTTAGCCAATGGGCCAGGCAATCTTGTAAAATTAAATGGAATCAGGAAAAAAGAAGACTACATTAAGATTCTGAAGCGAAACATCATACAGTATGCAGAAAAATTTGACCTGGGCAGTGGGCGTGCAGAAGATCAACAAAATAATGATCCAAAGCACACAGCAAAAGTGGTCAAGAAATGGTTGGCAGAGAACAATATCAACGTTTTGGAGTGGTCAAGCCAGAATCCGGACCTCAAATAAGAATTTGTGGAGAGAACTGAAGACCAAAGTGATGGCAAGGAAGCCTTCCGACCTCAAGGATTTGGGGATTTATGCAAAAGTGGAATCCCAGTGGAACTGTTCAAAAACCTTGTCACCAATTATAATAACCTTTTGAACGATTTTGCCATTGATTATTGAGAAAGGGTATGAATAATTTTGGACATGGGACATTTTGTCAAAATATAAATAAAAGAAAAAACAGCGAATGTTTTTAATGAATATCTCTAACACAATGTCTTACAGTTTTTGCTGCCTTTTTGTGTCGTGAAATAAAAATTCACCATGATTAGAAATTTGGCCTTGGTATGAATCATTTTGAGCACAACTGTAAGTTTAAAAAGAAGGGCCATCTTTTGTGTAATGATGCTGTTTGCCCACATGCATTTTATCTAGCCTTGCATAGTCTAATATTTAGTGTAATATATAGTTCGGCTAAGTTTAAGGGTTATGTCTTATTTTAGTTCTTATTTAACTTTTTTGAAGTCTTTTTAGGACAGTTAAGAGTATTTCTTGTGTTGTCTTATCCCGCACTGTCTCTCATTCAGCAGCACTAAGCAGGGTCCTGTGTGTACCACATTAGTATTGCTATACTTAGCTGTACTGTATATGTTTGAAATTAACATAAAGCTAATTTGACTTTGATGTGGTTTAATTCTTGCGGACTATATTGACCTAGCCATTAATTACAAATGCATTATTAAATGTCTATGTTGTAAATAGTAAATATTTTGTTATTACTTGTTCTGCAAGCAGTATATAAAGCGGAATAAACGAGTAAAACAGCTAATAACTAAATTACACTAAAGAACAGCTATACATTCAGCTGCGGTTATTTGAGCGTGCATACCTCACGTGTCACCCGTTACCTCATAACATTCCAGATATTAAACAGGTAAAGTTCAAACACAGCAGCTCAAACTAGAAGAAGAATAAATGAATGAAATAAATGATAATCCGACAAGATTTCCAAATAATATCTTACCAGTCTTTTACCTTGACCTCCACAATTACGTCACGCCTGCTACAATCCGCCAGGAAAAGCAGTCCGTGCGAAACATGTGAATATTATCAGTTCCGCTTAAAGGGGCGCTAATGATGTTGTATAGTACCTTACAAGTGCGATAGCTAGTTAGTACACACGTTTGCATACAATAATACTATCGATAACGTGTTAAGTTGCATAAATTATGTCCACTGCTTCACGTCAGTATGCGGCATTTCGTGAGTATTAATATACTTATTATTATCCAAAAGATTTGTTGATAAAGCTCTCTGTATTGAATGTAGTTAAAATCCTGTGTACCAAAGTAATTCCATACTTGTTTTTAGGAAATCTTTATTAAGATTTCAGAAACGAAAAAAATAACCAGCCCCTTTTTTAATGCATATATATTTTTATAATACATAGAAAAGGCCATGCTTAATGTATATAGAAAGACAAGAAAACTGTGGGGCAGGGGGGTAGAAAGAGAGAGAACTCAGGACAATATGCATACAATATGCATAAAGTAGCATAGGGGATCTGCATATATTTCTATAGATACAATAAGCGAGAAAGTGCTCTTATGCATAACAAAAACTGATTTGCTCTTTCTTTACAATGAATTACAAAACCTGCAATATAAACCCCATATGAATTCAATATGAACCTCATGTAGACATCAGTTGCACAGATTGAAATCTGAATTAACTTCCATTAAGTTAAGATCAGTCAGTTTGACAACTGCATCAAGATATAAAAAAAAATAAACACAGCATTTCTCTGGAAATACTGTTCAAACACACACACCAACATACACACTTGAGTAAGAACTAGGGCCCATTGCAATTCCTAAAGATAGAAACATACACATTTTCCTCACCGTTCCAAACTTAATGGTATTTAAAACACATTTTATCAATAATATTCATTCGGACATCACTGCTCTTAATTCACTCAATAACAAGAGTGTAAAAATGTAATGATTGTTTGATAAATAGACTCAAACATGAAGACAGAACAGATCTTGTGAGCATTTCACCATTTGTAAATTATTATTCCTCACATAATTTTTTCTACCCCCACATGATCCAAGTAATGGAAAAATGTACACTTCACTCAATGTAAATGTTTTGTTTATGTGTGTGAGTGGGACTTTGTTTCAAAGGGTGTTGGATGTTATTATTCCCTAGAATGATGTCACAAAGTTCCCATCTTGTTTTTTAAAGAGCAGATGACCGTCATTCCATTGTGTATTTGGAACTTCACAACAGTATAAAAAAAAGAAAAGAATGCTATTGTGTCACCTGCATGGGGAAGCTACCTTTTGAACATTAAGAAAGAATACTTACAACTAGTTAAACTGGCTCTACTGACCTTAAATTTAGTTTTTGATTTATGACGCAAACACTGTCATTCGCTTTTGTAGGAGAAAGCATAAGTCCAGTGTTTAAATTGATTCTTCTTCATCTAAGGAAACATTTTTAATGTTTGCATGATGAAAGGGTGAGTGGATGTGTATGAGGCGTGCACAGTTTCAGGTCCAGCGGCAACGTTTTCGTTGACAAGCCTCAGGGTCTGATGAGCAGCCCTCAGAGTCACTACCCGAAGAGGGGCCGGGCGAGGTGTGTGTGTTCGAGCGTGTGTGCAGTTGTGTGTGGTCCAGGCTCAGCACCCATCCTAGTTTGGAGTCAAGAAGTTGTATAAGACCAGGTGGGAGGGGCAGCACTCGAAGGGCATCGACTCCGGAGGGAAGGAGCTTGCGGAGACGGGAGCAGCAGAGGTACTGCAGTGAGGTTGGGGCTGAAACAGAGCGAATCACCTTCATGCTGCTTTTGGCAGCGGTGGAACATGCCATGGGAAACATACGCTTATTCTTTATCTCTGTAGCTGCTACACCTATCACAAACACATAAAGTTTCTATTATAATGATAAACCCACTTATAATTAAAGATGCACTGATATATCAGCCAATCAAAGCAATTTTTACACTATCCGATAGCCGATATTTATTGACGATATATCCAGTCAATCCAAAGAGAACAGGAAAATGCAATGAATTTGAGCTCGGTGTAAAAACAAATGTAAAGAAACATCAAAAGTTTAATGTTTAATATTAATGGTCATTATATGAATTAATTATATTCAGAGAATTTAATCTTCAGAATTTAGCTAATGCATATTAAAGGGACACTTTTTTTGAAAATATGCTAATTTTCCAGCTCCCCCTACCGTTTTGGAATCCATTCAGCTGATCTCCGGGTCTGGCGCTACCACTTTTAGCATAGCTTAGCACAATCCATTGAATCTGATTAGACCATTAGCAAAACAGCTCAAAAATAACCAAAGAGTTTCGATATTTTTCCTATTTAAAACTTGACTCTTCTGTAGTCAAATTGTGTAAGACCGACAGAAAATTAAAAGTTGTGATTTTCTAGGCAGATATGGTTAGGAACTATACTCTCAATCTGGCGTAATAATCAAGGACTTTGCTGCTGTAACATGGCTGCAGCAGGCGTAGTGATATTACACACTGCCCGAATAAGTCCCCTTGATTACTTTTAATAGCAGGGGAGTATTTTTGGGCACTGCGTAATATCATCGCGCCTGCTGCAGCCATGTTACGGCAGCAAGGTCCTTGATTATTACGCCAGAATGAGAGTATAGTTCCTAGCCATATCTGTACACAATTAGTACACGATGTAACTACAGAAGAGTCAAGTTATAAATCTCTTTGATTATTTTTTAACGCAATGCTAATGGTCTAATCAGATTCAATGGATTATGCTAAGCTATGCTAAAAGTGGTACCGTCAGACCCAAAAATCGGCTGAATGAATTCCAAAACGGTAAAAAACAAATGCTTAACTCTAGAGGAGCTGGAAAGTGAGCATTTTTTTTTTAAAGTGTCACTTTAATATACCCACCAAACTATCGTAATCTGCCGAAATCAGTCCAATCAGTTTATATTGCTGCATCTCTAACTAAAACACAATTGTAATTGTAGCTATAACAATCATTTAAACTACCTTCAAGTTATTATTAAGGTTGCATTACATAAACAACAACACAAAATAATTTTTAGACAAACTAACTAGTCAGCTTCAAGAAATAAGTATCTTGAATAATCATGTTTCATGCCTACCTAAAACATGTTTGTCAGGTTACTTAAATGAGCTATTCGAGTAATGTTAACTTGAAGTTTTAAAAATATTTTTCCAAGAACTTGTATCTCCTTATCATCTTTCATTTTTTGGCAGAAACTGACACTACATAGAGACAGAGCGCAGCGTGTCATAACCTGAAAACCACGCCCACCGGGGGGAAAACAATCTATCTGTCTCCATTGACTTTGTATTGCGAGAGGCTGCCTCCTTGTCATTTCTGGCTTATAACAAAAAACAGAATATTGCCTAAAAGCTGCTGTGTGACAGGATGTACAGCTAACAAGCAAAAAAAAAAAAAAACAGAAATAAGTTTATATAAGCTGTCGACCCCAAAAAAATAGCATTTATAGACACAAAAGTGGAAACAGGCAACTTTTCATAGTACTTCTATTAGTAGAACTGCACCCACTAGGGGGAAACATAGTCGGCAATCCACTTTTTTCTCCTTAAAGGCTGGATTTTACGGCTCGACAGTTTATAAAAACATGTTTCTGGGTTCTTTGGCTTGTTAGCTGTACATCTTGTCACACAGCAGTTTTTAGGGATTATTCTGTTTTTGTTATAAGCCAGAAATGACAAGGAGACGGCCTCTCGCATACAAAGTCAATGGAGACGGTTGGATTGTTTCCCCCCCGGTGGGCGTGGTTTTCAAATTAGCATAACTGCGCTCTGTCTCTATAACATATGCACATAAAGCTAGAACAAACAAAAAAACACAGCTGAAAGCAGTGTAGCGCTCACCAATGCATTTGCGGTTTTTATAAAAGGTGAGGGTTCCGTGCCATGTGTCCAGGTGAACACCAATAATAGAACCCTGGCCGAAACGTGATGAAAAGCTCACTTTGTCCCCATTATGATGTAACAGACCTGACGGGAGCACAAACAAACATTACAAAAGAATCCTTAAGCCCTGTGCTGTACAAAGTATAGGTGTTTATGAATGAAGCACTAAACTTGTTTTACCTGTATATGACAGACCCCAGCTGTCTTCATCTTTACCCAGCAGGCTGCAGAACGTGTGCCTATATTTGTCCAGATTCACATCTGATGTGCCAATGCCTACCATCTACATAGATACACACTGAATATTACTGAACTTATCATCCCGTATACAATGAAAAACAAAGTCAGCCATCTGCTAAGTTTAGTATCTGCTGCGCATCAGCCCTTTTAAAATAAGATGCACAAAACAAGCACTTTGCCCCCATTTCAACAAAGCATACAAACAACTACCAAAACAAACACTCGGCCCAACCTTTGTGTGGCACTATTACACTAACCATGTCTGTGCCGTAGACAGGTGAAGTCATTTTGATCTCCCAGAAATGCTGTCCATCTGAGAGTTCTTTGGAGCCACGAATGGCCGCTGTTCCGCAGCTATATTCCGAATGGAAGCACACTTTTCTGTTGTCGCAGCTCAGCAATGTTGCGGTTGATCTACTCCCTTCATCCCACACCCAGTCAAAATCTGCCAAACATGTTAAATGCCAATATCAGATAGGGTGGAACTCACAGCCAAGATTGACTGATGACAAGTACTGTCAAAACAGGCACTACCTTGGTCATCTTCTCCACAGTAGCAGTCTCGCAGGTGCGTGTAACCTCGGATTCGCGGGTTACATCCGAGCTCCATCTGTGAATCACAGCTGCAGTATGACTCTCCGGTTACAGGCACTGCACTTGGAACTGCTGGCACTATGGCTGGATACTCAGCTTCTGAATCGGAATCACTATACTGCAGAACAAATGCATGTTGAAAATCAACATCTATAACCAGGCATAGGTATAGAAACACACACGTATCGCAACCGATCACAAGACATGCAATAATCAATGACTTTTAACGTTTTTGATGTGCAGCAACATTTGAACTTATATAAACACAGTGGAGTCATCTGTAATACTTTAATGGATGTTTGTGCTGTTTGGATGTTCCTCATGTTGAGCACTATTTAAAGGAACACTCCGACTTTTTCGGACTTTAGCTTATTCACCGTATCCCCCAGAAGCGCTCCTACTAGGGCAAATAAATAATCTAATAATAAGTATTTGGACCTGAAACTTCACAGGCACATTTTGGGGACACTTGAGGCTAATAATAATCTTGAAAAATTAACATTTAGGTATATTTCCACATACAATATCAACAGTGACCCACCGCCTGGCGATCGTAACTCCACTCGTCGCTTTCAGAGGCCAAAACCAAAGCCCTCGCATCTGCATCCCTGCGGATTCCACTCCACACGTACCGCCACGCTCTGCTGTTTCTGCTCCTTCTTGACATGCCAACCTCCACACCTGTCGGTCACTGATGAGAGAGCAGGAAAAAAGATAGGAGTTTATTCCAATCTTTATCAAAGAAACATAAGGCTAATGCACTTGAATTAGTTGGTGAGATCTGTACCTGTCTCTATTTGGGACAATAGGGAGATGGCAGTCTTCTGTACTCTACAGTACTTTCAGTAAGCCTATTTACAATAGGGCTGCACAATAAATCGCATGCAATTGTTACGTGCATCTCGTCAGTAAAGTAGGTTTTTCCTTAATTAGTAATAAACTGTCACTAAGCAGGGAAATATCGTATCCACAATCGCAATGAATTGCCTGCAATTATGAATGCAATATTTCCTCGCTTTTCAGGGAACTATGGCTCTGTGTAGTAAATGCCGCTCCATCTGAAAGCAGCTGATGGCAATTTATTACTAATCAAGGAACCGACTTTACTGACGAGATGAGCGTGACAATCGCATTCGATTTATAGGGCAGCCCTAATTTACAATACATTTACGCGTTTGGCATACAATTTAAAGGGGTGCACGATCTCTGAATGCCAATGTTAGCATTTGAAATCACCTAAAGAAACACGCCCCTACCCCAATAGAATCAGGACCCTCTTTTGATAGACCCCCCCACAGACATACGCAACCCAGGCAACGATGTTGGTTATTAGACATGCCCCTTATTGCTTATTGGCTAGAAGTGTGTATTGGTACTCGGCCCGACTCGTTTTTTTCAAAAATCGTGCACCCCGCCTTTAAGGTATACATTTTATCAGTAAGTTATCTGTGTTCCCTGGGTTCTAACCCATAACGTAGTTTACTACCAGCTAAGTTATCCATATATATATATAATATTCATTGCCACATACAATATATGTACCGTAATGCAGCATAAACTTAAAAACTGCCGCCTTCATTTAAAAAAAATGGTAATTCTTGTCTATTTAAAAGTAAAGAACAAAATTAAATCTTTAGGTTTATCGTTTGTTTGTCTTGTCACTTGTCATTTCTTGAGGGAAATAGCAGACAATACGGTAAGTTTGGCCAGAGTCTTATGAGATCTATATCTGACATTGCGAACGTCCGTTATTTAATTTCAGATAGTAATTTGAGGGCCAGCTGACATATTGCTTTACTTAGGCTTCTACGGTAAATTCCGAAATAAACAAAACATGCTCTGTGTTAGGCCTCGCAAAAAGTGACCAGCAAGCCAGGCACCGTGCAATTCTATAAGATTAGTTCACTTGCAGTTACACAAATACTGTTGATTACAGTTAAATAATAAACCACGCCCATACGACAATAAATGATAGAAAGTGCAACAGGCCACATATCTGATTTTAGCGATAACGGGGACGCGCTCGCGGACTTAGCCGAAGCTTAACATCCTGTCTGCTGCATTCATTAAGACATTGGTTTTTATTGAAGCAAAATCAAACCTACCTGTGTTCCCACCGCAATCGTTAGTGCCTATAATTCCTAAACTGTTTAGTATAACGTTGTAACGCGTGTATATGCGATAGAAATCCGATCCTGTCCACCAGCTAACTGTCACACTTGTAAGTGACCTACTTTCCCGACAGACGTAAACAATGATTTAACAAGTCCCGCCTACCGTGTTCTTCTTTGATTGGTCAAAAAATCGACGGAGGTGTGGTTTCTTTTCAGGCCTGTACGATTACAGGTCTAAACAGCTGCCACTTAAATGTCCTCGCTGATGTTTCCTCATTTTAGCAATGCTACTGTTAGTACTGGATGTTTTATTATTAACAGTGGTTTTATTCATTTATCTGTTATAATAGGAACAAACAAACCATTTATTCTAGTTCGTCGTGTTCTGATATTTAAAAATATGGCTCAAAACCAAATGATGTCCGCTGACTGACATTTTTGGGATATTGCATTCTTTAGAAACTGTGAAGGGGATTTGTTCATTCCTGTATAATCTTGATTAAGATTACTAGTTATGTGTAGTATATATAATCTTTAGGTGTATATAATATTTTATCTTTAGGCAAAAGAGGTAGATCTAACGACACCTAGATGTTTTTCCACCTAAAACAATTTTTAAAAATATATTTTAATAAAAATTTGTTTTAATTCTTTAAATGTTTGCAATTTATTTATCATTATAATAAATCACATGTATTCCTTCTTCTTTCCAAACTCTCTTTAGTGTATTTTCTTTAAAGCATAAAAAATAATGAGAACAAATAGATTGTATAGAGTTACAAACTATTTTTTAATAATTGTAATTGTTGCACAGCTTTTAATTAACAAAATAATTTAATTTAACTAAACTTTTTTTTTATCAGAATCTTACTGACAATGATACTGATCAAATACTAAGTGGGTCCAAAATGAAGCTGGTCTATAGCGCCCCCTCTCTACCAGTAGTGGCGTGCCTGCAGCACGAGCTGATGGGAAAGTTTGGTTGAGGCTGCAATGCAGTGATTCTGACAAGCAGATGGTAACCTATGCATTAATCCATCATTCAACCTTGATAATGTGTTGATCTTCTGCCTCAGAAAACAGTAACAAATGTATGACAAATAGTCAACATGTATGCTTTTACATGAATATTTAAGTGAAATAAGTTCATAAAGAGTGCCGGATAAATTATCCAATATAGAATTCATAATAGATCATTTGTGTAAATCATGGTATAATGGCAAAACCTGACATGCAAAGTAAATTTCTTTTTTGCAGTACAGAAATTGAAAGTTTGGCAGAATATTTAAGAATCTTGCGGTGTGACTTAAGGAAAGAGAAACTGAAATTTGATTAAGGAAGTTTTATTTGGAAACTGGACAAGCTGCGCTGGTGTTCACCCATTGATGGAACCAGAAACAGTATCAACTACAGTTAAACGCTACACGTTTGAAGAATGTTACGTTACACACTCACACATTTTTCTCACACATACTTAGTAAACTTGCACATCAATACCTTGAGACAATGGTCTCAATGGGAATCAGTGATTACATCCAAAGAAACTCCACAAATTTCCCACATTGCAATTCACCTACCTATACATATATATTTATATTTTTGGTACACACACATACTGTATTTAGATAATCAGGATTTCAATAAAGACTTTAATCCATTTAAACTGTTTAATGAACATTTCAAAAATCTTCATAAATAATCAGCAGAAAGAAAAAACAAACAGCAATAATCCATCTTTTTTACATCTAGGTCCTCAACATCAGTGACAGTATTGGAATGGTCCCAAAATTGAGAAAACAAAACAGTTGATTTGTTCTTCAATAAGAATAAAATGATGACAAAATAAAAGAATGATGACAAACTGGTGTAGCACAGGAGAAATTGGGTATCGATCGAAACACACACACGCACACACATACAGGACAAGAGCAATAGCTACACAGCGCATTTACAGGGGGAACGCACATCGGGCTACTATACACAGAGAGGAAATCCAATCACGCATTCACTCGCAAACAGCACACTCACAATACACGCATGCACGCAAAAACTCCTCTCTCATTGTTTCTGGTGGTGAATTTACTCAATGTGTTTTCTCAGGAGATGTTTGTGTTGGTGCCTGTGTGTGCGTTGTTGATGAATGTTAACATGTACAGAGAATATGAGCAACAATTAACCCTTGGTGGAGAGGATAAGAGCAACAATCAGCCCGTAGAGCCCCAAGACCTCAGCGAAAATGAGGATGAGGATCATTCCCACAAACAAGCGAGGCTGCTGGGCTGTGCCCCTAACACCTGCATCGCCCACAATTCCAATGGCGAAGCCGGCCGCAAGACCGCTCAGACCAACGCTCAGCCCGGCACCAAGGTGCAAGAAACTCCTAGGAGACACAGAGCAGATGACATTTAGTTTGAATTATTCTTACTTGTGATGTGCCTTTTTAAGTCAAAGATCTCAACAAGCCAGTAGACATGACAGACAGACAGTTTCTAAGATTGATAAAATGGTAACTTTATATACAAGAATTATTGTCAAAAAGCCAGAAGTGAGGTGCAGACTCACTTGTAGAGCGTGACTTTCTCAGAGATGTTGTTGGCAATGAGAACAGCCACGACCAGGCCGTAAATAGCAATGATACCCGCCATGACCACAGGAATGATGGATTTCATAATCAGCTCCGGTCGCATCACGGACATGGCAGCAATGCCTGTGCCACTCTTGGCTGTACCATATGCAGCACCCAATGCTAAAAAAAAGAAAAAGAGATCGAGAGACATTTAGTGGCAAGGACAAGAAGAGACAGAGAGAAAGAACACTTCACTTATTCTTATGACATGCATCTTTGCCAAGAGATTTAAAGGTACAGACTCCATATTTGTATTTGTTCCAAGAAAAGTGGCTTAAGCAAATATCCTACTAATGAACATCATTCCAGCACCTACATCTTAACCCCCTCCCCCAAAATACACATCAACTTATTTAGGTACATTTTGTGACTGTGTACAGACATAAAAAGCTAGGTCAGCAAAACTATTTTACAATGAACATTTGCTTTCTTTCTCAGTCACATGACTACACGAGAGAGTCTCCTGGTTGCGTCAAATTTATTTGGATGTTCCCGGATTTAAACACGGTGTGCTGAGACCGCACTTGGCTTAGACTGAAGAAACATCGCAATAAATAATGACAGTGATCAGCCTCTCTTGGTTATTGTTGACGATAATGCGCGTCGTGTAGCTTTGAGATAACTGACGTGTAGATTCTTGTCTGGGCGTGTAATACGTTAAAACAGTATTGTTGCAAGATAAGCGTAAACCTGTTTCGGTTAATTTACTAATGGATTTACCCTTAGGTAGAAAATCAATGATTTGTTTCAATATGTCCAAACTAATATTTATGAACATGAAGTCATATTATATCATTAGTAGACATTAAATAAATGACGTCCTTGCGTAAATGTTAAATTGAAAGAGAGGCTGCGTACTCAAATGACACTGTACAGTAATGTCTCACGTTTGTCACCCAAGGATTCAGTTAGCCAAATAATCAATGAGGCAAATAATCAAACGAAATAAATAATTTATAGACATTACGTCAACCGAGACGTCATGTGCCGTGATGGAAACCTTCCCATCCGTTCCCATACTACAGGTACAGCGATAAGCGAGCCGCAACGCCGTCCATTCACAACCAGTCGGTCGATGCAGACCGAACACTGCAAGCTTTCAAGTTTCAAATGTAACAAACCAAACTACAGACTAGGTCTAATGGTAATCCTTGCACACAATTTAAGATTAAAATGACAAAACGCTTACCACTAAACACCATTGCTGCTGAGGCACCCATCACTGCGAAGAAGGGAGAGTACTCGGGGCTCTGGGCAGACATTCTTCTTGCACGTTTAGGACACTAAAAACTAAAAGCAGAAAGGCTAGAAGGCTTCAGTGGTGGATGTTTAGGCTCTAAAGAAGGACTAGTGTAGGTTGACAGGTCTCGTAGTAAGAGGATGAGAGTGCAAGAGATGGTCACGAATCCAAGAGCCTAATCGCCGGTGGAGAGGAAGAAAATGGCGAAATGGAGAATGTCACATGATCAACCATGAGTGCAGGGTCCATTTCCGCTTCTCCGGGGATGAGTTATGAGTACGCAATATCATTTTTTCTCGGATTTTGCAATGACTTGGTGTCACGAGACTACAGAGAGGACATTTCAGTCTTCCAGTACAATAAAACTAACATTTTTTTAGTTTAACTCGAGCAATCGGTCGTTTTAGATATTTGCGAAAATCCCCTATTTCGCAGATGGTTTGGTATGTTCCATTGCAGGCTTCCACTGCGATGTGTGAAGATATCATAGAAGATCATAGAAATTATTTGATAGCATTGTAAACAGTGTTAGCTTACTGTTACAACCATTTTAAAAAATGATTCGTCATATATAGATAAAAGTCATGCTTATATAATATTAACCCTTTCAAGGATAAGGCTGCAAAAATTGTAAATTGCAGGACAATTATGTACACTACAATAGGCCATAACATTTGATCTTAAATCATCTAGGCTTGCTGTTTAAAGACTTCCATTACTAAGTAAAAAGTGGATTAAAAGTATTTCAATGTTAAAACTTTTTTTAAGGAGCAAATAACATTGCCCTTGGAAAACGTGTGAGGTATACATTGTCATGTGCTAGTCTCATGACTTCTAGGCTTGGAGTTGGAGAGTCCAGAGGGGAAGTAACTATATTACAAATACACCCTGGAACAGTCACATATAAAATTTAAATGGCTTTACTGTATTAGTTGTTCCGTAGTCTATAAACGTCTGTTTTATGCGTGGGATTTTTGATGTGACCAAAATAGCAGAAGTTCCACTATGATACACCATATTCTCTTCATGCTGGCAAAAGATGATAATCAAGTAATAAACCGAGAAAAAAATATTTTCACTATTGTATAATGAAAAAGTTCAAATTTAGTTTTATAAATGATCTGAAACCAGTCTACATCATATGAGCCCAAGTTTTGAGTACTATATTAGAAAGTAGCTCTCCAGATTGTTTTATTCATTGTGGTAGCCCTTGCTCACAAAAGGTTAGAGACCCCCCTGGTCTAGGACTTATCTATCTGCATCTTTGCTGGTAGGTATAGTGAAAAATAAAATCCTACTTGTTTTGTCTATTGAAAGTGCATTGGGTTTTTTTGTTTTTTTGTACATTGTTTTTTATGTTTTACTGATTTTTGAAACTTTGGCAAAAACATGTCCCACTAAGAAAAGTGCTAATTCTGTTGGAAATTAATAAAATTTTTATGAAGAAAAAGAATCAATGTTATAATCCGGGGGTCCTTTGCACATATGTAAGGTTCTTTTATAGGTTTATTTTGATTTTTTATTAATTTAATGATTATATGCTGGCCTATTGCCTACAAAATCAGCTGTCCTCGGTTAAGAGATAGCCTAATCATTTCAACTTGATTAAAAAAGCCAAAAGTAATAATTTAATTGAATAATAGATTTACCACATGAAAGGGTACATTGTAATATGTATTAAAAACTACAAACAGTGAGTTTTGAACAATATTTACTATTATTTTGTGATTGCTCAAAATGTGTCCCACATATTCTTCACCACCGTCAGATATTTATAAAAAGCAATAAAATCAGACAACTACAGGGTCAACTGCATTCCTGAGGACCCCATTTTCAAACCTTCAGCTCTACTGCATGCTTCAAGATCACTCAAGCTCCTGTAGGTTTGCTATTTTCTCTTAAACTTCTTCATATTTTTGGGCACTGCTATACTGTGACAACCATAACATGTCAACACAATACACAATTTTGTAAAAAAATATTAGATTAGATTATGAAATAAATGTATCATTTTTAAGAAGTGGTCTGAAGTAGCTAACAACAGATTGGAAACAAGTTGGCTAATGTGAACAACTCATCTATTTTTTTAATCTATACTAGTGTTTTTGTCACCACCGTCAGATGTCACCACCGTCAGGTTTTTTGTCTTTTCTGTCAGGTTTTCTGTATTTTAGGAAGTAATGATTTGATATTTGTTCATCACAGTGCTCAGGATTGTTATTTTTTGGACCAAATATTTACATAAAGTTTAAGCAAGAAGCCATTGACTTGAGTGGTATACATTTTGGAATAATGAGGTCAATGTCACCACCGTCAGACGGAGTTTTATTTGTTTTAAATGAATATGCTTACAATATGTTTCTTCAGTGCTGTTAAGTTATTAAATTAATAGTCTCTATTAATACAAAAATATGTTTATTAAATAAAAAAAATCATTACTTTTTCTATTTAGGCTTAAAGTAAATGTTGTATGAGTAATAACTGGAAAAACGCCTATTTTATGAAAAAATACGAACAGGGGAGGTTGCACCAGTAAATTGCTGAACAGCCAAGACCTTGGTCTATAATGACAAACCTTCAGATTTAGTAATTTAACTAACTTTTTGTTTCCAAAATTTAAACCTGTTTTATCCAAATTCCCAAGAATCACTGATTTATAACATCACCTTATATAATTTAATATTCAAAACTTACTACTGATATAACAAAGTAGTTGCTTACAGTTTAATTGCATTAACCTCCTAAGACCCGGGTTTTGGTTTGTCTTTTTTTAGATTTCTTCCAGCTATTTTGGGGTTAGGAAGAACCAATAAATATAATAACCAAATTGTTTTCTTAGAACATGAAGCAGTGTATTTGTCCATGTTTGTTTACAACAGGTTCCAGTTACACAGAATTAATTATTATGGTGCAAACATCAAAAATATTTCATGTCCACGTATGTGAACATCCAGGTCTTAGGAGGTTAAAGGAAAAATTTACACAAATATGAAATTAGCCTACTTTATAATTTGTTGACCTTCATGTCATCTCATGTATAGGACCCACTTTATTCGGCTGAATATAAACTAATATTTTTTTATTATATGCTGTCAATTATGTCATGTTATATTTATTAAGTTAGTTTAACTATTAATATTTATACAATCTAGGATTACCAGGTTGAGGAATATTGTGGCACCATTGGATGTCGCTGTAATTCCTCAAATTCAATTCCTTTGTCTACGTGGCATTTTAGCGTGTCCAGTACTGCTCCCTGTTGGTAATTTGTATCCAGCATACATTAAAATCAATCCGTGCAGTTGATTGACGTCTAAATATGTCACCATTATCCACTGTCTGTCGTGTCAGGTTTTAGGTGTGTACGTTGACGTGTTGTGTTATATGAATGTTGTTATGTTTATGCACGTGTGTGTTTCTGTAAAACGACTGTAGGGGGCACCCGGATTTGAACCGGGGACCTCTTGATCTGCAGTCAAATGCTCTACCACTGAGCTATACCCCCAACTCGTATGCCAGGCTTGACCCTATTGAATATATTGAAGCTCCTAAAGCACAAATAGAATAAGTAAAGTAAAGACTAAGTAAATAAGTTTTTTTTAAATACGCAGTATACAAATAGACAACATATATTTATGCATTATATATACAAATATTAGTTTAAATAAATACGTTTAAATAAATAAATAAATAAATACTATTGATTTACCTACAACCATATATTTATTTATTGATTTATTTATTTATTTATATTTTATTTTGAACATGTAAATGCAATTACAAAAGTTTTTGTTTATCGGTCAGTGGTGTCAAATTGTGGAATAAATTAAATAATGAATTTAAACAATGTACAAACATATTACATTTTAAAAAGATGTGTAAAGAAATTATATTTCAGAGGTATAAAGACACAGGGTGTTAATAATAATTTGAGTGTATTTGTAATAACTTATATGTGTATAAATAATATTGTGTATGTGTAATATTTGTATGTGAACATGAAGATCTACAGATTATACATTAAAAAAAGTAAAGTAGGGATTTAAAGGAGTAGGAGTACATACGTTTTTCTTCTTCCTACTCCTTTTTGGACATGTGAATTGAGTTGTTTTATATCTATAAGTTTTTATTTTGTTACCATGGTTTTTGTTTTCTCTTTTTTATATATATAATCTATAGATTGTGTGATTCATTTATATGACACTTCTTTATCTCCATAAAGGCTTTTTATTTTGAAAAACAGCGACATTTATTTATGAACATTGATTGACACAAAATACATGCATTTCAAAATAGTGTTAATTTTCCAATACTGAGAATTTGTAAACAATTATTTATCAAAATACAGACAGATGAATACAGAGGTCACTGTTTAATCTATGACCAAGCAATGACATTGTGAAATTGTTTAATTAGTAGAGTTTTGTGAAACATGTGTAACCATGGAGGGCTGCATTTATATAATATTATAGCCTAACCTTAAAACGATGTGTTGATAGGTTTATCTACGACTACATGACCATCGATAAAGGGTTTTATGTGAAGTGCTGGTCTAATCTTTTTCCACGATAATACATGTCAAAGGCTCCAAAACAATGCGTAATTCAGGAATTAGGGGACGGAAGGGTTAAGTCTCTTTAAGCGATTGTCCCCTGCGTCGTCCAGTTGTTTCACCACAATCCAGAGGCCTGATGCCACAGACTTCCCCCTGTAACATGCAACAAAAATAAAGGACATATAGCACAAGAAGATTTGTTACATTTTAATTCTTGTTATTGCACACGAAGAGACCTAACAACATTGTCACATTACAACCTGTGTTATTTAATTTTGCATTACCTATACTATGTTTATTGATCCAAAATGTCATATGAACTGGTTCAACGTTTTATATTAATGATGATAAAAACGTAACTGGCCGCAATCACAAAATATTTAAGAACTGACGAAGAGAAACATAAACGTGTGTTTGAAACGCATACATTATTTCGCCTTAGCCAACCTTTGTGGACAAAATCCTCCCGAGGACGGAAATCACGCAGATGGCGTCACAGCGGTCCATTGATGCTGCCGTCATCAAAGCATGTAGATGATGTACGAAAGAAACATTAGACCGATGATGGCGAAAAACATCAATAACAAGACATCCAGCATGATGCCTGCGTCTCCGCAGATCAGCGGCTTCAAAAGACACCGAATATGCCGATTCACCCTACAGACGAGCAGTGCTGTTCGGCTGGATTGTGAAGACCCCTCCCCACCTGCTAGTACACAGCATCATCATCATCATCACTTCTAGAAAGATGCAGCAGGGCAGGCAGTGACCCAGTGGGGGGTCGCTCTATATGCCATTTTTAAAGTGCAGATGGTTTTTACTAAATCTGTGGGATCAAATCAGTCTGCCTGTATTATATATACTGTCAGAAAAAAAGTACAAAACTGTACCTTATCTGTGGCTGGGGTGGTAGCCTTAAAGGTTCATTGTTTTAAATGTTGCACCTTTTGGGGTACATTATTATACCCTAAGGGCTATTGTAAATCTTAAGGAACAACTTTGTACCAGTTAAATTTTAGTGGTACAAAACAGTTAAGATAGACAATAGATCTTTAAAGGTGCCATAGAATAAAAAACTGTATTTATCTAGGTATAGATGAATAATAAGAGCTCTGTACATGGTTATGACATATCGTGAACCTCAAACGCGTTTGTTTCCTAATTTTTATGTAAACCTGGAAACAGGCCAATCTCAACATAACACCAACTGTCACGTCACAGTCGAGATGTACGTCCCCCAACTTGAAATTACACATTACATTAATAACCCTGCTGGAAAATAAACAGCATTTCATTCCCATGCTGGTTTGGCTGGTGGTTACAAGCCTACCAGTACCACAACATATGCTGATCTTGCTGGTGTGACCAGCAGATGACCACCAGCTAAACCAGCACCAAACCGGCATGGGAGCTATTTACAGGTCCATACAAAAAAAACTTGCCACTCAGAAATGTCCATTAACAATCTCCAAACAATTAGTTGTTCCTCAAAATCTGATTTTTTCCTCTGATACGGGCTCACACATAAGTGTGGTTTCCCGGACAGAGATTTGCTTAAGCCAGGACTAGGCCTTAGTTAAATTAGGAAAAATAACTAGTTTTAACAAACATGCCTTATAATAACATTTTGAGGCAATACATTTTGATGTATTTTAAGATGTCAGTGCAAGTGGTTTTCAGTTTGGAAAGCTCTTAAATTTATTTTAGTCTAGGACTAGTCTGATCCCTGTCTGAGAAACCGCCCCATAAGGTCTGTTTACTAATGTGAGCTTACAGGCATGAACCTCAGAGCAGAGCCAATCAGAGCAGAGCTCAATATTATTATTCATGACCCTTCCAAATAGGGCAAAAATCGACCATTTAATTCAAATGACAAATCCTAGGGTTGTAAATAGACATGTAAAACACTTCGGGATAATTTTTGCACTTAATAAAGTTAAATACCTTCTATGTAAATATCAAAGAACAATTTAACACATTATTTTAATGCATTCTTTGGCACCTTTAAGGTAGTAATGTAAGGTACAAGTTACCACCTCATATTGTTTAGTATACCTGTAAAGGTACAAAACGGAACTAAAGGATACCAGCGACAGTAAAATCACAAAATATATGTAACTATACTATTGAGCAAACAGGAAAACGTTTTATAGTTATTAACTGAAAAACATCATTTTGATACCACCTTTCTGTTCATTGTTATTGTGCTTTTATATATTTCGTGTCAATACACGTTTAATATATAATGCTTTGGCAATATTGTATCTATACAGAAGCATTTAAGTAAAGTATTTAAATATATAAATATTTAATTTATATTGTACCAGGGCAAGATGAACTTTGTGAGAAAAGAAACTTGTGTTAAAACTGCAGAATGTGAAAAAACTGCATTCTTGATGTGTCTGTTTCTCAGATGTTTAGATGATCATAAAAGCAAAACCAGTTCAGGATACCAAAGAGACACGTTAAAACACACTCCCAGACTTGTCGATGTCACATTTTCACCACAATTTCCACTTTTTAGTTCCTTTAAACAATCTCCCGGTTTATTTTTGATGATTTGTCATAATGACCATTACTAAAAGTCAGACATTCCACAAAGTGTTACAGTGTTTCCATTTAAGGGTGAGTTAACATATAAAATAATCTTTGCATATGACTTTCTGAAGTTAAAAAGCATGTATTGGCAGAGTAATGGCCTGAAATGGAGGCTGAGAGTCCAGGAAAAGGATGCAAGAACTAAATAATCTGATTAGTACATATTTGCAGATATCTTATATCACTGTATGGATAACTCGGACTCCTAAAACATTTATAATGCAAAATCGAAAATATAAAAACGAGAATGCAGAATTTTTTTTTTATCACTATGGCACAAGAAAACCACTGAAAATGTTGACAAACCTTTCTAGAATGTTTAGCACAAGCACTTTTTTTCAGAATTTTCACATAGACACACTACATGTAAACTCATAGTTTCATAAAATGTGGGATCAAGTGTTGCTTCATGAAAATCACCAGATCAATTCGTTTTTGAATGAGAGTGTGATGAGGGGGAATTGTAAAAGAATACTACCACATATTATACTGATGAAATTCAGTCAAAAACACATTTGTGACCCAATATTTTACATTTGACTTTACAAAAGTGGAAACGGTGTTTTGAGAAAACAAAGCACTTGCTTTGATCATTCTCTGGATCTATATTTGAGTGTTTTAGAGAGAACAATAATCAGTATCAGAATAGATCAGTCTCTTTGTCAAGACTGCATTTGTTTTCAGTTAGACACAAATATATCCTAGATTCTAAACCATCCTAATTCCAACAGCTTATACTCCTGTTTGACAAAGCCGCCTGCCTTGGTATACAAATAGATTTGTTTTATTCCACTGATATTGATAAATTGACATTAAAATTTCTTCTCATACAATACCAGCAAGGCAATGAGAATAAGCATGATATGAGAAAAAACAAACAAACAAACAAAAACATTAATACCAACATCTTACTAAACAGCTCCGAGATACAGTTTCATACTATGCACATGGAATGCTCCGGAAAAAAAAAGGAACAAAACCAATGGAATGATTAAAAGTTAAAGCTAAAATGATCCTTAGATTTGTGCTTGGGCTCCTCTTTACTCTCACTATACTACAATGCGGTTCTGCTCTTATTGTTCCAGTTTCCTTTATTCCCTTTGTTAATAATAAGGTTCATCACAATTTCCTCTTCACTTTAAAAGCAGAAGCAGAACAAAGTTAGGCTCAAATATATATATATAGTAATTCATTTAGTAAAGGGCCAGAGGAATGTGAAAGCTTCATTAAGTAATAACGAAAGACTCTATCCTTTTCATACAGTACATCCAGTTGAAAAAGAGGAGCCTTTTCGAGATTCCAGTTTCACTAAGTGATGCAAGTGGTCAGACAGGTATGGAATGATTAGAATGACCAAAAGTCTCACGTTCAAGCATTGTTACAGACCCACAACCGGTGAGATGTAAAACTGTACTAAATACATCACATACTATTACAGGTTGAAAATCAAATATGAAAAAGAAAAGTAAAAAAAAAAGATTATTTCACGTATTGTCATGGCAACCGATAAGACTGTCGAGATGTTTGAAGTGCTCTATGGCAGGCCCTAAATATTTTAGCGGCCTGTGCAGTTATGCATTTTGCGTGTAGGTGTGTGTGTGTGCGAGTCTTATTAAGACTTAAGTGCCACTTGTGACAGCACCTTTTCAGGACTGAGATAACACTTACAAACAGACAAACAAACCGACAGGCAGCAAAGCAATAAAGAGAGAGATGCATACAGTGAAAGATATGGGGGGAAAAGTAGTAAATTGCAATACAACATTACCATATATATATATATATATCTGATTGCGTATATGTGTGTGTGTATGCGCCGTTTGTGTGTTTGATTATACTGTGTGGTCACTTAGCTATGTTTATTTCGGATCATAATTGGATCATAAGGGTCGACCTCGGATAGGACAGAGGAAAAGATCTTGAAAAGTGAAATGACACTCGGCTACTAATCTGCGACCCCCTCTCCTTTTCCCTCCCTTTCTCTCTCTCTATCTCACTCCCTCTAAGTTTTCACATGGCCTCTACGTAGTTAGCAGGCAGCATTCCCTGCTGGCCGGTGCGCTCCACCCTCCCATACATCCAGCCTTCGTCGATCTGCTGCACGTCCAGGATTACATCGCCGTCCAGGAACGACACCTCGTCCTCATCGGCCGCGTTGTAGTCATACACGGCTCGGTAGCGCTTCTGAAACACATGCACGTGAGATTTTAGAAGTCTGACTGAAATAATAACAATATTATTTAAAACAGATGCTGTGTTCCAAAACTTAGCTACTTATGAAAGAATTTAACATTAGCTTTTTGCTAAACATGTATAATAATGGTGTGATTTTTAAACAGACATTTTATTCACTAGGATAAAAATTTCTGCCACCCATCTAGGTTTTGGAACAAAGTTTTATGTCTAAGGAGTTTATTATTAGTACCCCAGAGCTTGGAGGAGGGGCGGCAGCCGCCTGGCGCACAGGCGCAGGTTCATAATGATAGTTCTGTGATGATGCTGAGGGCTGATATGCTACGAGAAAGCATACAGAAAATACATACAGTAAATTATGATTGTATTGATAAAACAGGACAGGCATAAAGTAAAAAAACATTGTAGGGTAACGTACCTGGAGTTGTGATTTGTTGAGGTGTCTGTGGGTGTTGGGGTGGGGCATCACCTCCCATTCGGCTCTTCTCAAATTCCTCATGGTATTTAATCTAAAACACACACACAGACAAAAATAAAGTTTAAATGGATCCTCTACCCTGCACAGCAGCTCAGGCTGAATTAAATGAGGAGAAGCATATAAATAGGAGAAACTTGCTGTCTTGAGCGCTGTAATTATCCCTCTCTGAAAACAGTCCCTCATTTTGTAAAGTGGTAGTTTCGGTGAGAGCTTTAGATTTAATTAAACTGTTTGATGCTGAGCCAGAGGGAGACACAATTAACTGTAATTCCTGCACTACCCACAAGGTGTCACCCAAGCCTGGAAGCGGTGCTTTTATACAGACGGGAAATGACATCGCAAAAGGAAGTTCACTGACCGAACTGTTGCCAGGCAACCAGTGCAGATTCAGCGAACAGGTGTGGAATGAAAAAGGGAAGGGTGGGATACAATAAATGCTCCATCAAGGTCAAACTATTATTTCTACTAGTTGACAAACCATTAATAATCAACAGCAGGAGTATTGTTAGATAACTGTGCAGTTACCTATTGGAGAGATAATGAGGAAGATGCAGCAAAAGAGAAAGCAGAATAAACAAAGTGGAAATGAGGATTGTGACTACTCATAAGTATGTCTATACTAGTTTTTAATGAATGAATCTTGTAAAAAGCAATCTTTCTTGGCCAATACAAACCTATTGTGAAAAGTGAAATATGTGTCTATGCTTTGGTAAATACTCTTGAGTTTAATAATAATAATGTTGGACCTACGTTGCTGATTTGGTCTTGTGTTTTCTTGATTCTCTGCATCTCAGGTGTGTCAGCAACAACACTGAAGCCTTTTCCTTTGCTCTTCTCGAATTCTTCCTTATAGAGCACCTGCGACACCAAGTAAATAGTGAAAAATCTTTTATGCTACATAATATGTAGAAGCAATAGAGTTTTTTTAAGGAATTGTATTAATGCACCCATCATACAGTGTCTGAGATGGTGCAGGTGGAGCTTTAGGAGAAGATTTAGAGTTTTACTTTAACGCATAAAAGTGCACTGACTAAATCAGGGTTCAACTGCACGAATGCGACCACAGGCACACAACCAAGTTTTGTATCGGTTGATGGAAATGAATAATGTGCTATGATCATACATTTTCTGATTTGTATTTTTATAGACTTTTATTGTACTTCAATAGGTTTAGTTAGGGATAGTTAACCCAAAAAAGAAAATTATCCCATAATATAGTTCATCAATCCATCCCCAATGTATATGATTATCTTCTCAGACAAACATAATCGAATTATATTAGAAAATGTCTTGGGTGTTCCAAGCTTTATAATGGTAGTAAATGGTGCTTTTGATTTTAACGGTGCATTCACACGGGACGTAAGCGTTAACGCTTCCCATTCACTTTTAATGGGTGACGTCATGTGTTGTGGATCCGTCTGCGCCGCGTCAGTGCCATTGCTCGCGGCAGAAGTTGAACATTTCTCAACTTTTCAAGCGGCAACGCGTGCGTCAGCCAATCATATTGCCTTATGCAAATAACCTAGACAGAGCCAGCCAATTACGTTTTTGGAAGACCGGAGCTTGTGTTGCGGCCACTGTGATTGGCCGTTGGCCACGCTTCAGACAAGCCTTCCGTCAAGCATTGTGAATGCAGTGCAAGTCCATCCATCCTTCACAGAATTAATCCACATGGCTTCAGAAGGTTAAAGGGGCAATGTCACAAGACTTTTTTAAGATGTAAAATAAATCTTTGGTGTCCCCAGAGTACGTATGTGTAGTTTTAGCTCAAAATACCATATAGATAATTTATAATAACATGTTAAAATTGCCACTTTGTAGTGTGTGTGCAAAAATGTTGCGTTTTGGGTGTGTCCTTTAAAATGCAAATGAGCGGATGAAGTGCAAACACTGATCACAATGATGGTGGTTTGTTGAAATTGGAACTTAATTGTATTGTGAATTATTTCTCTCTTCCTCTCTTTCTCTCTGCACTAAATGGCAGTGCTGTGGTTGATAGTGCAGATTAAGGGGTGGTATTATTATAATAAGAGCTCATTATGACATCATAAGGAGCCAAATTTCAACAACCAATTTTATGTGCTTGTAGAGAATGGTTTAACAAAACTAAGTTACTGGGTTGATCTTTTTCATATTTTCTAGGTTTATAGAAGCACTGGGGACCCAATCATAGCACTTAAACATGGAAAAAGTCAGATTTTCATGCCATGGCCCCTTTAATAAATGCCTTTTGAGGGCAATCGATGCAATTTTGTAAAAAATATATTTAAAACTTCCTTTGTAATCAATATTACAAACTAAATAACTAGTTTCCAGTAGCGACCGACACACTTTCACGAGAGAATGCGTTCCCAGCGTATGAGATGTAGTGGCGTAATTTAAATTTTTGAGTGAACTATCCCCTTAAACATTGTTGGTAAAAATAATCAATATCACCAGCATAACAAAACCTAGCTGTTGATGAGGATTTAAAATAGAAAATGCTGGAATTGCTTGAAGAACTTGCATAGCATGGCACAGACAACTTCTTAAGGTCATACCCAAAGTAATTTTATGTAAAAAAGTTTGCCAAATGGCCACTGAACATGTAGGCAAAACATACAGTACTGTTCTGACCAGGCCAGCATATAACCTTAGTGTTGCAAATGTCAATGACCTTTCAAAAACAATGACTCGTCTTTTCCCAAAAGAGAAGAGAAAGTGATTGGAGATAAGCTATTTGTACCTGGCTCTGCATCTTGCTTTGCTGTTTCAGGCGCAAGTTCTCCGGGGTGTCTGCAACACTGGTGAATGATGTCTTCGGATAGTGTCTGATACACACAGCGCACTTTTAGTTAGCATGACAATCTGAAATCTACTCAGAATCAGTAGACAGCATCTTATAATAATTCATAAACAGATTTATATCTAAATATTTCTTCAGGATGAATTATAAAGCAAAGAAAACTGGTTAAAATGCTCAACTATTTACACTGATAATGCTCATTGTCTACCCATAAAAGCGCTGTTAAACAGAATCACATTCTTAAAACCTTTTACCGTAAACTGTGGATGCTAATTGTATTTTGGTAATGATAGACCCAATTAATGACCCAAATCAAGGTTACTGCAAATAGAAGTGAATTTTTTAGAGTGTTGCTAAAGACAAACACCATGAATTAGTAGTTTTAAATCATTGAAAGTTCAATATCCACATTTGTTTAACACTAATCTGTATGGGGATCATGTGGGCTGTTTGTGAGATAACTGTAACAAAAATGTACATCAACTATAACACTTCTTGACATATTTTGGTACTATACTGGACATATGTGACCTTGTCTGTGAGATAAGGAGCATTAAAGTTTGATTTCACATTGATTTAACACAGCCTTACTCAGTCAATATTAAAGATATCCACTTGTTAAGTCATGACATAAGAAATACTGTTTCCAGCTTCAAGCCACCACATTTACGATCCCTATTTATTAATAGCACACATTTAAGCAAAAAAAAAAAAATTTATAAACTATAAACTGCAGTCTCAGGGTCCCAGATTCAAAGACAGCAATATATTAATAATTCATAAAAAAAATTCACGCCGATAAATACATGTCTTGTCATCTCGGATTTTGTTATGGAGATAAAAAATAGGATTGGGTGTTTTTGGTAGTCTTTCATTATGATTTGAGTGTATAATTCATATTTATTTATTTTTTGTTATTTCTATGACATCTGTGAGCGGTTGGAGCCGGAGGTGGCGCATGACATCAGACTTAACAACCGGATAAAGATTATATTTTCACAAAATGTTCTTTACATTACGAAGGATTTAAACAGTAAATCACAAAAAAAAACTTTAGCTAGGTTTTCACAGGCAGGGTCACATGTATAAAGTAATGTAAGGATAGGATAAAACAGATTTTGGTGGTTTAATAAAATTAATATTTTACAACAGAACCACTGTGCCAATCAAAACATAGTGGCTCATTGCTAGCTACCCCAGCCATTCTGCTAACTTAACCTCTATACAGTACACAAAGATGTGTTGCTGCAGGCAAATAGCACGTAATACAATCCAGGCTTGGTAAACCGATGAAAATAAACTAATTCAGGACTAAATCAAAGCCTGTGTAATAGGGCTGTCAAATTTTAATTCGAATTTCGAATATTCGTCGAATGTAAAAAAAATATGCATATTCGAACGTAAAACTTTGCATTCGAATTTTACCTGTGTCAGGAAGCTCACGCAACGTGATAATGCATAACTGACGCGGATTGTTATACAGAGCGGCTCAGCCAACTATGCGGAGCAAGCCAGCGTTATTCATTTGAAAAATAGCAAGAAAAGACAGTGGGGATTACGATTCGGACAGAATACATATTAAAAGGGCTGTGTGATGCTGCTTTGGTTTTTGGAGCATCAACTGGAATTCAACCGCAAAGTGAAACTAACTGAGATGAGTTATTGTCGTCTGCTTCTAAATGCAGTTTTAAAGTTTAAAATAACGTAACTGATCAACACGAAAGTGCCATAATACAGCTGCTTGTTTAGCAACATTAAAACCATATGTGCATCTACAGAGTCCACACCGCATATGAGAGAATAACGCCGCGGTGGCTTTATTTTAACTGACTGGAAACGTGACTTTCACCTGGACATTTGATATGCAAGTTTTTCATCAACATTATCTGCGTGAAATATAAACATGATGATCATCTGCCAACTCGACTGTTTCAGCACGTCCTCTATTAATTACGGAGAGTCTGCTTTATTAACGGCTTCACTCGCGTAAGTTAAACATTTCTGTTCTGTACTTTATTACTCGCATATATTTCTACATATTTTCAACCAAGGAACACACAAAATATAATATTAGTTGTTGTGAATAGCGTTTAAGCTTGACAAAATTTAAATGACTAATGATCTTTCCCACTTATTTTGGCTTAAATAAAGATTAATTCGTTTTCATACTTTATTAGAAACACGTTAATTTATCTACTTATATAAAATGCCCTATTAATATGCATTGTCTATGTATGGCATTCGTTTTGTACATTTACAGGTGCACAACTATACTGGTTAATTTTTATTTCATTAGTAGTGTTTATAACATTCGTTTTAACAAAAAATATGCTGTGCATGATTATATTATTGGGGCTTTGTGCTGCGCCCTCTTGTGGGCTTTTAGGAGTATTTTCTCCAAGATAAAGTAGGTCTTTATAATTCGAATATAATTCGAATTTTATTATTTTTCAAGGACGAATTTCGAATGTACTTGTTCAGCCATTTTGACAGCCCTACTGTGTAATGATGTTAGTACTAAGTGTGGATGCAGGGTATCTGCTAAGTGCCACGGGCAACAAATTTAATAAATACTACTACAAACAATTCTGCATTATTTTCATTTAATTTGCATTAATTTATTCTTGCCCAGTAAACACTCAAACCCCACAGGAAACAAATGTAAACAAATATAAACAAATGCATGGTCCTCAAGATTAGCCTCTGCTTTTATATAACGCCTGACATGATCTAATCAGATGCGTTTACTTTTGGTAGGCGTGTCATTACTATACCTATTCCGCAAAGAAAACAGGTCTTTATCTTTGGATGCAGGAGGAAATTACATTGCCAGTGCTCACTTACTGAAATTCTGTTCAGAAAAAGGACAGTGAAAGCAGATCTAGACACAGGGACAGACATAAATCTCACCGAATAAAGACTACACTTCTTGTGTATTACAAGAATGAGTGTCTGTAAGTTTATGTGGAAAAACAAGAATCTTTACATTTAAGGAATAGTTCAGAGTTTAAATTCAGCACACAACCAAGAGATGTATTTGCATATTTTGTATGCTAGCACACAAAGTGTAGTGTTAATAAAGTTGAATAAAGTATAAATACAGTTTTGAGAGGGAAAAATTACTTATAGATTACTAGCTGAATTTCAAAGAAGTGGATTCATACGTGATTGCGTGCATGTAAGGGTCATTGTTGTGAAATTATTGGAATTTCCCTCCAATGCCCTTGCACTGAATGACTGAATAAATCCGCTTTTGTCCGTGCACATATGACCTTTCCCCTGCCTCAATACACATGAAACTCACATGGCCATCAGATATACTTACGCATTACAGTATGGTCTCTTCTCAAAGCCTTTGTAGTTCTTCATGTTTAGAGTCATCTTACACACTTCACAGCTAAAGCATCCTTTATGCCAGAACTGAAAGAGAGCAAGAGAAATGGATGAAAGTTTAAAGCATGTAAATGTGTTTGTGGGGAGAGTACATGCAAGAGAGACAGGGAAATCAAGTTGAGAAAAAAAAAACAGATTAAAAAAAGCAAATGACTCATTGAATCCCTAGTGACGGTAATTCAGTCACTTTGGATGCTGCACAGTCTGTGTTGCTCTCCCTGAAGATTAATTGGGAGAAAAACAACGAAGTGCTTGTTTTTAGAAAGTTTCTTGGAAAGACAAACAGGATCAAGCAAATGTGCCTTTTAAAAGATGACCACTTTACTTCTGTTCGGAGGAAAGACTATATGTATGTAAAAAAGTATTTGTTTTACAAACTTACTAAAAGATTTTACATGAACCCCCAGAAAGCACTCTGGTTGTCAAGTAGTTACAAAGCCAGTTACATCACCATTTTCCCAGCTTTTTGCAACACAAGGAACCAATCACTTATGTTGGGAAACACCCTGACAGTGACACGCTAGGAACTGTCTTCCAAAATCTCTTTAAATCTACCAAACCTTATGCTGCCCAGTCAGTCAATTACTTAATAGAGCTGTTCACACTAGAGCATTTTCATTTTAAAACAAGACATTTTTAAGAGTTACATTAGCATTGTAATCAATATGGTGATATGATAATTAAGCATATTTGGTGTGCTGTCCGAGGGAGGGCCCGAGCTCAGAATATTAGCCCAAACCCGGAGTACTCCCCCTCAATAACTGGGATAGATATACCAGCAGAGAGTGAGGCGATGGGGTGGATGAGGGATGCTGCAAAAAACTGTCACAGGACAGAGGTGAGGGACGTCTATATATAGAGACCAAACATTAGTTAAATAAACTCCATGTGGCCTCAAACTTTTAAAGCACCATGATATCACATTCATGATGATCCAAGGGTAACAAGTACATTATGAATAATAAGTGAATATTTTCTGACTAATGCATATTTCTGTTATATTAAAATTGGATACAATAATAAAAAAGTACTTTTTTTAATAAAGGTTTTAATATATATATATATATATATATATATATATATATATATATATATATATATATATATATATAGGGCTGTGCAAAAAATTGTGTGTGATTCTCATGCGTGTTTAGTAAGTAAAGCCGGTTACGGGATTAGTGATAAATTACCATCACCTGCTTTCAGATGGAGCGGCATTTACTACACAGAGCCGTAGTTCACTGAGAAGGTAGGCAAAATCGCATAGATTATCGGAGTCGATTTCTCTGTGAACTACGGCTCTGTGTAGTAAATGCAGCTCCATCTGAAATCAGCTGATGGCGATTTAATACTAATCACAGAACCGGCTTCACTGATGGAAACACGCATGAGAACCGCAGGCGATTTTTGCACAGCCCTAATATATATACACACAACACACACACACACACACACACACACACACACACACACACACACACACACACACACACACACACATATGTATTTTTAAGTTGAAAACATTGCAAAAAAATTATTTTTAAAATTCTTCTTTAAAAAATAGCCTACGGAAAAACAGCATTAAAACTCCAGTGCAAAGGCTAAAGCCGCCTTTCCATTGCACACGACAAATGATGACCAAAAAACCGGAAGTCATTTATTTCCTATATGGAGAGTTGCAAAGAGGCTGTGTGAGGTGCCAACTGTCTGCGGATACGTAATTTTATGGCTCCATTTTGACAGTTGGATCCGTTAAATTTTTTTTACTTGTGCGACTACACCACATGCGATATGCTGACCAGAAGTGATGTATTTTAGTGTATTCCAATCAAAACACTGTGTGAGGTGAAAATTATTTAATCCTTGTTGTTTAACTTTATCGTGTAACAAGTGAATCTTCGTTCTCTGTGTTGGTCTCGTTTAGCTCTGCATAAACAAAATAAAGTAGGCTCTATAACTAGTGATCAACCAATGCTGATCTTTTAATAACCAATAGCAAATATTTGGATGCTTGTGCGCCCAATAACCAATATGCTGAAACAATTTTTATTTACTGTTATACTTCTGCTTTTGACACAATTACTGTGAACACTACTGAACTTAACAAACCCTTATAATAATAAACATCACTCCCTCTAAGCATACAAAGTAATTAATAATTAATAGAGGGCTCTGAAGGAGTGAAGAATAATATTATTAATTTAATAAATATTATAACTAGGGCTGCACGATAAATCACATGTGATTGTCACACGCATCTCGTCAGTAATGCCGGTTCCTTGATTAGTAGTAAATCGCCATCAGCTGTTTTCAGATGGAGCAGCATTTACTACACAGAGCCGTAGTTCCCTGACAAGCTGGGCCATATCGCATACATATCGCAGGCGATACATCCGCGATAATTAATGCAAAATTCCCCCGATTGAAAGTGAGCTACGGCTGTGTGTAGAAAATTCATCTCCATCTGAAAACCGTGTTTCCTTCCGATGTCTCTGTAGGAGTATAAACTTGTATTATAAAGCTCCGGGAATTCCGAGTATAAGCTTTTCGTCCATTTTGATTCCCCGTTTCTATTGGCTGCGCAGGTAATCGTCACAGAGCGCAGCGCAAAAGTTAAACTATTTTGAACTTTGACCGCAGCGCTCGCGAAAAAAACGCCCTCGTGCGGCGCAAGCCTTTGAAATGAATGGGTTGCGCAGCGTATCCTTTGTGAAAGCTGGATTAGGGTATTCTACATATTTAACACTGCGGTGGCGCATTAAAAACAAACATTCAAACAGCATTTTTTATATATTCGAATTATTATTACAGATCGAATATTCGACCACTCATTCACATTCCTACTAAAACAGACATCTACAAATTAATTTACTTTTGTCAACCAATTGATCAAACAACATTTTTATATTTAATGCAACTGTTGCGTTTAACATACATAAATGTTGCGTTTTAACCAGATGCAGACACATTGCACAATATTACACAATCATAAAATTTAAACATGCCTTAATGCCTTTCTACCTCCCTATTTTACTGCATGCAAAGGCAGCACATTCAGACACGCACTAAAACTTTGATCAGTGAATTGCTTAGTTAATGTTGCCCAAAGAAGTGTTTCATGGATAACCAAGCACAGACCACACATACAAATGGACTTGAGGGACTGATCTGACCTGCTACCCTACATTCCATCCATACAGTCAGTCATGCAGGCGAACGGAAACGCATATAATTAGGAGGATGTCAGTTTTTTATGTCTTATAAAATACTTTTGTTTTTCATTTGGAGCTCACACAGTCATGCATATACAAGCTGTTAGTATATACTTATGCAATACCCGTCTGCACCTGAATAACAGGATATGCAAATGATATCAAACATTTCTGCAATGATTTCCGGTTTTCCCTGACGTTGTGCTGTAGATCTGAGTTACTGGATTTGTAAAGTATAGAGATAAATATCCAATGCTGAGCAGCCATTATAGTACACTAAAACCACTGATCCAAATAGTACATCATTTTCAAACATCAGTCGTGCATTGTTTTATATCAACCCCCTAGACCACCTCTCTCGGGTGCGGTTTCTTTTGAGATGTCCTCCGATATGACAGCTGATGATGTTGAGCACTGAAGCACAATGACTCTCCTTCAGGCCATGAATGTGAACCTGTGCGAGTCAATGATGTTTTGGCTTCTCTGACCAGAATTGGTGGGAGGTGCACGCCTCCACTCCCACTTTCCCCACGTTTACTGTCACAAACTGAATCCCACACTTGCGCACAATACGTTTGTCTTCAGAAAATTGTATCAAGACGTTCTTCCAAAGCCATCTAGCCTGTAAATCGATTAATGTGCTTTTAACGTCCATTACACACGTTTACAGCCTCAGTTTACCTCCTTCTCCAATACTTGCACTGCATAAAAATATCAAACAAGACGACTCCACCCTCTGAAGCAATTTGTAATACTCATGTCATCACAGAAAAGAGAAAGAATTTGCCACAGACAGATAAAGATATGGGGTAAGGGGGTGGGGACTGTATTAAAACGTCTTGCTTCACAGCGTGTTGACCAGCAACACATCCTCTAGCCGATTGATAGACATGTAACACTGTTGTGTACAATACATCATGAACACGGTGTTAACAGAAGGCCCGTCTGATATCAAAGTAATGCAGCCATTTCAATAAAACGTTCAATAAACGTTTAAATGGCACTTCAACGCTTACATAACCAGCAGTTTGCGATTAAATAACTGTCGGGCAAACATCGTCAGGCACGGAAAGTTGCACATCTGTGAACTTGGGTCGACCACAAAAAAAAAACAAAACAAAAAAACTAGATGATGTCCATCCGAAAGCATGCATATAAACATCATAGTGTTGTTAATTATGCGTCTCCCTATTAAGGATAAAATAAATGTTTGACCTATGATCTTATACTGAGCATTTGCCATAACTTGGACTGTTGTGGGTTTTTCGGGTCCATGTCGCCCACTGGGCAGACTGACACGTCATAAACAAACGTCCTCCTCTCGCGCGAGGCCACGAACAAGCTCTTGCTATCTGTTTGAAAAAGAAAACGATTTCCCGCACAGATTTGTTGATATGTGCCCAGTCAATTTCACGACATTAAGACATATTGCGGACTATATGATCGGCAACTTGTAGCATGCTATGAAGTTATCACGATCTGGCTCTGCATTACTAGCACAGGGCTGCAGCGTCCGTTCGCTCAGGCGCTTCCGTTTTGATCACAATCTGAATGCTCACAAAATCATTAACCTCTCCTTAAAGCCACATTATTACATTCGAGTTATAAATGAGAAATCACCAACATACACTGTATCACCACGACCAAAGGTGTGCGCTACGCTAGCGTGTGCTAAGTTTCGCTTAGCCTTACCTTGTCAAGGCAATTCACTTTTTCCGTGGGATATACCACTCGATTACATCTGCCACACAGCGGATTCATGTTGGGGTAGTACGGTGATTGTAAGAGGTGATGAAATGACCCGCAGAGTATATTTTGGTTGATAATGTGCGAGGTGTGGATCGCTAACCGTTGACGAGTCCAATTCACACCGCTGGCTGTCAGCGTACGAATCCGACACGGAAGGCGCGCCCACGGCACTGCCGCTGTGTCCTGCTGCGCGCTCCCGTGCGGAGATAAGCAAGCGCAAGCAAATGAGGACTTAAACTTGCACAAAACTATTTAAAATAAGTGATTGTCATGCTCATTAAAAAAAATTTAATAACATTAAACTTAAACATCTAGACAGTCTCAGTAAAATTAATCAGATGATTACATTATTGCTTCTGTTATCAAATTCATTCAGTTTTTTCCAACAATCCCTTAAATAAGTCTAAAACAGGCAGCCTGGATTATTTTTTTGAGATATGATAATTTTAAACGGTGTACACAAGACACACACTGAATCGACACAAATGTGTAAGAAAGGTAGGGACGAATTCTGTTAAAATTACGAAGCAGATGGGCCAAAATACTTCAGCATGGGCTTTCGTCCAGTCTGTGTCGTTTTGTTTGCGCGACCCCTGGCGGCTATGGGAATAACTACATACATTCCGCCAATAGTCAGTGGATCTCAACCTATTTTTTACAGTCTATGATCTCAACCTATTTCACTTCAAGGGCCCCACAATATTTTTGAAGGATCCCCACTCACCGTTTTTACCTAATAAAATATTTTTAGAGCTATGCATGAATAGAAGGATGTATATTTGTTATGATAAGTTTAACCAGACACTTGTTTAAAACCTAGTTTTGTCTTATTTTAAATTATTTTGAATCATCTTGGGGGCCTCCTGGAAGTTTGCCGAAGCTCGGTGACCCCAGTTGAGAAACACTGGCCTACATGTCAGCTTCACTGTGTGATACAAACTTTTTTTTGTTCTTTTACAAATATTTGAACATAGGCCAAGAAAACACAAAACAAACACTTAGTCATACACATTTGTTGCACAATGATCTGGTGAGATCATTACTGTGTTACACTATCCTTTTATCATCTTTTAAGTATGGGGGTATAGCTCAGTGGTAGAGCATTTGACTGCAGATCAAGAGGTCCCCGGTTCAAATCCGGGTGCCCCCTGTTTTTCAGAGCACTTTAGATAACAAAGACAGTTTATTAACAGGTTTAACAAACAGTGTTTAGAGATAACATATGAAAACAAATGTCCTGAATTCTTTCATAATAGTGTTATAACATGTTTATATACATGTTATATATGTCACCTTGAAATGTGAAGCAGTATAGACTATAGCTAATCCAGATGATAAGGTTAACAAGACATTAAATATAAAGACATTTTTAAATAGCCGCCACTGAGTGACTTTGTCACAAATCACCCTTTAAATCAATTTGTAGCATGAAGGGCTGTACTGAGATGATGCACTTCACATGACAAATTGTTTTATATTGGTTCACTACATTCCTAAACAGTGCAGTTTAGTTTACAGAAATGTTTTCGGTGGACTGGGGTAGGACTTCTGAAAGTATTCAGCTGAATGTATTGTTCACTGGGAATGTTAAAGTTCAGCGTAAACAGTTCCTCATGCTGATGTGTAACTTTTGAGCATCTCAACACTTAAGGAAGTTTAAATTAAACTATTAGTACTTATCATTTGAAGTGGATCAAAACCTTTCATAAAAGTTATAAAAAATATCAGTTTTATATAAAATATCTACAAAAAAAGTCTGTAATGAGTGTCTAAATTCTGGATGAATGTATTTTGGACCATTCTTACAAAACATCTCCAGTTCAGTTAGGTTCAAAGGTTGCCAAGCATGGACAGCCTGCTTCAAATCCCCCCACAGATGTTAAATAACATTCAGGTCTGGGGACTGGGATGGCCATTCCAGAACATATTAGAATGTACTTGTTCCTCTGCATAAATGTAGTAGATTTTGAGCAGTGTTTTGGTTCGCTGTCTTGTTGAAATATCCGCTTAACTTCAACTTTGTGACTGATTCCTCAACATTTTTCTCAAGAATCTGCTGATATTAAGAGGAATCCATGCGACCCTTAACTTTAATCAGAATCCCAGAATCCCAGTAGCGGCACTGACCATACAGTCCCACAGCATGATGGAACTAACACCAAATTTTACTGTGGGTGTTTTTCTTGGAATGCTGTGTTCTTTTGCCGACATGCATAACGCCTCTTATTATGACCAAATAACTCAATCTTTGTTTCATCAGTCCACAGCACCTTATTCCACAATGAAGCTGGCTTGTCCAAATGTGTATTTGCATACCTCAAGTGACTCTGTTTGTGCAGAAAAGAGTTATTTCACATCAAAGTACAAAGTGCGCTGAATTGTTAAAGGAGTATTTATCTCATCTCCTTTGCCTGGGATCTCAAACTCCTTAATTTGAAATGCAAGACAATATCACAAATAAACTAACAGTAACACCTACATACACACCCATTATGCACACACTGGCTCACTAACTCTGTGTGTAAAAAACACACCTGTACCATATCATTACATGAGGGGGTATAGCTCAGTGGTAGAGCATTTGACTGCAGATCAAGAGGTCCCCGGTTCAAATCCGGGTGCCCCCTTTATGTCAGAGCACTATAGATGACAAAGGGACAATTTCACGGACAGGGCTTAAAGGATAACCCAACCATTTTTCAAATTTTTTCTATGTTCTTCTTACCTTAACTTAGACGTGTTAATACATACCAATCTTTTTTCAATGCGTGCACTTAATCTTTGAACAGCGCGTTGTGAATGTGCTGGCATTTAGTCTAGCCCCATTCATTCCTTAGGATCCAAACAAATGAATTTAGAAGCTACCAAACACTTCCATGTCCTTTTTAAAGACCCCTATTTTTGTTACATGAGTAGTTACAGTATGGTAGCACAAAATAAAATGTTGTGATTTTTTTAAGCAGATAAAAAAATGAGAAATATATTGTATGGCAGGCACAGGTAATGACGGACGTTTGATCAAGAGGGGGAGTAACATCACACAACTACTCCTAAATCGCCACGTTTTATTTTGTGTCACCATACTTACCAGTGTAACTCAAAGGGGCAACCTTCCGGTCTCTCTGATGAAGCCAATACGGAGATGATTTAAACTGCAATTCATCAAGGCAGGCTCCAAAAGGGAGTCAATTCCTATAGACCCCCATGTTAAAATGGCCAACTTAACAGTAGAAAATAATGTATTTACAGTCTGGTACAAAATATTTTTTTGGTCTTTATAACTATTTTTGCCCTTCATGACAACTGTGAGAGGGTGAATTTTTTTTTAAACTCATCCGTTTAAATTATATTAAGCCTTAGGGGTTGTGTACACCAAAACTTTTACGCCCGCGGCCGGCGCATGTTTTCAATTGTTTCCAATGGAAGCTCGGCGTTTTTCAAATAAGCCAGCATCTAGCGGGTTTTTTCCGCGCTGAAAACCGGCGCTCGGCGGTTTTTCCGCGCTCGGCGCTGAGCGTCGAGAGTTGAAAGAGATTCAACCTTGGAAGAAAAGCTCCGCTCGTCAATGTCAGTACTCACACGGCCGCCCAATCACAGTGGAGGAGAGGCGGGACATTACCACAGCAACCAACCGGCTCGCAGCTGAAGTATCATAGCTACCAAAGCGCTCAGCTGAAGAAAGCTGGCACTCAGCTGAAAAACAGCTGGCATTCGGCGTCCTCAAGGCGTTTTCAGCTGCGTTTAAAAGTTTTGGTGTGTCCAGCCCCTTAGAGTTCTGCATAATTAAGGGCGTGGCCACTTGAGTGACAGTTGAATAGCCACTGCTGTCACTATAAAGTGGAGCTAGTGGGGTGTGGTTTCAGCAACCAGCCATGAGCCATCTCAACTTCACCCATGTCCGCCTCTTTACCCGTTTTTGGATATCCGCAAGTGATGTGCGGGCCAAGATGGCGATGGCAGGCACCGCCTACTTTAAGCTTCAAAAACAATTTTCAGAAACCTATGGGTGACATCACAGACACTACATCTATCTTTTTTACAGTCTATGGTGTAACTACTCATGAAACAGTCTTTAAAAATGGAAGTGTTTGGTGGCTTCTACATTCATCCCTGTTTGGATCCTAAGGAATGAATGGGGCTAGGCTAAATGCTAACACATTCACGACGCGCTGTACAAAGATTAAGTGTATGCACTGAAAAAAGATAGATATGTATTAATTAATCTAAGTTGAGGTAAGAACATGGTAAAATATTGAAAAACGGTGGTGTTTTCATTTAAGCCTAGTCCCATACTAACTTAAATGTTAGTGTTGTGTTGACCAAAAAACAACTTGCTTTCGCATATCTTAAAATATATCAGTGCAGGTGCTGTATCTCAAAATGCACACACCAGTAATGTTTATTTACAAACCATGTTTCCCTGTCCGGGAAACCACCCAAAAGACAGTTTGTTAACAGGTTTAACAAAGAAAGTTTAGAGATAACACATGAAAATAAATAACCTAAAATCTTTCATAATGATTTCATATATACCACATGTCACCTTGAAATGTGAAGCAGTAGCTCATACAGAAGATAATGTTAACAAGACCTTTAATATCAAAAGTCTCAAAGGACATTATTAAATAGCTGCCACTTAGTGACTTTTTCCACACAAAAAACACACACACACACACACACACACACACACACACACACACACACACACACACACACACACACACACACACACACACACACACACACACACACACACACACACACACACACACACACACACACACACACACACACCCTTTAAATCAATTTGTAGCGGGAATGGCTAGAGTAAAGTACTGAGATGATGCCCTTCACAACATGACAAATTTTTTATATTGGTTCACTAGATTCCTGAACAGTGCAGTTTAGTTTACAGAAATGTTTTGGTGGACTGAGGAAGGATTTCTGAAAGTATTCAGCTGAATGTATTGTTCATGAGGAATGTTAAAGTTCAGTGTAAACACAGTTCCTCATGCTTAGTCTGATGTGTAACTTTTGAGCATCTCAACACTCAAGGAAATCTGTTTTAATGAAACTATATAAGCTGAAAAGGTGTGTATTTTTTGACAGGTTTTTGGCAGCATGTTGAATACACATGTAAGCAACATACACCAACAACAGTGTTCTTCAAGAACTTCAAAACTCATATCTGTGGCATCCCTAGCCCTGCATTCAGGGGGTGAGTTGATTATTTTGTTTGATTTGTGCCTTCTTTAAAGAAAAATATAGGCTAGACACAATCTTTAACAGTAACCGTCTTTTGTGTCATTCTAAACTAAAATAATGTAATATAATAGACTAAAATACGAAGAGTAATCACATCTCCTTTGCCTGGGATCTCAAACTCCTTAATTTGTAAAGCAAGAAAATATCTCAAATAAACCAACAGTCACACCTACATATACACCCATTATGCACACACTAGCTTACAGACCATGTGTGTAAAACACACACCTGTACCATATGATTATGTGAGGGGGTATAGCTCAGTGGTAGAGCATTTGACTGCAGATCAAGAGGTCCCCGGTTCAAATCCGGGTGCCCCCTGATTTTGTTTACAACTTCTAAAACGCTAAGGACACCTTTAATAATGGCCTAAAAACAAAAAACAAAGCCTAAACTCAACACCTGCCATGAACCGGTAGCCTTCAATGAATTTCTTCTCCTTTTTCACAGAAATTTGAAAGAAATATATATTTAGTAAGTTTATCTAAATCAAGTAAATACATATTAAAATGCATTTGATATAGCCATCAATCTCTTCTACTACAAGCCCAAAAGCCAGAGCCTGTTTATCACAGATACAAAAACACAGTGAATGTAATACCTAATGGATAATTTATTGTTCGATTCAGAATTAAGATGGTATGTGGATCACACTGTCATCAAATGTAATAAGATTGGGTGGTGACCGTTTGTGTTTTAATTATATATACATAGTCTTATGAGATCAACCAGGTGAACTCCCTTTAGAAACAGCTGACAGGGCTCAACATAAAGTACTGCCCGGTGGCCCGGGGCAAGCATGAAAGATGTTCGGGCCAGTCAAAAATATTGTCACTTCACTTGCCCCATTGCTTCACCTCCTTCAGTCACTAAAATATATTTTCATCAATGTATATTATTTAACATCTTGGAAGCAGACATTTGGGTAAAACAGGAGAAGAAACAATGCAATATTTTGCACAATTTGCTGTCAGTTTACGGGTAAAGTAGAAAAGTTGGGAGACTTTTCGTTGGAACATGTGTGTTGTATATGTACACTGCAAAAAAATAACTTTCTTACTTAGTATTTTTGTCTTGTTTTCAGTAGAAATATCTAAAAATTCTTAATTCAAGATGTATTTTTTTAATGAGCAAAATGACCTAAGAAAATAATACTAGTTTTTAGACAAAAAATACAATTTAAGTGAATTTGTGCTTAAAACAAGCAAAAATATCTGCCATTGGGTGAGAAAATTTTACTTGAATTAAGTGTTTCAGAAAAAGAAATCTTATTTCACAAATTGTTTTCACACCCCATTGGCAGATAATTTTGCTTGTTTTAAGGACAATTTTACTTAAATTGTGTATTATTTGTCTTAAAACTAGACTTATTTACTAAGGTCATTTTGCTCATCAAGAAAAAGCATCTTAATTTAAGAATTTTTTGATATTTCTACTGAAAACAAGACAAAAATACTAAGTAAGAAAGTCATTTTTTGCAGTGTATACAATTATATTTGACTTTTGAATTATTCTTTTTGAGACACATTTTTTTATTGGGGCCAGGGAAAATTTTGGCAGGGCAAGTGAAAACCTAAACCACTGGCCTGACCGGGCCAGTATAAAAATTATTTGCGTTGAGCCCTGAGGTGAGTTCATTTAGTTTATCTCTTATTAAAACAAACAGTTTTTTCGCCCTTACAGTGTTTTACTATTTTTGTTTAGGGCATTATTCCCATTTGCACATTGAACATAATTGGGAATTATTTAATGGCAAATGCACAAGGGGTTTTCCAAATGCATCCTCCAGGGGGCGCAAGTGAACTCTTCTATGTGCTGTTTTACAAACATTGATGTAAAGCATGTCTTAAATTAATAAACTCAATAAAAATAGTAAAAAAAAAAAAAAATGTAGGTGTGCTACAGATTTTAATACTGGAACACCACAGACAGTACCCGTTGATATACAATACAGTGGCCATTAGCAAAACAAAAGCCACAATGCAAGCACACCGAATAGATGTCTAGGTAGTAGGTCTGTAAAAGCATGTGTATTAGCATATGGGGAGGGGAAAGTTTATCACCTGAATGGCCAGTGACCTCAACTACTGTTTGATCTGATAATGGTGTAAATTGGGTGTAAAGCGTTGTGATTTTTTGTTGTAAAAACATGAGGCTGTTTTTAGCAGAGATTTTAATTTGTACAAAACAGTTTTGTACAAAATTCTCTAAGAAAACATACTTTATCCAGTCCACTTTCAAAAATAAAATACATAAACACTTTGTTCCTTTCAGCATGCAAATAACTGTACAACATACACATACCAAATCCCATTAAATACTTCAAGTAATGCTTGGTCAATAGCTTAGTGGCTCAGCACGAATCAATACAGGCCTGTGAACCGTCGGCCTCCTCACATCAATGTCTGTAGACAACTACTCCACTTGTAAAGCGGAGCTGTCTGTAAAGCCATTTGCTTTACAAAGCCAGAAGTGAATGCTTAATACAATGGCAGCAACACATGGGCGTCATGATCACATCAGATCATTTAAGTTCATTTCACAAGTCTTATAATGTAAACATGTTATGTTAAAATGTGGACCTCTAGAACGGAGTCATGTAATGGACACGCACACGGACAAACCCACATTCTCGCTCACACGGCGTTCAAGCTTTATCCTGGTCAGAACCGAGGTGAAGATGAATAATACATGTCCTCCAGGGTTAAGTATTTACTCCGAGCAGCGTGCTGCCCAGATGGAGGCACTGAGAGTTGGGTAAAAGTTTAAGTGAGCCTCATCTCTCTTTCACCAGTTTAAGTGGTTTTCGAAGCACAGATGCTGGACTAGTTTGCCACGACGCGGGAGCGCATCCAATCTAGACTCGCCGGTAAACTGCAGAGTAAAAGAGAAATATGTGGTTAAAAACATGAAGTAAGTACTCAAAACACCTGCATATATATACACATATACATGGATATACACCCAAATAGCCATTGAAACAAACATACCCCTCTCCAGTAAGAGCACAGCAGGCCTGGACATGCCAGGAGCGGGCGTTGAGCGAGCTGAGCGTTAAACTTTGAGAAATCTCGGCGGCCGTCATGCTGTTTTTCATGTCTTGCTTATTCGCCAAAACCAGCACAGATGCGTCCTGAAGATCCTGTGTGGATGATAAAGCAAGCGAATGAATGAAACAGAAATGACGTGAAGTTATGCAATCAGCTCGAATCACAAGCATAACAAAGACACAAGATTCCTATCATGAAATATTTAGATCTAAGCAGCTGAATGCAAACCGACCTCATGTGCAAGCATGCGATGCAGTTCCTCTTTATTCAGTGTCAAACGCTCTCGATCAGTGCTGTCAACCACCATAATGACGATCTGTTACATAAAGCGAGATAAGTTCAAGTTAGATATCAAAATGTCCTTGACCAAAATGACCCGACAATCTCCTTACACATCATTTTGTACCTACACAGCAATTCATATCAGCAAAGTATGATACACACCTCTGTGTTACAGTAATATGAATTCCAGGTAGCTCTGAGACTGTCCTGGCCGCCAATGTCCCAGACGAGAAAGCGTGTCTTCTTTACGGCAATCTCCTCTACGTTGCTGCCAATTGTGGGAGTAGTTTGTACCGCTTCTTTAGTTAAACTAGAAAGAAGCAAAACGAAAAAGCATAAATTACAAAAGTTCTACAAAATCACAAATCAACCAAAAGCCAAAAAAGTGCCATGTACTGGGTTAATACAGCACAACTGACAGACAAGTATAAATATATAGAAAAAGCTAAATTGATCAAATATGAACCTATTATTTAAGTAAGAAAACATTTCATTTTGTTTTTACTGTGACTGTCATGTATTTCTCCTGATCATACTTAAAAAAAGACACTTACAACTGGTAGAGAATGGTTGTCTTGCCAGCGTTGTCCAAACCGACAATAATGACTTTGTGTTCTAAAAAAAAAGAGAGAAAGGTGAATGTCAGTGGAAACCAAACATGTTTTTAATCTCATGTTTGGTGTTCATGACCAGGCCAGCTGATAACATCAACTTTAAAGCCCCCACCAGAGTCATACAGTTTAAGTTCAAAACAGTTCAGAGAAATTGGGCACACAAGTGTAGAATAACAATAGATAAACGTAGAAATCATTTGATCTTTGAACCTAACAGACTGAATGTACTAAAACTTATCTGAGATGTGCTGACAGTACAGAACATTCAGACAGGCATAAACATTAGAGGAAAAGTCGCAATCTGTAACAGTTATAGTATTGCTCAACGCTATTAAATCAGTTAAAGGGACACGGTGTAAGTGTAAGTTAAAGTGTACAGCGTGTCCTGAAGTTTCTCAATGATGAGGACATAATGTTGCCTGGTGTTTTGTATGATCTTTTAACTAAGTTTAACTTTTAACTAAAAACTACAGCTATAACAAAGTCACTTTAACTTTTCGTTTAATTTGATCCAATAATCGACAACGTTTGTCTAATACAGTATAAAATAATGAACCTAAATCATCCTTTTATCTATTCAAGTGTAACAAAAATGTATCCTCTTACCTCTATCCCCGAACACAGTCATCAGTTTGGCGAACAGCAACCCCATTTCTGAAGACACTCGATTGTAAAGGCCAATTAAGAGCGATTTTTCTTTTGAACTTAGCCTCCTTGGGAATCTTGAATGTGGATTCTTTCGCCGGACCTTCAACAGTACCGTTAATACAATAACGATAGATCGGCGATAGATCAAACGACCGGGGTCCGATTTCTTGTCCCTCCTTATTGTTAAGTCTATTGAAGCTTGTGTAAATGTTACTCTATTCGCCGTTATATAATCGACCGGTATATACAGATCCCCTGTCTGCTGTATAATATAAACCCAGGGCCTGAATACGGAATCTCGTCGTGTTTTTTGTGGGCGTCTGTATATTTAAACGACGAGTAATGACGCAGAGTACACGTCACGGGCGTCAGGAGCAGTCGAAACGACCGCCCCTTATTGGACGCCTATGATGATGACGCAAATTTTGTACAGTTTCTTTGTCCCTATTTGGAACGGGGCGGGGCTTGGTCTGGTGTGTCTGTTCTCGGTGTGTTTTTATTTTCACATAACAGGGGAATTTTATGAGGATGTAACACGAAAGGTAATTAAATGTAATGAGAAAGTAAAAGGGAACCCATGGGATTCCCTGAAGTTTCCTTAAGTTTCCAGCAACAACTAACGATCACGCCCTTTATAACCGTAGTACGATAACCTTTCTATAAGCCTACATAGAAACCAAACGTTTAACTATAAATCTTATTGGATTTTCGAACTCTTAATATAACACATAATAAATGCTCTAAATTAATAACGTTAGTCTATAGTCTTTTTTTTACATGTTTATTATTAATTGTATTTTTGTCAAAACATTTCATAATCTACAGTCTCTCTGTGACCGACCTCCCATCAACCTCTATGAACTCTGTAACAACAACAGATCACTATCTATAGGCTTAACTGACCCCTACCTCACTGATATGGGCACAAATGTGACCCAGTTTGTGATTTACTGTTTCTACGTACAAATCTACATTTAATATTGACAGAGTAAGGTCAAAGATTGAAATCAATGTAAAACCAAGGGTGAAATCAAAGATGTTCCTAATCACATCATCAGCTTATGAGACTTTAACCTGGACTTCACACACAGAATGACAAATGTGTTTTTTTTACCCCAAAAAGCACACTCAGATATAATAATTGTCACCACAATACTGCCACAAGTGGAAACACAGCATTTCAATACTTGGAATGTTTGGTATTGTGCTTAAGGTTTTTGTTCCCTTTGACAGATATGATCAGACCATGATGAGTTTCCTGTTGTGACGCTCTATGTTATGCTACGGCACTAAGCTGATTCACGTTTTACATAACTTATACCCACAGTAGGACAATTTTAAACATAAAATTTGACAACGTTAGCATTTTTGTTACTTGTACAATATGACTCAAATGTCAGCTTCCACCGGAAGCACAGAAACGTGCAGGGTGCATGGTGAAAATGAACATTGCATGAGTGTGGTTAAATGTTATTCACACATCTGTGAAGGCTGCTTTTGTTGCCGTTATTCATGTAGCATGCACCACCTGTGATGAAAAAACTGTTGCTTGTTCCATTTTTTTTATTATGTGTTATTCAATACAAAACAAGAAAGGCAATTTCTTCTTTGAAATATATATCCAATTATGATATTTTGTGTAAAGTAAATCAACAATATATAAATCAACAAATCAGATTTGCTCTGATTAGTTTGTCACGGTTTGTTTCCAAATACTATAATTTACACATTAAGCACATTTTACAACTGCAAACTCTTTTTGGGGTTTTGACTGTAAACCAGGATTACCCCCATAAATGAGAGGTGATAAACATCTTTTCATTTCTGTCTCGCACCCTGTTGTCTGTTTCCTGCATTGTTTCCTTGTCCCTTTCTTTTTGTTTTCTGCCTGACCCCCCCACCACCAAATATCTTTCTCACCCTGTCCTCCCCCATCACTTCACACCCTTCACCCTTTATTTATCACTCCATCATCCCTTCTTCTCATGTTTCCCACAAGTCATTTGGTAATCTGTCTCTCTCTCCGTCTACATTATGAATCCTACAACTGTGTATAGCTCAATGGTAGAGCATTGGGTTAGCAGCGCAAAAGGTCATGATTTTGAATCGAGTGAACATACATACTGATAAAAAAATGTATATCTTGCAGTGGCGGCTCGTGTCTCCTCTTCTGAGGGGCGCAAATTCAAAATAGGTGTTCGGAGTGTCATGTGTGTCGCTCGTGTTTTCAAAATATGTGTTTGTTGCATCATGTGAACCATGTGCGTGATGTGTTTTGTCAAAATAAGTGCCTGCTGCACACGCGTCAAAACCGTTTATGATAAAAGAGACGCTCACGTTCACAAAATACACGTAAGACAATACGCAAGATTGCGAGTATCTGGCAAACGCAAGCGTCTCTTTTATCATAAACCCTTTAGACGCGTCTGTAGCAGGGACTTATTTTGACAAGATACGTGATGAATATAGGTTCACTAGACGCGCCAAACACATATTTTGAAATTACGAACCACACACATGATGGGCTACATACATGTTGTGACGAATTTCGCATCGTGCACCCTTGAAAAAAGAAGTCACCGGCTGCCACTGATATCTTGTTATGCAGGTCGCTTTAGACAAAAGCGTCTGCCAAATGCATGAAGGTAAAAACAGCAACAACACAAGAAACAGTTGATCCAGATCAAAATTTTTAATTAAAATATGAATTTATCCACAGATTAAAAACAAAAAAAAAGTAAAGTGGAGCTACAATCAGGCACCAAAGAATACATTTTTCCTTATATTTTGAAACAATTGCGATAATGCAACAATAACGTTATTTAGTAAGCTATCTACTTGTATATCTTGCGAATTTTATCATTTTAAAACATAGCTGAGGGTAAAAAGAGGCTCAAAGTCATTCTTTCTCTATCACTCTCGCTCGCACACGCACATACATACACAAGCAATCCTGGCTTATAAATTGGCCACAGAGATAACAACACATAAAGCAGTAGCAAAAGCATGAGTTTGGCAGTTTGATATTGACAATGTGGGTGTGTGGACTAAAGTGTATGCATATGTAAGTATAAGTGTGTAAATTTGGCAATCACGCTGTAAAGTGAATCCTTAAACTGGCATGCAATAAACACGTTGGTTTGTGTAAAAGTAACTAGCGATGTAGACTACCCATCACGCACAATAACAATATGCTTTGCACTGAGTTAAGACAACCCACTATGGTTATAGCGGGCGTGGCCTGATGAAAGATTCTGGCACTTGTAATTGGTTGACTTGTGTGACTGACGCGCACATAAGGCAGAACATGTTTCTAATGGCAGTGGTACTTAAGCGGCAAATGCTGAAAGCCCTTGAACAGGCACAGACGACAGAACTGGATACAATCGACACAAAGCTGTAACCTTTCCAATTTCACAGGAACCTGTGTTAGACTTTAGCAGTGGTCTCAAAACATTTGTACTGATATTTAGCTTGAATATTTGTCTCTCGGAGAGGTATCTAATTTTGCATATTAGCCTTTTATAAATGGCAGCAGATCTAGATTAACCTTGATACACATTGTTAGCCCTATTAAACTATAGTATGTGATTGAGCACCACAGCGCCCCTCCTAGGTTGGAAGAATAAACAGCAGCGGTGGAGCTCTGAAGAAACTAGAGGCTATAAACAGGACGGGCCTTTTGAGTCTTAAATAAATAAAAGAAATAAAAGAAAATATGCAAAAAACAAAACAAAAAAACATTGGCACGCTCTGCAGTGGTCTGGGAAACAAATGTTGGGACACCCCCAAGACCCTTGTGTATCAGAAAGACCCTGTTTAAGACTACAGAGGACGCACACACACACCCAACCATACACTCACTCACCCACCCACACAAACACGCATACAAATGCAATATTTTGGTTATACATTCTGAATCATGTTTAATGCTCAGCAAGAACGGTTACTAACCTCATAATGATAAGGAGTCATGCATTTCTATACAAAAAAAAGTAAAATAGTAATGAAGACGGAGGCTTTCCTACTGCTCCTCCTCAAAAACCAGGATTAAACTAAATTTGTAATGGCTGAAAGCTTTTTTTGAGTAATGCGAATGTTGTCAGTGTTTGCTGTACAGCGTTTGTCAAAGATTGTGTGTTTCTCTGGGTTGTAAACAGATCCAAATAATTTCTACATAGTGTCAACTCCTCACCCACCCCTCGCCCCTCTATTTATGATATTCTCCTCTGCTTCAGGTAAACCTGATCTAGCGGATATACACATCTCTGCTCCACTCCTCCTGGTTATGGTTACGGCCCGTTGTTGCTCCGCCCCCTTCTGCATCCTGACAGTAACGCTCTCTCAGCTTGCCCCGTCCACGCTGTTGCTGACTGGACGGCGGTGGGACCACGTTAAGGTTCTCCTGATCCGGTTCCGCCCCTTCGTCCTCCCAAGAGGCCTGGCGAGGAGCATGGTGGGCGGGATTTAGACGGTAACGGCATGGGTCTGGTTCCTCGTACGGATCGGTCTCCATGTCATCGGTGTAGGCGGAGTCCCGGCTGCCTTGGGTCTCCGAATCGAACGTGTCTTGCCGTGACAGACCCCGCCCCCCGGTTTGCAACTGGCTGCGTGATGAGCGCAGTGGCTGCTTTCCACCCAGGTCGCTTTGATAGTCTTGGAGACTTCCACGTTCAGGCCCTTCCCTCTTCTGTTCTCCATGCACCAGGAATGGCCCCTACAACAAGCCACGCCCCCAAAACACACCAGGCCAATGTGCATGCAGACACACAAAACAGAGGAAGCAGCATGTTAATACAGTTCCTTTAAAAGTTAATGTAACCAGTATCTCAGTATAATATAAGAAATTAGTTTGTAACACAATCCTCACACATGCATTAATTAGAGAAAGACATGCGTATTTCATTGCATATGTTTTGGTTATAACTTTTGCTATGCAAAGTCTCATATTTAACAGTGTAATCTATTGAACATCCTAGATATGCATTATTCATTTTTAAGCAATAAATTAAAATATCCTTAATCAATTTAAAATACAAAAATATGTCAGATTTTTTCTAAATTGTAAAATGCACCTGACAAACTGATTCAAAGCATAAGGCACATAAATTCTCACAGCATTGATTAAAAAACAGCAGCCCACGCCCTCTGGTGGTCATATTAAATACACTGGTAAATGAGAAATGTGAGCGTTCCTTTTAATCATTTTGTTATTCTCATAATCTCATATTAGATCATCCAGTAAAATGATTAGTATTTATATGTTTTAGGTGATAAATCCACTTTTATGAAAAGAGCATCTGCAGCTTTGGTCTCCTAGACAACCATTATACTGTGGAGACTCAGCAGATGGATCCTCGTATCTTCTTGCTCGGAATACAGAGGCACAGTCGTGAAAACCACACACACACATTGGCAGGCACTGATCCATCCCCTGTCTCAACACTTTCTCACATCCTGTCTCTCACTGATGCACACAGACATGCAAACGCACACTTTAATTTAACTTGTGTAAACATCATCGGCGTCAATGCACGTACATTAGCCCCATTAGGATTTCGGCTCGGTGTTAATAGGATATCAGAAATGAGAGCGTTTTCAGGGCTGGTGCTATGGCAACCTGGAAGAGGGTAGCGATCTGAACTACGTTTCCCAGACAACAAGAGTCCAGTAGGTGTATTAAATGCAGGAAGGGGGAGATACGTGTGTGTCTTTAGTGAACTGATGTATGCAGGGTGAGCTCAAAATGATGTTGATCGTGGTGTGCATGTGGGGTTGTAATATAAAATATCTTTCTTATATGTTTCTGTGTGTTTCTATATCGATCAGTGTGACAAAGGAGAGGAGCAGAGACCGATAAAATTACAGTCTGCCATTTCTCTCTTGAGCAGCCGTTGTTAGTTTTCTGCGATTTTGCTGCCTCTGAAGATGGGAGACTGGTTCAGGACCCTTCCCTTCCCCATAATGCCGGCCCCGCCTTAGAGGGCGTGTTCCTCTTCCCCTGCTGGGGAGCCATCGAGGAGCTCCATGTTGCGACGGAGGGAAGTTAGCACCTGTACCTGCAGGTTAGAGACGGGTTCAGGCGAGGCTGCGAGGGCGGCTGTGGCCATAGTACGATTGAGCAGAGGGTTGGGTGGGTTGCTGCTAGGGGGGTGAGTAGCCTTCCAATACGCCTCCAGATATTCAGCTAGGTGCTCACACGCATCCTCCAACTGATTCTCATCTAATATTATGTCAAAAAGCTCCTAAAAGAAAGAGAAAGAGACATAAAGTTGTAGATTTGCTGGGCCTAATTTTTTAATCTGACACCGTGGCCAAAAGGGGCAAATGTACTGCAAAGTATGGTATATTAGCATTTTTAAAAAAGGTTCACAAAAGTTTAATGCCTTTAAGAAATGTTCTTCTTAAACACTTACCCCACCATTGACGAGTTGTATCATCATTTAAGAGAAAACATTTGCTTAAATAAGTGTTCCTGATGAGGTTTTATGTTTTTATGTAATACCGCAATTATCCGATAGATGGCGCACTACCCAATTTATAAAATGAATGATGCAAAAAAAATTATTTACTAATTTTAAACCCTGTGTATGTTTTGATAATCTTCTGAATCTGAAAATTCAAAAACAAAAATGCAATTATTTCAGCTATTTGCTAAAAAATATATTTTTTAAGAAAAATACTCATATGTAAGAGTTTATAAGCAGAGAAAAATATAGATAGGATGAAACTTTTTTCCCATTTTGTTGGTTTGTTTGTTTATTGTTTGTTTAAAAGCAAAGGGTCTGTTCTTTCATTTGATATATCTGTATGTTTTATATTTTTAGAAGAAAAATTGAAAATCACAAAAAATGCTGGCGGGCAACTTTAAAAAAATGGCTGGCAGGGAATGAGAAAAAATACAAACATACAATATATCAAATGAAAGAAAATATCTTCTGCTTTTCAACATAAAATGTTTCATCCTATCTTCATTTATTCTCAAACAGGTTTCTTAAAAAACAAAAATATTTAAACAAAAAGCTGATTTTTGTAACCTCTGACTTTTATTAGAGATCAACTTTTGAGCGATAATCAAGAGTATTTACTGCTTTTAAAACCATGGATGATTTAGTGTTTTATAAGTTGGGTAAGACCGCCACCTAGTGCATAATGGTGGAAATATGGATTGCCGTAAAATCTTGTCATTGGCAGGGAAGCGTTTTCTCTTAATTGATGAGATAACTCGGTGGGGAAAGAATTAAGAACATTTTTGTAACTTGTTACGTACTTCTCTTCTTAGTTTATTAAATAAATAAATAGCAAAAATTGTGATTTTGTACAATTTTGAAGTACGTTCCACCATCCACGTAGCTACGCATACAAATCCTCGCAGCCACAAATACTCACAGGAGGACATTGTGCTAGTTTATCGGCTGCCACCATTTGGACGTTGAGATGTTTGGCCTGAGATTTACCCCGAGACTTTATCAGCCTCTGCAACACCTGAAAAAACATGAATGAGAACACAAATTACGTATCACAAATCTGAATGAGCAAATCAGTGTTGTCAGTAAATCTTTACCTTTGGAGAAGCAATCTTGATGTAGACTATGATTGGTGCCAGTGATGTTTTGGCCAGTTGAGATGGATGGTTGATGGTATCAGCATCCAGAGCCACTAACTGAAGCGTTCGAGCCAATTCAAAGATTCTTTCTATCTCGCTCTGTACCTCCGCTGCCAGGAGAGATGAAAACACTTATAAACAAATAACTAAGCACAGATGACTCAACTGTATGTTTGTGCACTACATATACATTTTAATAACAGTTCATTTATACACTGCAAAAATCATATTCTTAAAATTCTATTAAAATATGAAATATCCTTATTGCAACAGAAGTAATATTACATAAGATACTGAGACATGTTTTGGGAAAAATCTTAAAATATAAGACTACTTCATTTTGTTCCATTAGCTTCAAGCATCTCTAAATATTAAGTATTTTTATATACCAATAACAGACATATTTTGCAGTGTAGACCTTGAAAGCACACACAAATGCCTCTGAAACACATTAAATGTAATTTCACAAAGGCTTACCTCGCAGTAATATCTCACAACCAAAAACATTACGCTATGTTAGTATATATCATGCATATTGGGTTATTGTGGTCTGCTTATATGTATGTGTGACACATTTACTAGTTAACTTCTGAAGTTAACTAGTTAACACTGAACTGTGTGAGAGAATGCATGTGAGGCTTTCTAGATTGATTTATGAAGTTTGTTCAACACTGCAGTTACATAGGTCAGTATGTGAGTGGGTTTGTGTACAGTGGGTGTAAACACTTTTACAATGAATCAGAAAAATACATTTGATTAAGATTTTTTTGTTTAAAAAAAAAAGTAAGTCATCCTACTTTTTACCCATCGCCTGCCAAGCTGAAGGCTATTTAGAAAATATTTAAACTACAGTCTAACTACATTTATAAGCATATTTACAAGTTGCTTTTTACATTGTGAGAATATCTGATTACATATTTTTTTATACAAATTACATAATCAAAGTACATAAACAATGAGAATCTCAATGAAGTTTTATTATCAGATATAAACATATGAAAAGCTCAGATGCAAAACCCTCCAACTGCATCTGTTATTATTGTCAATTTCTTGTCAATTTGTCAATTTCAAGGCTGTATCCAAAATCCAGTGTGAACAAAAACAGGATCAAATTATCTCATGCTACACCACATCTTATAAACAACAGTTAGTTGTTTAGTTAGTAATTAACATTCAAACGGTGCAAGTTAAGAGTTCACTTTCGACTCAAGACAAGAGGTGAAAGAAGAGATGGATGCTGAGTTAAATGGACGGATGAAGAAAGCGGTGGGATGAGAAGATACGTACCCAGTACGTCTGAGGAGGACAGAGAGAAAGGAGAAGGAAGTGTGTTTTGTGAAAGTGTGGCAGGAGATGAAAAGAGAAAAGAGGCAGATCAGGAATGAAGTAACAGTAAGAGAAGGAAACATTCAGAAAAATGTTCAGGAAACACTTGGAATATGTACTTAAGATCACTGGTGAAACTAAGATCATCTTTAAAGGCTAAAAGGAGTAAAGACTCACTACAAAGAAGACTTTTAATTAAACAATGCGTTCATGTGTGCCTACTCACACTGAGTATTTTCCTCATGTAATTTGGTTTTGATTTTAATAGTTTGGTCTCTTTTGGTGTGGTGTCTTTTTTGCTTTAATTTTGGTGTACCTTAAAAAATAATGCAAACAAAGGCTAAAAAAGTGTGAACATCAGCATAGTAGTCAGATAGTATATTTGCATCTGCCTGAAAATGTATGTGAATTTGTGTTGTTGTGGTGGTCATGCATCAACATTAATATTAAGTCGGCCCTACTGTACAAAATTAAAACGTATGCACATTCAGCAGTCTCTCTTAGGGAAACTCTCAGAACGCGTATTTGCATATCATAATATCCACTTTCATTTGTACGTTTCAGTTTCACATTGCCTTTAAAAATCTGGACAAACATTATTAATGTCCAGAATATGATTTGGACTGTTGACTATTGACAAACCATATATGTGACCCTGGACCACAAAAGCAATCTTAAAGTAAAACGGGTATATTTGTAGCAATAGCCAGCAATACATTGTATGGGTCAAATTTATTGTTTTTTTTAATGTGATAAATCATTAGGACATTAAAGGGCTAAAAACAATGTTATTTTGTGTATTTGGTATAATACAATGTGTTCGCGTGGTTTACGGTAAAAACCCTCACAATATTTTCCACATACCGTAATTTTTTTTGTAGCTCCAGATATCCCTGTCTTCCTGAAACGCACAGATTTTGTACAAAGCTAATTGGTCTGAAAAGCGCTGTGTGCCCGATTGGCCAGCTAATCTGTACGTTGTGATTGGCCTGAATACCTCTGACGTCAGCCGGAAATGTGACGCTCCTTACCATGTATAAAGATTCGCTCACAATTCAATGCTGACAGGAGTTCACTTACAGGCTGTGAGTCCGAATCGGGAGAAATTATGATAATGTCGGTCTTGTCTACATCACTAATCCCAGGAAGTAAACTTTTGCCTACAATCTGTGTGTTTGTTGTAGTTCAAGAAAAGAGATTTACGTTGGAGACGATAACGCACGTCATCGTTTACTTGTTGTAATTATGTAAATTACCTCAGATTGGTAAATATTCACTTTAAACCAACCATCCGATAAGCAAAAACAAATACTATTGTTCTACCTGAATATTCCGCGGCGGTTGCCATACAATTTAAACGGCACCTTTTCATTTTCATACAGTACCTTTTGCATATTATTAATGCACTAATACACACTTACACACCAAAGGAAATGTAAAATCATAATTCGGAAGATAGGTGCTCTTTAAAGGGACACTCAACTTTTTTTGAAAATATGCTCATTTTCCAGCTCCCCTAGAGTTAAACATTTGACTCTTACAGTTTTGGAATCCATTCAGCCGATCTCTGGGTCTCGCGCTACCACTTTTAGCATAGCTTAGCACAATCAATTGAATCTGATTAGACCATTAGCATTGAGCTCAAAAATAATCAAAGAGATTTATAACTTGACTCTTCTGTAGTTACATCGTGTACTTATACTGACGGAAAATTAAAAGTTATGATTTTCTACGTTAATATGGCTAGGAACTATACTCTCATTCTGGCGTAATAATCAAGGGCTTTGCTGCCGTAACATGGCTGCAGCAGGCCCAATGATATTAGTCCCCATAGTATCTTTCAATAGCAGGGGACTATTTTCGTGCACTATGCAATATTATTGCGCATCCTGCAGCCATGTTACGGCAGCAAAGTCCTTGATTATTACGCCAGAATGAGAGTATAGTTCCTAGCCATATCTGCCTAGAAAATCACAACTTTTATTTTTTAGCCCAATGCTAATGGGCTAATTAGATTCAATGGATTGTGCAAAGCTAAGCTAAAAGTGGCAGGGCCATCAAATGTTTAACTCTAGGGGAGCTGGAAAATAAGCATATTTTTTAGTAATATGTGTTGCTAAAGACTTCATTTGGAGAACTTTAAAGGCGATCTTCTGAATATTAAGATATTTGGCAACCACAGATATGCTCCTAACCTAACAAACCATACATCAATGGAAGCCTTATTTGTTGAGCTTTCAGATGATGTATAAATTCTGTATTTAATAAATTTTTTATTGACATCACATATGAGAAGTCTCTTAGGTGTGACTGTGTGTTTCATACCCAGACTGGATCTGGTGCTGGAGCGTTCGATGATGGTGTGTTTGCTGGGGTTGTTTAGGACGGAACGTTTGGCAAGTGAGATGTCCGCTGTCACTCGGGTGATGGATATTCTGGAACAAACAGTAATGGATGACAGTGTGACCTTGGTATGGCAGTTATAAAACCAGTATAATGTGATATTGCCAACAAATGACGTTAACATGACATAATTCTACTGTAAACTCTCAGAAAAGAAAGTGCATTTGGAACAAAAGTTGTCACTGGTGCGGTACCTTTTTTAAAATTTACACTTTTGTATCTAAAAGATGCATATTGGAACCTCAAGAGGTACTTACTGGTTCCTTAAAGTCAAAATGGTATATATAAGGACCATTTTAAAAATGACAACTTTTGTACCTTTTTCTGAGAGTGTACAAAGATGTTTTTCTCTTATGTCCACATAATGACCATGACCACAGTTACATTCAGGGTCCGAAATGAACACTCAATATACACCAGATGTTAGTAAAAATAGGCTTTGGTGACTAAATAAAACCAGTTGGCCGATAACTTTATTAGGAACTGCAACTTAATACATGGTGTATATAAAAGTGTAAGAACGACACCATGACTCTGGTGAGGTGAGCGACTGAACACTTAGGAGGCTGTTTAAACCTGGTATTAAGATGCGTTTTGGTCGATCAGATCACATGTTGATGACGCCAAATACAGGTGTAAATGCGGTAAATGTTTTGAACTTGCCACTTTCGACAACATCCAGAGGTAGACGAAAACGCATTCGACCAAATTGCATTTGTGGTGTAGATGCTTATGTGGTCGAAATTTTGCAAAATACAACATTCTTGCCAGTTCATTTTGGCCGTGGTTAAATACACTAACTAAATATACACTTTTGGTACCCACCTGCCCTCAAATTTATGTTTTAAAAAGTCAAAAAGAGCCTTCTGCATCATATCTGTCACCTGCAAAGCAGCAGCAAACACAAACATTATAGTCTGTATTAAAAATGATCTCTGAAATGTATTTAAGATTGTAAGATACTAAATGTTAGAAAAGTATATAATCTTGCCTCGTAGCCCTTAAGTGACGGTCCCACCAGAATAATGGGTCTCATGGAAGGCACCACATCATATGGGGGAACATGTTCCATCTGAAAGTTCACACAAACACAAAGACACATACATGTTTGTTTTACTGTTACTGAGAATTTACACACTGATTTCTGATGTTTTATAATGATATTGCAATATATCCTCGACACCCAACCCTCACAGGATTATCAAGCTATGTTGTGTCTCTATTGGGTACTGCTGAGTGGCCCATATTGTAATGAAATACTCTCATTGTAAAGACATTCAGGCCCTTCAGTGTTGGCAAGACCTACACCCCAACACACACAGTTAAAGAAAACCTATTTAGTCAGATCCCACACAACAAATCTGTGATTGACTTATATATAGACAAACAGACCATTTTTAATATGTATTTTAATAGTATAGGTCTTGAGAATGAGTCTGATGTCTAAATTGCAGTAATTCATCATCGTAACAATACATTTTACAGTAATCACAAGCAAGTCCGATGATTATCTTAATTAATACTGACAGCGCAATGGCTGCCATGAAACCTCTGATAATTATTAGTTATTTATACAGAAGCCAATGTCTTGCTTTTCACATGCATCTTTGCCAGAAACATTACTTCATTTACATATCCATTCCATTAGTTTACATGCCTTTGTCAGAGTTAAAATTATGCCACTTCATGCTCTGTAGATGGTCCTCTACTCCATTAAATATGAGTGCGTGTGTAAGAAACTAAGAGGGAGAGATAGAGATATTTTTCTCGATTGATCCCCATTTGCCGTGACCACCTCCCACTCCTCTGGCCCTGTTATATAAAATCTTACTGAGCTACAAAAACAGGAATATCTAGAAAAAACCTGAAGGAATACGGTGTACTTTAATCAGTTTGAGTACTTTAATGCTTTCAGTCAGGTCTCGGTTCCTGTGTGGTTGTGTGACAGTAGCCCTTGTGACAGACAGTGATGTGCGTGGGCTACACACGCTGTCACTGACCTCTATCAGAAACGGAAACTGTGAAAATCTGTCAGACTTTTTTATCAACTCATGAGCATGTGCAGAAGGATGACGGACACTGTGCTGAAACTGTGTGTGTGGCACGATTTTTTATTCGTAACTATTCTGTTAATAACAGCATCTATATTCCACTGTAATCCGTGTTCAGGCCTTTAGAGACGTGTAATCACATCCACAGTATTTATTTGGCAGATGAACACATAAAATTAATACAGCCCTTAGGATAAAAATAAGAGATGCACCGAAACAAAATTACTTTGAATGACATCTAGCGATTCCGATAGATACTGATAGTTTTGCTTTTTACGCCTTGTTTTAATTATTATGTCATGAACTCCACCACTCAAAAAATTAAAAACATCAAGTCAATTAAACCTGCTATTTTATATTTTTGACTAGTTAAAAACCAAAAGCTAGATTAACTTAAAATATACTTCAATTGGTAACACCAGATTTTTTTAACTTTTCTTACTTAAAAAATTGAAGTTGAAAAAGCTTAAATTTTTTTAGGTGTTACCAATTGAAGTAATTTTTAGTTACATTTTTTTCACCTTGAATTTTCTCAATTTAAGTTGATGAAACTTAATTTATTTAGTTAATCAATTAAAGTGGTTTAAGTAGATCCAACTTTCACTTTTTAAATTTTTTTCACAGTGTAAATTGTAAAAATGCTTTAAATTTTTTATTATAATCAAGTTGGATTTACAAGTTATTTTAACCTTTAGTTTTTTGACTAGTGATGAACAGTGGCGGCCGGTGACTTCTTTTTCGAGAGCGCACGATGCGAAGCTTGTATATAGCCCGTCATGTGTTTGGTTTGTCATTTCAAAATATATGTTCGGCGTGTCAAGTGAACCTATGTGCAACATGTGTCATTTCAAAATAAGTGCCTGCTGCAGATGTGTCTAAAGGGTTTATGATAAAAGAGACGCTCACGTTTGCCAGATACTCACATAGTCTCATGTGTAATCAGAGTTTACTGTTAAGTGAGTGTCTTGGGAATATTTTGTGAACGTGAGCGTCACTTTTATCATAAACGGTTTTGATGCGTGTGCAGCAGGCACTTATTTTGACAAGACATGTGATGCACATGGTTCACATGACGCAACAAACACATATTTTGAATTCGCACCCCCGGAAGCGCAGTCACCAGCCGCCACTGGTGATGAGTGATTTCTAGGATATAATCTACCCTGATCATCGGCTGTTTTTGGCTCTGATAGTGGGTAAAAATATTTTATCTGCTGATACCGATTATTGGCCGATATATCGGTGCATCCCTAATACAAATAAGAAAGTTTGTTGTCTGTTTAACTCACCGATTTCTGTTTCTGTTTGGCAGGCCCACCTATTTTTCCATACACAACGTATTAAGGACAGAGAAAGAGATGGCAAGCAAACAAACAAACAAACAAACAGGAAAAGTATTTTGTTAGTGACAAATTGTTAATACATTAGAGATGCTGGGAAAGAATAAATCAGAAAATCAATGCAGAAAAGTAACAGTGGGAATGCTGTTATTAGATTTCTCACCAAAGTGATTTAATAAATCAGACTTGCATGCCCAGTCATAATCATTACAAATAATATTCTCCCAACACAAAAACAAACAATCTAAGTGATTTAACATCTCACTTTCATGAAACTGCAAATCCCCTGGATCAAGCTTAATAACGCATTAATCTTATCTCTTAAATGTACATTATAAGAGATCAGATGACAAACATCTCAGAGACACAGAAGCGACTTGGTTATGAGTGAGTCTGATTATTAGTCACATTTGTAGGGGGCCTTCATTCTCCAGTTATGACCACGGTTACCTTCTTAAAGAAAGGGAGGCGGGGCAGGTTGCCTTGAGGGGAGGTGACACTTCCGCCTACACCCTTATGGTCACGGGTGTCGGCAGTCTCCACCTCTTCAGCATCCATATCCAAAGCATCGTCATAAAGCCCAGAGGACATGTCAGCTATGGAGGGGACCGATTGGGAGGTGGGCGGGATTTAATGAAAAGACAGGACAAAAGAGGGAGAGCGAGAAATAAAGATGGAGAGAGGGATGTTGATGAGTGAAGGACAAGGAAAAAATGGTAACAAATAGAGAATGAGAGGCAGAGAAAGAGAGGAAGAACAGCAGCATGATGTACAGAATTTGCAGAAATGTAAAGAAGAAAACAAAACGAAATGTTTTAAAATAAAGGACGGGAAATTTACTAAAAAGAAAAGACCTTTAACTTTTACACTTCAGTGTAAGAAATGTTTAGAAATACAATGAGGAAGTGACAAGAATGAAGTAAAACAAAAATAGTGATAGATTGGAAGATAACAGTAAAGGGAGATGTTAAGGAGTTTGATTCTTTCCATTTGTCTGGTTGTAGCTCAGTGCTAACAATACCAGAGTAAGGGGTTTGATTTCCAGGGAAAAACATGACTAATAAAAATGTAAACCCCTAACGATTTTAAATTTCTGGAGTTGATTTGAGATAGGAATGGTGTATCTCCATCACAACAGAAGAAGCAGTATCATACTGTACCTGTTCCAGGTGGAGTGGGTCTCCGGGCACCTGTGGCAACATCCAGACTGGAACTTCCACCAGACTTACTAATAAACATTAAAGCAACAAAAAAATTCTATTAATTTATCTTTGCAACTGGTTAGTGGTAATGTCTGGTTAATGGTAATCAATGCTTGATTTGTGATTGGCTGATGATCTTGCTAAAGTCAACTATTATTGGTTACCTGGAACTAAGGCGGTTCTGTCTCATTCTCTGTTCTTGTAATTGTCGGGTACTCTCAAGCTTTACCGGGCTCGGGATAAACCCCACCTCACATCCCTCCTTTACCAAACGCCCGATCCACCAGTCATTATTGTATTTCTGTTAAAAGAAGAACTTTTTTCAATAATTAAGTGCCAATAAAAGAGCATTTTATGGTGTATGCATTAGATGCATATTAAATGTTTCACAAGCATTATGACAGACCTCTTTGATGTGCAGGAAGTCTTTGGGTTCAAAAGAGATTGCCATGCCCTGAACCGGCACGTCATCATTAGGCCCTGGATTATACCCGACATTAGTCCTAACCGCAAATGCAACAGGCTTTGTCTTTAGAGAAACAAAAGGGAACAGATAGAAATAAACAAGGTTACAAAAGACGTTTGGAAAAAGTACAAAGGTTGAGAATAATCAGCAGTCTGTGAAAGATATCTCCGAGAATATGTGAGAGGAGTGAAAAAATATGTAATTGAATTAACATGTATGCCAAATGCATAAATATAAAAGTAAATAAAAAATGTGGACCATATAAAAATTATTATATTTTCTATTTGCATATTTAATTGAGATCTATTTTACATCTATTAGACAACTTTATGCGGCAAAGACTATCCCAGAAACAATAGCCGCCATTTCACCATCTAGGCTAACTAGACCTGATATTGTCTGGCTATTCTAGCCAAGATAACTTGCGATATGTATGATATTTCATAATGTAAACAAACTCAACTGTGATAAGAAGGTGTTTGGTTTCATATATTTATTTATTAGTTTTGGGCTATGGTTAGATGTCGATTAAATTTTACTGACAGGCCAAATTCAGCTTGTTTTAGACTTTACGTCTATGCTGTGTTTGGACGGCTATTAGACGTCTTTTAAGCATAAAGTTGCTTGCTGGGATTTTACTTATAGTATTAAGTAAACAACAAAGGTTGTTCTTTCAAAAGGCAAATCTAGCCATAAAGGTCTTTATGAGACCCTTATAAAAGTTTTTACTGAGTAAAACCTGACTGTTCTGATGCAAAGAAAGTACGCAGAAATGCAAAATGGGAGAAACGGTCAAAAGACAAAGCACCTTTGCCTTCTCCAGGGTGGCAAGAGCCTGCCTATCTGCTACTTTCCTGAGAGCCTCAGGGTCCTCCTCCAGAGACACGTCAGAGTCTGAGGGACGGCTGGTGTAGGAGTCTGCTGAGCCCTGCCAAAGAACCAGAGAGAGAGAGACAGAAAGAGAAAGAGAGAGGGAGTCAGAGGTCAAAAGATCACAGGATGAATCTGTGTTAAGACAGACTATAGTCAAGTATTGCAAAGAGCTTTTAGATAAGTGTTGCTTATCTAAAATCAAACACACAAACATTGGTCAATCTTTTCTTTAAGAAAAGAGTAGCAGAACAAACAACAACCAAGATAAAAGGTGTTTTTCTGTAATAGAAATTGTGAATGAAGAACAGAACACGGCGGAGGAGGATGGCAGGAACGGAGTGGGAGGAAGTGAAAGTAAAAGGTACAGAACAAAAGTCAAAGGACAAGAAGCGAATGTACAAAGCAGCTGAATCAAGCAAGATGAGCTTTTCATAATTCTTGCTTTTTTGTGTGTTTAATTGAGGGTTAAAATGTATTGTTTTTTATTAAAGGTTTTAAAAGCAAAAAACTGTTCAAACAATAAATCAAAAAGATTTCTATTGTGTCTTGAATAAACTAAATAAACTATAATTTTTAAAGTCCCCATGAAATCAAATTTTAGTACGAATATTTTAGCCTTAATGATATCTACAAGCAAACTATGTCATTTGCATGAAGACATAAAAAGTATAATAGAAGCATAGTCTTTCACTTTTGCCAATACAGATCAACAATTTTTATGATGTCATTGTGCACTTTCATTTGCTTTCATCCTATGAGGTAAACCATACAATGTTGGCTTTTCAGAGGGGGAGGAGCTATGTTGTAGCTTTTATAAAATGCTATAAAACCTTTGCAAGATGCGTAAAACATTTCACTTTTATCACAAAATGCTATCACAGGGGTAGTTAGTAAGTGGACAACGCTAAATACGGATGTAAATGAGGAGTAAAACGTTTTGAGCTCGTCCACTTTCGACCACATTCAGAAGTATTTGAAAACGCATTCGACCAGATTGCTTTGTGGTGTAGACGCTCATGTGCTCTCGAGCAGACACAAAAGACTGCCTACTCTCTACCTATTGATCTACTGTGTGACGTACAGTGCATAATGTTTTAAAGAGCAACTATCGTCCGATTCACAATTTTACATTTCTTTTGGTGTATAAGTTTGTATTAGTACATGTTAACAGTGTGCAAACCCCATGGTAAACAATGAAGTGAGTTATCATCTCCAATGTAAATCTCTTTTCTTGGACTACAACAAACACACGGATTGTAGGCAACGGTTTACTTCTTGGGCCTGTTGACATGGACACGACCGACATTATCATAATCAGTGTTGGGGTAATCCATTACAAGTAACGTGCATTACGTAATAATATTACTTTTTTGAAGTAATGAGTAAAGTAACACATTACTTTTTAAATGTACACTTTAATATTTGAGTTACTTTTCCAAAAAAAGTAATGCAAGTTACTTTTTTAGATTAATTAATTTGATTAAAATTATATATATGTATATATGTACTGGATATATATGTATATATATGTACTGTAACAAAACGAGTGCACTCTATGCGTACACGCCTGTGTGGGAACATTTTGAGTCAGAAACTGAGATGGCAGGCCAGAGCTCGACATTTTTGTGATGAAATATGCAATTTTTGAATGCAGAACTTTTCAGTCATAAAAAACACCTGCAAGGCCTGAAAGAGATCAAGCCTTAGCTAAGAAAAAGTAACACAAAAGTAACTAAAAAGTAACGTTAGCATTACTTTCCATGAAAAGTAACTAAGTAATGTAATTAGTTACTTTTTTGGGAGTAACTTAATATTGTAATGCATTACTTTTCCCAACACTGATCATAATTATTCCACTTTGACTCACAGCCTGTAAATGAACTCCTGTCAGCATTGCATTGTGCGCAAATCTTTCAAACATGGTAAGGAGCGTCACATTTCCGGCTGACGTCAGAGGTATTCAGGCCAATCACAACATACAGATTAGCTGGCAGGGACACAACGCTTTTCAGATCGATGGGTTTTGTACAAAATCAATACGTTTGAGGAAAGCAAGATCTCTGGATCTATAAAAGTGTACGGTATGTGGAGTTTTTTTACCATAAACCACACTAACACATTTTATTGTATACCAAATACACAAAATAATGTTGTTTTCTAGCAATGAAATAGGTGCAATTTAACATTTGTCCTGATTTCTAGCATGAACCTACAGTGTTCAGCGCTGTCTTTCCGCCTCTTTCATTTTTGTTTCATTTTACTAGCATGTGAAAGTTGCAAGAGTTTATTCCCTGATAGCAAAAAGCTCTGGGGCAGGTGCGAAAAACACCAGGTGTGAACGGACATGTCTCTCTCTCGTCCACTTGTGGTCCGATCGACCAAAAACCCATCTACCAGGTATAAACAGGGCTAAACACTAAAAGGTATGGTGAAAATAAAATTGTGGATGTTACAAAAAATGTGACAAACATTATGCGTGCATGTCCATTGTTGGACACTGTGTGGACAGCACTGAATACTTGTGAACTCAACATACTGTACAAATCTACACAAATAGACACTGCTGAAAATGTGAAGTGTGTTTCCAGAGAGTCTAAAAGTCCACAAGGTAAGAACAACCTATAGCTGTAAAACACCCATATATCTATTTGTGTAGATTTGTACAGTATGTTGAGTTCACAAGTATTCAGTACACACACACACACACACACACACACACACATATTCATACAGTACAGTACAGTGTCAGAACCTTAATATAAGCCTCCCACTCCTCACATCTTTTGCCTCCACCTTTTGCTCTCGTCTACCTTTCTGTCTGTGTGTCAGGTGTCGGTCGGACTCTATATCGTGGGTGGTGTGGACGACCATGCGGATAGCTGCAAGAATGACTCACTGGACGTGTTTGCTTGTGCAAACATGAGTGCATTAGGTTTGTCACATATTTGCGAGTGTGTGTGTTTTAAAATAGAGTGGAAAGTGTGTCAGGCTGACATATGGCATATGCAATGATGTTAAATTATTCATAGTTAAACAGACTCACAGGAACTGGGCAATAACCGAGAATAACTATCCAATCGTCACCTTCATTAGACAGACTGCAAACACATCTGAAAATATCTCTATTGGCTGCTACACTATGGTTTTAAAAGCAAATATGCAATGTTTGTACTATGATGAATCTATCAATATATTTGACATAATTCAGGAAGATGTTGCACATAAGCAAACATGCATTTTTATATAAAATCTGTTTATACAAGAGATAATATTTTTCAAATGGCATTTTTCACTAGCAGGTGGGGAATCATTAATAACAAAGTCTATGACAAATCCCATTCCCCATCAACCTTAATATTTCCCCTCTCGTCCACTGTTTTAGAGATATTTTCTTCTAGACAGTTGAAATAAGACTTGTCCATATGATTTATTTAAGTCTTGTACAAACCATTCAAATGTTAAATCATTATTTATAACTGTCTCCCATGTATTTTTCGATCAGTAGCAGGTGCTACCTATGAAGGTCTATGACATTTGTATTCGCGAATCAGTGCAAGTTTAAGTGATATGAAGTTAGATTCATTCAAGTGCCAGCGCATTAACAATAATATTAGCTCAGGCTCTGCCAAGCTCATAAACAAAGTTGACATTTTCCGCCTTCCAGTGTGTAAAATTCCCTAAGCTTTATAGAAAGCAGCCCACAAGCACTCCACATCAATAACACTGTCAGTCTTGCGCTACTCGAGACATCAGAGACAGAACAAGAAGAACATGAAGTATTGAGAGAAACAAAAGAGATGCCAGAAAACGATGAGTGATGGAGAGAGAAATTATAATAAACGGGACAAAAGAAGGGAGGGAGTGTGTGGGAGAATTGAAGATTGAACAAGCTTCTCCCACACCCTTTCTGCTATTTTAGATGTTCAAAAACATCATCCTATATGATTTACGAGCTTGTTTCCTCACAGGGACCAAAAATGTCCCAACAAAGTCATAAATTACATAAAATCACGCGCATGTACAGTACACCAGTATAGTTTACTATGATGTTTTCATCTTTTAATAAAGAAACGTTCAATGTATTTCTGATACACAAAATGAAATGGTCTATTATTACCTTATTTGAAAGGGTCATGAATAATAATGTTGAGCTCTGCTCTGACTGCTCTGCGGCTCATGTTGGTAGCTCACATCAATAAATTGAACTTATATGTTTGAGCCTGTATCAGACAAAAATAAAAATGTTGAGAAATAATTGTTTGGAGATTGTTAATGGACATTTCTGAGTGGTAAATTTGTGTATTTTCTACCCAGTCTCATGTAGATGCGTATAAATAGCACGAAGTGTAAAAATCGTGCAATATATATACGCCAAATTCCACTTCGGGTGCATATGATACGCCAGTCCTTCCTATTCACTTAAACGGTCCATCTTTTTGTCATTTTATTTATTGGTTTCTCAATTTTTTTGCTATTCTTTACCATTTTCGCTTGGGTTTAGGGTTAGATTTGAAATTTGCTTAAGGAGGTTATTTATTATACATTTTTCTCCATGTTTTTGTCTATATTTAAGCCATGGTCACTTGGAATTGGGGGTTAGAATTGGGGTTTGGGTTTGGATCTTATTTTTATATAACAAAAAGTTGTTCTAACCCTAAACCCAAGCGAAAATGGTAAAAAAGCAACAAAAACAATGAATGGGAAGGACTGGCGTATCATATGCACGCCAAAGTGGAATTTGGCGTATGTATAGCATGATTTTTATACTTCGTGCTATTTATACGCAACTTCGTGAGACTGGGTTCGTTTTCCCAGGATGGACCTGCAAAACGTAACTGTAAAGTCAGTAGTAGAACTTTAGCCTAAATGTAAGCATATAGCATTAACTAGCATACTAGTGTAACCGCATCAAAACTTTGTTTTTAGCATTTTAATAACAGGGCTTACATCTCTGCATTTTGCGCGCATAAGGTTTACATGAGGAAACAAAAAATGAGGAAACAAACACGATTGAGGTGTTTAAGTATCTTAACAGCCCCTGGTGAATCTGCTTCACAGAAGATATAACAGTATATGGGTTCGAGTGTAATGTGAAACAATCACAAGTGTACAATGATGAAGGAATACACTTTGAAACATGTCTGTTATGAAAGCACAACAACAGAGATCAGATTATGTAATATTTGTCTTTAGGGCATTCAAATTGTTCAGGGAATTAACAGAACAGTCGACAGCAAATGACAAATAACGAACGTTAAGCGTGTTTTCAGAAGAAAAAAATTTTATGCATTACTCAAATTTTAAATAAATCCTAACTTTACTTCCATCATGATTTATAACAAACTGAATGAATCTGAGGCTGATGTTCATGACATTCAGTCAATCATTAGTTGCCATAAAACTAATTTTCCTTCAGTTTCTGTTCCTTCACGTTACATCACAATCTTTGAGCATTGCAAATGCTTTATGAAAGGCTCTTCTTCAAAAAACCACCTTCACGAACAGACAGATTTTATTTACTGTAAAAAGTACCCAAATAGTAAAAAGTAACACTTATCAAATCACACCTGTTGAGTACTACACAGATTTTAATTTAAGTAAGACCAATTCTTTAATATTTGTGGGTTTTGTTGAATAACCATTATCCATGGGTGCCAAGACCAAACAGAAACCAGGAAAAGAGCTCTGAGTCAGGGCGACCACTAAGCAGCGAGGTCCCTGATCAGTGCTGGAAGTCTAATTTAAACCCAGCAGGCCTAAGCAGCTGCCCAGCCCAAAATGGAATCAAACGGCAGCAAGAGAGAGAGAAAGAAAGAAAGAGAGAGGGGGAAATATAAAGAAAGAGAGAGATATAGAGAGGGTGTAAAGAAGAAAGAACGCTTATTGAAAATATCCATGTGTCCCAGGAACTTTTTTACACCAATGCACCAGTCTCGATAGCACACATAATCAATCGGCACACAAACGGCACAAACAGACCATTCCGGGTGTTTCTTACCATTGCGGCCCTTTGAATCCGTCCATTCGTCTCCATGGCACAATCTCCTTGCCACGGTAACAGAGTCACACCCAAAAATCCGAGTCCACACCAATCACGATGTGTGTGTCTGTGTGTGTAACGCGAGGGTGTGTATTAATGTGTGTGTAGCTGTGATGGAAGAGTGTGTTGAAAAAAGTTAGGCAGAGAACAGCGTGTGTCAGAGACTGGCCAATTGCTCTGCTAACCTCAACAGCCCCCCCACCTACATTCCCATCTACACACACACACAGCTGAAACCGGTACTCGGTTTCTGAAGGGGGAAATGAGGGAAAGAGAAACGGGGGGGTCGAATTGCAGGACTTGTGCTACATTTGCAGACTGGGGTGTTAAATTTAGCTGTGACAGGCAGTGGCAGATCTCTCTCTCCCTCGCTCTGTCTCTCTCCATCTTTCTCTCCGGTATGAAGTGGCAAGTGCCAGAATGAGTGGGAATGTAAACGTCAGCCCAATAGAGAGCGAAAGAGAGAGAGAGAAATAGGAGGGAGCGAGATAGTCCCTCTATAGCGGAAGAGCACCTGACTCACGGCACCCACACATGTATTCAGTCGATAACTTCACCTGAGTTTGAGTCACTTGAGAATTTCAGTTCAGAACAGTTACCTGTATGTGACCTTATTTATTTTTTATCTAAAGTTAGTGTACTTGGTTGCCAAAGGGACAAAAATGTTAGGAAAGAGGACCCTTGACATTAAATTAAGAGAACCTGTACTTCATTTCTAACCCAATGTAACTTCAAGATTATAATGATACAATGTAACTATGATATTGGTGACTGTATGCCAAAATAATTAGTGGTTAAAACCACTAGAGGGCAACCTTTGAAATTCACCTACAGTAGACCAACCACCCATAACCTTACTGTAATCTGTAACACTCCCTCTCTGTCTGGCACATGCTCTCATATCTCTCTCATGTTTAAGGGTTGTGTTTAAACTTCAGAAACTGTGACATGTTGTTCATTACACCGACAAACACTTTGACTTTGTTTCTTAGCTTGTAAAAACAAACAGTAATGCACACCCATCATATTTTTTTGGTAAAGTGCTTGTTGAAATTCTTCTGTAAAAATGTGTGTTTAGTTGTTAAGTGTTTGGCTGATAAAGGTTCTAGAGAACAGAATGGACAACTTAATTCTGCTATATGATAACTATAGAAATAATTGCTCAAGTATAGAAGTAAAATAAAAATAAAAACTGCATATAAAATGTGATTTGATCTTCATCTAAGGCAAGGGTATTGACGCACATAATGTGTCTAAAAATAATAAATGTATAAATAATAAATTCTGATCTTTCATGTCTTTATTAAAGGACAAGTTCAGTATTTTACACTTAAAGTCCCTGTTTTCAGATTGTTTATGATAAAATAGAACGGTTTTGACTGAAATATGCGACATATGCGGCTGCCCCGAGAATTTTCGGGTGTTTGTTGTTTCATCTTCCACCTCTACAATGATTTTATAGGTGCACTGGAACAATTCTTCCTAAAATGCATCAAACTTTTGTTTACAAAGACGTGAAACTCACCGAGTGGTCAGGGGTGTTCACTGATATGCTCACACAAAAATCGCTGTAATATATACATAACATTAATTAACATTTACACATTTGGCAGACACGTCTACCCAAAGTGACCTTCATTTAAACAACACATTTTATCAGTAAATCTATGGGCCCTATTTTAACAATCTGAAACGCATGTGCGAAGCGCAACGCGCAAGTGAGTTTGTGGGTGGATCTTGGGCGCTGTTGCTATTTTCCCGGCGTGAGAAATAACTCTTGCGCCGGGCGCAAATCAATAAGGGGTTGGTCTGAAGTAGGTTCATTATTCATAGGTGTGGTTTGGGCGTAACGTCAAATAAACCAATCAGAACGCTATCCAACATTCCCTTTAAACGCAAGGGCGCAAGTTCCATGGCGGGTTGCTATTATTATGACGGATTTACTAGGCACACGCCAGGAGCGGTTCACAGCCGAGGAGACCGACGTTCTTGTAAGAGCAGTCAAAGACAGAGAAGTTATTTTGTATGGAGATAGGAGAAACCCGCCCAAATCAGCGTAGGTTAAACAGGCGTGAGAGGAAATAGCCACAATTGTCTCATCAGCTGGCATATCGTTGCGCCAAGCGCTACAATGATGTCAGGAGACGGGGGAATCCCAAGCTTGCCAGAATGCCAGCATAAATCGGGCACGCCGTGTAACGGGAGGTGGAGCTGCCTCAGGACCTGACGCCAGCAGAGGACATCGCTGTGTCCACCCTCACCGCTGAAAGGGTTTGGGGGCTTTGAAATCGGACCCAAGAAACGCAAGCAAGGTCCAACCCCAAAGTACTCTTACAAATCAAGTTCACATATATTAACTCTTTCACCGCCAGCGTTTTTAAAAAAAGTTGCCAGCCAGCGCCAGCGTTTTTCATGATTTTCACCAAAGTTTAATGCCTTCCAGAAATTGTTCTTCTTTAAATATATAAACATACAATATACCAAATGAAAGAACAGACCCTCTGCTTTCAAACAAAAAAAACCGTTTCATCCTACCTTTAGTGGTTCTTTTGCAATCAGCTTTTGAATATGGGTAGGTTTTTGCAAAAACACCATATTTTGAGCAAAAAGCAGAGATAATTCCATTTTTTCATAGAGATCCGATTCAGAGCGATCTTTAAAACAGACACGGACATGCAGCCGCTTGCCATAGGGCAATACTTCCGGTTTTAAAAAGTTGCAGAAGGGCGCCACCTGGTGGATAATAGCGGTATTGCGGAAAGACGGAAAATCTCGTCATTGGCGGAGAAGCGTTTTCTCTTAATTGACGAGATATCTCGTCAATGGCGGGGAAAGAGTTAAGGTTTCTTGTGAAAACATTTTAATTATTATTTACATAAAATAAACGTAATACAGTCACAAAACAAACGTATTATTATTAACTTATGAAAATATTTTAATCGTTATTTGCATGAGAATTTTTTAACGCAGCCACACAATAAATAAAAACTATCACCACAATGCTCACCACTATGTTTTCCCTTATCTCGTGTATTAATATTTTTTAGTGTTACAATTTATGATTTGCAAAAATAACTGTTGCATCTGTGTAGATTAGATGCAAAGTGTATGCGTGTTGTGCACGCTATACATTATGGTCAAGCATGCGCCCTTAAAATAGCATAATGAACCACGCGCAACGCGCCACTGACTTTAAACTTTTTTTTTCTGGTCAGTGGCGCAATTGTTTTTTGAAACTGCAAAATAGCATCAGGGATGGTTTGCGCCGGAACACGCCTCTTTTTTTGCGCTGAACCGCCCAGGGAGCGCAAGTTCATAACCTAGTTTGCCGACGTGCGTTTGTGGAGGAAAAAACCCGCTGTGCGCCGGTGCAAAATACGAATGATACATGCGTCACTGACAAAGTCAATTGCGCTGGGTGCAAGATAGGGCCCTATATGCGTTTCCTGTGAATCAAACCCGACCTTCGCACTAGTCTGTTAATGCAATGATCTACTGGGCTACATGACCATTACACATGTGCTCAATCCTTTATTTTATACACTTTAAAAATGTCGGGTTATTTTCAACCCAGAAAATGTTTATATTTGACCCAAAAATTGGTTTGTCCTTTACCCAACGCTGAAAATAACCCAGTATGTGTATGTTTTAAGGAAACTTGTAATTGTTGATCTGACTGTCTACTCTTTGATGTATGGTTTGTGTTCCTGGAAGGAGAGACCGTACTCTCTCAAAATAAATTAACTCAAAATTCACAAGAAAAAAACAACTGACAAGGCTGTTGGTAGATTTTGGAGCTGACTCTGTTTCAGATGGTTACTGTAGAGTTGTTTCATAAACTAAGAGATGAGTTGAAACTATTTAAATAATTTATTATTTGATATTAATAATTAGATATTAATAACAGGCCAGATTGTTTTGAAACTTATTGTATTTTACTAAACACCTCATTTTAAATTAAGACGACTATGACGTTTATCACTATACCAATCCCTTGCTCTTGCTTATTTTTCATACATTCTACTTTTATTAAGATCAACAATAAAAAAAACACACAAACCACCTCATCCAAACCTGCACACGCACACATGTAGCGGAGCAGCTAGCGGGCAGCAGCTTTCGTGTGTCATCAGGTGTGACCGTGGCATAAAGGGATTTGTGAGGTGATGTTCTGTTGTGCAGCTGCCATTTGAAGCCATGATCAAACAAAGCAGCCAATCCTCAGAGAGCCAAAAAGCACTCAACCTCAGTGCCAAAATGACGGAGGACTTATCAGATGGTAGCAAAACTAATGGAAAATTAGAAAGCGATCCATCAGGAGAACCCACGGGGACACAGGGTCAATTATTCTGCTTCTCGTGCTAATAAACAGTGGCTTGAGAGCCACACCCCTTAACTCACAACAAAACCACATTGTGTGTGTGTGTGTGTACGCCGGTGATATATGACCCTAGCTGTTTGCCACCATACATTTTTGTCAGTGATCAACACATAGGCCTTCCAGCACACACACAACTATATAGACACGCTAATCCATTTGCTTCCTTCTCCTTCCTGACTGTGCAGCGTGCTGCTGGGAGATTCGGGACCTGGTCACCATGGCAACCTGGCCAGTATAACAGCATATATGTGTGTGTGTGTGTGTATGTTTGTTCATATGGGCATATGCGTGGGTGTGTATGAGAACAAGGCCTACACAGGTTTTCTTACTTTTAGCTGCCAAAGAGGGGGCAGATACACACAAAAATGTAGTATAGGGAGATGATAAATATTCATGAATCTTCAAGAACAACATCCTTAAAACTGACTAAGTTTCTTTGCCTCTTCTATCCTCAGATAACATTTACATAAATGACCACAAAAAGCATCATGTCATTATGCTTGTTACTTATACATTCTAGAAAGTTCACCACACACCTTAGCTTACAATATGAGTCAACTAAACAGTACGCAGTGGCAATTATGGGCAGTTAGAGTTTTATGGTAATCTAGATTTTAACATTTTGTGGACAAAATATTGTTGCAAAAATGTGACTCACTGTCACATGCTGAGATGTTGATTGATCATTTTGCTCTACAGTTGTACAGTGTACTGCATGGTTTTAGCACATTTATATGTGATGACGGAGTTGCTACAGTATGATGTTCTGGGTGATTTTAAGATGGTTGCTTATGAGACCAAGTCAATAGCGCCCACCCCAAGTCTTAATTAATTGAAAGAAAGTAATGATTGACAAAGTATGTACCACCAAATATGTACATGCATTGAACTGTTGGTAGAAATCATCAATGAATTTATTGTTATTTCATTATTATTAATCATATGTATATGAAGATGGGTGAGAATCAACCTTTTCAGTCACATTGGGGGACCTTGCTGTTAGCCCTGCTGTTACCCCTAAAGTTAGCCCTGCTGGCAGGCAAGAACGGGTATTTTACCATGACACCCCTGGTGGATGGGCAAATGTCATGTGGCAGGGGCTATTGCAAGAGCTTTGTGAGAGGAAGACCTATATAGTTTTTCAAATCGAGGGACATAATAAAACAAAGTATTAGTAAATTTTTTACACCTTTTGCGTGTTTGCAAACAGAGATGACGGTTTTTGTGGGCGGAGCCCAATTGGTGGTAGAAAGTGACAGCTTTGCAATAGCGTTTTAGTGTTAAACTGTGATTTTTTTATGGATCCAGTGTTCTGTCGAAGTCTGTTTCTCTTTAGTGTAATGTTTCTTACAGCGCAGTGTTTCCCATACATTGATTTATTTGTGGTGGCCCACCACGGAATCAACACTGGCCCCCACAAATAGAATTTTCATGATTCCCATACATTTTTATTTCACTATTTAAAACAGCTTAATTTGGCTTAAAATATAATTTGATATATAATACAGATCAAATACAGATACAGATCAAAGAGTAGAAGTGAAACATATTTCAGGTGCCAACACTAGATCAAACGGAAACACGACATGATGACGTCACATATATGCTAATTAGCGGGTGACATCATCACCACCACAGTCTCTTCAAAATCCTGTGGGAAACACTGTTATAGCGATTTCACCACGTTATGTTTATTTTTTAGATAAATTAATAGTTTAAATGTCTTGGCCACTGATATGTGTGCCTGTATGTAATGTATATGTATTGTTCTGTATTGGCAAATCAATTATTTTTACAGTATGAATCGCTAAAGTACATATAAGAGCAATACTATCATGTATTCTATATAATATATATGATAAATATTTCATTATTTTCCTGTTTTCTATTATTTCTTTCTTATATTTATAGCCTACGTATTTGCTCTAAAACTATTATAAAACTATTATGTTTACATACAAATTAATTTGTATGGGTCTGTTTGTATATTAATAAGACTTTACATTATGTGTGGGTGTGTTATATTGATATATTTATGCAAACATCATAATTTTTGAACAAACAGGAAGAAGACATATGCTAAGATATAAGTTAAAAAGAAGTAATAGAAAATGGAAAAATTATGAACTATTTAATAAATGGTGATATTATTGATATAATGAACCCATTAAAATCTTTAATCCTACTAAATAAATTATAAATGTAATGTGATGAAAACGCTATAAGAGACACATAGAGGGAACAGAGTTTGACAGAACACCGGACATCTTCTCTAATTATTTTCTATTCTAATTATTTATAGATTTCCAAATGATTTCATCACCCCAGTCTGTCCATTTAAAGGCTTATTGCAACTATAAACACCTACGTTTATCTTCAAATGTCTTCGATGACGGCATACTATAAAAATTGTCATCTTTTTGACATTCCTATTTTTACGCTCAACAGCACAACAAGACATTTCATATGAGTTTTATTGTTTGTTTCACTCGTGTCTAATTTATTTTCACTGTTTTTCTGCCACCACAGCTTGCAGTGATGTAACTGTGACGTCTACTCCCAAAAGGTCTATAGCACTTAAGGCTTAAGGCTAGTCTTAGATTAAAATACATGTTTGAGCTGTCTCAACTGAAAATAACTTGCACTGACAGATTTTAAAATATGCCAGTGCCATTGATTTGTCTCAGGATACACACCAGTGGCGTCTTTTCCCAAAGCATGTTTATTAAAGATGCTTTAAACATCTTAATTTAACTAAGGCCTAGTCCTGGCTTTAGCTAAGCTTTGTCTGTAAAACCAGGACTATTAGGTCATATGACCTCATTGAGCACACAGAGTGGCGTACAGTAATACAACTGCTTTTAGTTTAGTAACAAAAATAGGCCTTTTGTATCTTAAATCAACCTTTTTGTAAAAAAAACCCCTACTATTCCTATTGAGTATTCTGATAAAACAATAAGTCAGGAAGGAGATGTTAACCCGACCTTACGACCGATTGAGTTCACACACTGAAAATTGTAAGTAAGTAACAGTGGCGGCCGGTGACTTCTTTTTTCGAGGGTGCTCGATGCGAAGTTCGTCACAACATGTATGTTGCCTGTCATGTGTGTGGTTCCTTTTTTCAAAATATGTGTTCTGCGTGTCAAGCGATCCTGTGTGCATCACGTGTCTTGTCAAAATAAGTGCCTGCTGCAGACACGTCTAAATGGTTTGTGATCAAAGAGACGCTTGCGTTTGCTAGATACTCTCATAATCTCATGCGTAATCAGACTTTACTGTTAAGGGAGTGTCTTGCATGTATTTTGTGAACGTGAGGGTCTTTTTTATCATAAATGGTTTGCAGTAGGCACTTATTTTTACAAAACACGTGATGCAGATGGTTTACATGATGCCACAAACACATATTTTGAAAACGCAAACAACACACATGACACTCCGAACACTTATTTTGAATTAGTGCCCCTCGGATGAGCAGTCACGAGCCGCCACTGGTAAATAGAGTGTCCTGTAGGATAGAGTACATGTGGTGTGCTCTATCCTATGCTGTAACTTTGGTCAAATGTGGTAGGACAGAAATTTTGCATAGCTCAGGGGGATACTTAGTACACTACTGTACCACCATAATAATTATCTGACTTCTTATGCTGATGTATGAGTAACAGACCCAAGACATTTCTAAAAGAACTGGGTGTCCTACCTGTCGGACAAAGCTGTTGGAGGTTGTATCTGAGGAGGTGCTGCCATCTGAGCGCTTAAAACGACTCTTCCTTTTAGCATACTTCCCCTGAAAAATGAAACAATATGGAAGAATTAGGAGAAGTAAGACAGAACAGAGACTGATGTGTATGCATGCTCTTTCATACACATACAACACAAGTTGGCATATTTGGTTTATGGGGACACAATGCATTTTATACTATACAAACTGTATATTCTATTCCCCTAACCTACCCCAGTCCCTAACCCCAACCATCACAAAAACCTATTGGCTTTTATTTTAGAAAAAGTACTATTTAGTATGTTTTTTAGCTGTGAAGTTCATGGTGACATTTCCTGTGTCCCCGTAAACCATGTTTATAAACATGTCATTATACACTATTCATGTCTCTGTGAACCACACACACACACACACACACACACACACACACACACACACACACACACACGCACGCACGTTCTGGTTTCCATGTTTTTTGGGGACATTCCATAGACGTAATGCATTTTATTCTGTACAAACTGTATATTCTATTCCCCTTACCTGCCCCATTCCATAACCCCAACCATCACAGGAAACTGTCTGATACCTTAGATTTTCAAGAAACATCATTCTGTTTGATTTATTAGCTTGTTTCCTCATGGGGACATCAAAATGTCCCCACAAGGTCACAAAAATACTGGTATTCCTATCTTTGTGGGGACAATTGGTCCCCCCAACGTGATAATTACCCGGCCGCACACACACACACACACACACACACACACACACACACACACACACACACACACACACACAGACTGAATTCAATGTCCTGTCCTGCGTATGTGTCTAGAAATTATTACCCATAATTATTACTCATATCCACAGGTTTTCTCAGTAATCTGATTGGCCTGAACATTGGCCTGGCTGCCCTCAGAAAAAGCCTCTATGTGAAATTTATAGGCGCCAGACTCGGTTGCCATGGAGATCAGAAGGCAGCTAATTGGGTTTGGTGGCACTAAAAGACCCTGATGGAAAAGGCAACACTGTTACATGTTCAAAACCCACATTCACACAGATGCACACAAACCATCTTAAAAAAACATCTGCAAAACCGTCATTATTCTTTTTTTATCTGACCAACACCTTCACCTTTATATAAGGTGTCCTTAATGTAAATGTAAGTCTGGTCCGCATCAGCACACAATTTTGGTTTAAATAAGACATTATCAATTAATATTTAGGGGTTATACAGCGTTCAGACAGTTAACACTTCTATTATTGCTTCAAAATGCTAAATATCTCAAGGTAGTTGTGTAACATTTTGTATCTTATTAAATATAAAAAAGTTTTTTTCTTTAAGAATACCTATTTTATTGCTAAAAAACTTTATTTTGTGTATTTGGTATAATACAATGTGTTTGTGTGGTTTATGGCAAAAAAAAATATTTTCGACATACCGTAAATTTTTTTAGCTCTAGATTTTCCTCTCTTCTTGAAACGCAATGATTCATGTACAAAACTCTGTCCCTACTGTACTAATTATGCAAAAATTATTATTTCTTATAATCGATTAATCTATTGATTGTTAGAATGATTAATCGACTTATCATCGATTATTTGTCGACAACTAATCAGTAAGTTTTGAACGATTATTTAGCTTTATCAATTAGTTAAATTGTTAAGTTATACATATTCTAACTAATAAAATACTTTGAGCAGGTCATTCTCTTAAGTCTTCAGATTTCTGTCCAACTCAAATTACATGCTTTCTAAGCATTGTTAAAATATTCTGTTCTCTTTCAATAGAAAAAAATAATATTATTGTGATTGGCCTGAATACCTCTGACGTCAGCCGGAAATGTGACGCTCCTTACCATGTTTGAAAGATTCGTTCACAATTCGATGCTGACAGGAGTTAACTTGCAGTCTGAGTCCAAAGCGGGAGGAATTATGATAATGTCGGTCTTTTCCACTTAAAGCCCAGGAAGTAAACTGTTGCCTACAATCTGTGTATTTGTTGTAGTCCAAGAAAAGAGATTTATGTCAGAAACGATAACTTGTGTCATCGTTTACTTTAGGGTTTGTATCGTTAACATGCTAATAAACACTTCCACACCAAAGGAAATGTAAAATCATGAATTGGATCATTGGTGCTTTTTAAATATGTTGAGAAATTAAATTGTATTGAATACATCTTAAATTATATGCTCTAGCACCTACTTGTGGGTTTTAGATTCAATGAATATCTCCGTATGCACCCTTTCTTATTTAACTATATTATTGCAGTAAAATCAGTGAAAACTTAGATATCATACTCGCTCTATCAGTTTGACATTCACATACCCCATTAACATTAAGATTGTGCTCTGACTGCTCTAATTCTAAACACACAAAAAAAAATTGACGGAAACAAGCTTAGTACCAAAACCCCAGATCCAGTTTAATAATTCTAGCCCTATGTCTTACTAGTTCTCTCCACATCAGGACAATAACTTGGACTGATCACCAACTCTGTTGTGATTTAACACCTCTTCTCAAGCACAAGGCAGTTACAGAGATGAAGAGAAAAACAGCAGGTAGGAGAAAAAGTGATGAGAGAATAAAATTAATTTATTAAATAATCTGACTTTGTCTGACTAGAAAAAGATTTAGCAAGTGTATACCAAGCCGTTTCATATCACTGTCTCCAGAAAGATTAATAAAATATATGAATACATAATAAAAAATGAAATGAATACAACACGAAAGTAAGTTTGTACTCTTCAGTCAGAATTTCATTAAACAGATAAAACACGCATCAAACACACACAGGTTGCTTTAAAGAAACTCAGATCCTAATATCCTTCAATAGGAAATATGTGTGAAAGGCAGGAAATGGTTATATTCTACAAAAGCAGATCACAGAAAGGCCAACTAAATGTCAAGGGAGGGAGGTGGGATGTATTGCTATGGTGATGAGAGACTTCCTGTTGACAAACAACCTCTGAGTCTAATTGGGTAATTAAGGGGGGGAAGCTGTGCTAGAGGCGGGAGGAGGATTTTAGAGTTATTATGTGTAACGATTAGTTCATCACAGACGGAAGAAGAAAAGAGGCATAGGAAAGTCCAAAAATAAAATTTCTGTCATAATTTACTTACAAGTTGTTACAAACCTAACGCTATTTTATTATGAGACATAAAAGCAGATGTTAAGAAAAAATTTTACCATTACCTTTTCTTTTAAGGAAAAAAAAACGTAGCATTAACCTTGTGTTTCATACAAGAGAAAGTGACATGTCCAAAACAACATGAGGGTAAATAACTTTTTAAAAAAGTTCAACCAGTGTCCTTAAAGGAATAAATCTAAGCAAACTTCTCATTTATGATCTTTGACAAAAGTAATACTTAATACTAGCAAGCACACTTTTTCTGCCAACCAATTTGCTCACTTACACACAAGCACACTCCACACTCCACCTCCTCATAGTTATGTATAGATGTGATTCAGATAGAGCACATCTCCACAGCACAGGTCACAAACACATACGCACACATACAATTACGCTACTGGATTATATAAAACCCATTATATAAAAACAGCCCTAACATTAAGAAACACTATACTGAAATACAATAAAAAAACACCCAGACACAAAACTGAGTGGCATAGAATGGAACAGGTGTATGTTCACACATTATCACTGAGAAAGATACAGTGAGAAAAACTGATGGTATATTTGTACAAGGGTGTAGTTAGTACCTGTCCACTTTTGAGGTCACATGTGGGTGCAGTTTGCCCCCCCACACGATGAGGACAGAGACGCCATGTGATGACATCATAGTCTACAGTGTATTTCAGTATCATATGCAAATGTCTGATCCATGGACAATTGTAAATGAATTAACAACCTAAAGCGATTAATACGATGTTATAGATGACGTAATACCACACCGATATAATAGGCTCCTAAACCAACATTTTTAACTGAGGAAAAGATTTTTAGCTAAATTGTAATTTTGTTAAAAGTAATGCTTCGTAAGTTATCAACAGATAGATAGAAAGATAAATAAATAAATACTCGTTCCGTATGGACACGAACAAAAAAGTAAAAAGGGACACAACGAAATTGGTTACGAAATAATATTAGCTCGTTACTTAAAGAAGAAATACCCAGTTCTCATCAAACATATCTTCATACTCTGTAAAACAATGAAAATTTTTACAAAACAACTTTCTCCTCATGTCCTTATAACACGCGTCTAAAAGGCATTATGGAGAGCGAGAGCGTAAAGATGCAGTCTTGTTGCCAAGTAACGATTATATTAGCGTTCTGGGAGGGCGAATAATATTTTAAATAAACATAAATCTGTGTTTTGTTCAAATTAGTCGCTTTTTGATAGTAGGAAGATGGTGTGTATTTTGCTGTTGTCATTTGTTGCATGCACTAGTGTCGCTCTTACCTGAGCGTGAGAGCCGTGGTGGTCGAACATGTCCATCTGGATTTCCTGGGTTGAGGTGGAAGGCGTCCTGGACATAATACCCTCCTGTACCATTGATTTAAACTTTAAATTCGTTTTCTATTGTTTCATTTATATCCTGATTTTAGTTTATTACTCATGGTTAAAGGATAAAAGAAAAACAAAGGTGTTTTTTTCTCTTTCCGCCCCTTACAGATGGCTTGTCACTGCGATGTTGCGCTCCCGGCCCTTGGTGGCGTTGAACAGCAACCGTCCTCCTTTGCAAAAACACGGACCACAGTCTCCAGCTGTTCAGCAGAGGGACCAGACCCCGCCCTCCTACTCTCGTCTATCAATCAGCTATAAATTGGGCGGGTCTTACTGACTGTACTGGTACCCATTGGTTGATCAAATCGAAATTGCAATGAGATGGATGATGGAGCTTGATGACTGCTCTCATCCCCCACTACACTACATATGACCACACCCATTTCCTTTTGTGCCGTGCACAATTTTGTTGTCAAATTCACAAAACGTATTAACCTTATTTCGGTGCTGTAAAGGTCCATTGTCTAATAATAATAATAATAATAACAATTACAACAACTGCATTTTTAAATGATAAAACTTAATGTTAGATATTTACCCTTTAGATATAATTAATAAGGCACTGATATTGCACTTATTTACTGATGTACGCTTGTTGAGACTTGTTTTATTTCAAATATGTTACACCTTTTAAACTCATCTTATGTTCTACAGTTGAACATTTTATTATACAATAAATGATTGTGTTTTTTAGCATTTTCTTTATTCAACAGGTACAGTATGGCCGTTTCTCAATCCGAAGGCTGCATCCTCTGGAGGACGCATTTGCAGGCTGCATACATCATCAAGACTTTCTTATTTAAGAATATTAACAATTATAAAGTTGACTTTTATTCTTAGTTGAGTAAATTGATGTAATGTGTTTATGAATTGGGAATATGCTCAACAACAAAAAACAGGCTTGATGACGTATCCAGCCTTCATATGCGCCCTTCGGAGGCTGCAGCCTTCAGATTGAGAAACAGTTCTTATCATCAGACAACAGGTAAAACATTGCCCTCATGTGGCCGGTTCATTAAACAGCTAATCAAAATGGGCCTACAACTACCAATGCCTAAACACCAAGCGAGTACCATGTGGATTATACCATTCATGTTTTTTAAGGGGGTTACTACGTTTGAAAGTTTATTAGTCGTGATACTATTTTTACTAATATAATTGTTTTAACTGCTAAACTGTCTAATATGTATCGTACGAGTACAGTAACCCCTTTAGTGAAATAATTTATCCGATTTAACACATTCAAATTATATATGTATAGATCCCTCCCCCTTTAAGATAACGACAGAACCCAAAAGCTGTCAGTACCGTGTCTTCTGCAACCAAGTTTCAGCCATGAGGTAAAGATTGTGAATGTATTATCGTTTCGTATTGATTTATTTGCGTTTTGTTTGTGGTTTATTAAAAAAAAGTAAACAATTTGTGAAGTAGCGATACTACTCGCAGCGTTTTAGAAAGCACGTGTATGAGGACGACGATTTGTGCTGCGATGCTTGCCATGGATTGAAACGCCATATTGTGTCAGACTGGCAAAAACGTTGTTGTTTCAGTCCTACTGCGTTTGTTAACATTTATAACAAACGTAGTTACCAGTTTTGTTGTAATTAAAAAAATAATTTATTAGAATGTAATGACGTTCATATGGTGTATTTTGCCTGTTAAGCGTAATTGGCAGACTTCCAATAGACTCGTTTAACATGCTCAGACATGCCTCGTCCATATATTATTGAACAATTTACGCTTATTGATTTGTTTTAGTATTCTGAAGGTAGGTTTTTGAAATTAAACGTTCATATAACCTTACCTAATATTGTTTTTCTGTCTCGTTTTAGTTATACCAGCCAGTTTTTAGTTACTTACACAAATTGATAAGAAAGTTATATTGTAAATTATAATGTAGTCCATTGAAAGAAACTTCAATCCAAATTATTTCCTGTCTAGTTAAAAAAACTTGATTAACAATTAAATGTGGTATCTTAAATGTTTAAACTAAAGCAATATATACATTTTTATACACATTTCTTTCCAGCATGCTCAGGCTTCAGAAGAGGTTGGCGTCCAGCGTTTTGGGCTGTGGCAAGAAGAAGGTATGGCTGGACCCAAATGAGACCAATGAGATCGCAAACGCCAACTCTCGTAAGCAGTCCAGGCCCAGATCCAATTTTTTGTTGTTTTCTTGGTGCAAACATAAACTGGTTGTCTTAACTTCTCTTTATTTAAATACATAGGGCAGCAGATTCGAAAGCTGGTGAAGGACGGTCTGATCATCAAGAAGCCAGTGACGGTTCACTCTCGTGCACGATGCCGCAAGAATACACTGGCACGCCGGAAGGGTCGTCACATGGGCGTTGGTTTGTACCAGTTTAATGTTGTTTGATCACCAGTAACAATATTAATCCATGATGCTACGAAAGCGGGCTGTCAGTGCTACTCAAAAAAACCTTCATAGACATCACACTCTCTTTTCTAGGTGTGATGTGATTGTTGTGTTTTTGTGCAGGTAAGAGAAAGGGTACAGCAAATGCACGTATGCCAGAAAAGCTGTGCTGGATGAGACGCATGCGTATTCTGCGACGGCTTCTGAGACGTTACAGAGAATCCAAGAAGATCGACAGGCATATGTAAGGCCTCTGAATTCCAGCAGCACACGTTCCCAGAATTTGAATGCTAAAGTTAAAATAGTTTAGGGCGTTCACACTTTATGATCTGTACTCAAGTACACCCGTGTCTTTAAAAGATGTGATTGTTTTGAAGAAACTGAAAGGTATGCGCGATCGGGTTCATTGTTATTATGAGATTATGGCATGAAATCGTGCTCCGCGCACAGATCGATTGGCATATAAGGCTTTTACGCAACCTGATTGGAGAGCAGACCGCTCCCGTATATACTTTTATATCTCTTGCGGTTATTTAATGTCACAATCCGATTGGTCCATGATGTCAGCATGATGTCAAACACACCTCTGTTATCTGGGGTAATTTAGGATGTGGTGACATGCGCCCTGGTACGGAGCGATCACACTAGCCAAACCAAACATACTTTGGGGTCAAGTGTACTCTGGTACGGTTCACATAATGTGAGTACACCTTTAACTTTTTCACCGCCAGCGTTTAAAAAAAAAGTTGCCAGCCAGTGCCACCATTTATCATGAATTTAACAGAAGTTTAATGCCTTCCAGAAAATGTTCTTTTTTAAATATATAAACATACAGTATATCAAATGAAAGATCAGACCCTCTGCTTTCATGCAAAAAAAAAACTTTCATCCTACCTTCATTAGTTCTCTTTTTATCACCTCGCAAACATGGGTAGGTTTCTTCAAAACACCACATTTTTGAGATAATTCAATTTTGTGTGTAGGACTTTTGAATAAGATCAGATGCAGAGCGATCTTTAAAACATACACGAAGGTCTTTCTTTTTCACGTGAGGCGTTACTTCCGGGTTGTAAAAGTTGCGGAAGTGTGCGGTATTGCGGAAAGCCGGAAATTCTCGTCATTGGCAGGAAAGCGTTTTCTCTTAATTGACGAAATAACTCGTCAATGGCGGGGAAAGAGTTGGGGGTCACCGGTATTTCATGCATTTTGACTTATAAACACAGTTTAAGAGTTGTTTCCTCATGCTAAACAAATGCAGTGTCAAAAAAGCAGTTGGACGTGTTACAGAGTATTTTTGTGCCGAATGCACTTCGCCAGGGTTCGTACAAATTTCAAATTTTTTTTTTTTTTATTACGGACCAGCTGTCTTTTCAGAGGTACGCTACACGTATCACTTGTTTTTATGGGCACTTCCCCCGGGAAACCACGCCCACACGTCAATCAGCGGGAGAGCGAGAACCAAGGACGCTAAGTTACAGACATCACTTCACGCGACAGCTTTGTTTTATATCAAAACTCAACAATGGCACAAAAGAAGAAGTGTGTTTTTGGATGTAAGGAAAAGAAAGCCAGCATTATGAGAACAATGGATATAGTTTGTTTTTCCGGGATAGCAGAGGAGTTTGGTATGTGTGTTTGTTTAACGCTTGATTTCATAAAAAGTCCGAACCGTGTCACGAGTTGCATGCGGTAAGTAAGACTTCTGTGTTATGTTGGGAATGTGTGAATATTATATTAATGACACGAAGTGTTGTATAAAGTGTTGACTCGTAACTCGCTCCTCCCGCCGTTTGTAACCCTCCTTCCGAATTCTTCTGTACGTTATCGGAAAGAAGCTAATCTGTCTTTTATAAATCTGATAAAGACCCTTTGGAGATATGAATGATGTAATACTACTCTATAGGTACTCCAGATTAACATCTGATACGCAGAAACAGCATGTGTTATGGATGCTTGAAATAATAGATAGTGAGTCAAAAATGAGCTGCATCCACTACAGCACCCACAAAAATTTCTTAATTTATTTAGGTTTGTGCATTTGATATTCAACAGCTATACACCATGGTTTAGTTATGAATGTTACATATACAATACATTTACATTTAGTCTTTTTGCAGATGCTTTTGTCCAAAGCGATTGTGAGAATACATTCTGTGTATGAGGATCCATCAGGTATTAAGTTTATTTATCCATTTCTGTTTTTATCTCAGGTACCACAGTTTATATTTGAGGGCAAAGGGCAATGTGTTCAAGAACAAACGTATCTTGATGGAGCACATTCACAAACTCAAAGCAGACAAGGCCCGCAAGAAGCTTTTGGCGTAAGTGATCTACATAATACAGTGTGCTCCTCATCACTGCACTCAGTGCTTGCGGTTCTCACAGGAATCTTTTACTGTGCTTTACTGTAGTTTAAAAGGTAATCTGTGTTTTCTTGTCACAGTGATCAAGCAGAGGCCCGTCGCTCAAAGACCCGGGAGGCAAGAAAGCGCCGTGAGGAAAGGCAGCAGGCAAAGAAAGAGGAAATTATTAAAACTCTTTCCAAAGATGAAGAATCCAAGAAATAAGATTTTCTTTTTGTGAGACAGTGATAAATGATTGTATAATGTTTAAAAAAATAAATATACAATTTATTACAGCTTTCCAGAGTCAATGCAGTATTTTTCCAACACAGTAATCCTGTGGCTTTAAAACATGGCATTTGTTTTATAAACAAGTCATTTCTTATAACAAGAAAACTCATAATTCAGGTATTCAATCAGTTTAAGAATGGTGGACCATCAACAACAGTCTGAAACTTGAACGTTTACATAAATGGTTCTCAAACTGTTTTTAAGACACAACTCTTTTATGAAACACATTAAAGGGACACCATGAAACATTTTGGCCACTAGGGGGTGCTAGACACGTATTTTTCACTTCTAGCGCCCCTAGAGCCCACAAGCGCCGCAGCACTGTCGCAAATGAAAGGAACTGGCCAACCTTAAAACTAAACTTAAAACTAAACATTTAAAATGCTAAACGATCAGCATTTTGAGACAACAGGGAGAAACGCAGTCATGTTACAACTTTCTGATGAGGAACTTGTCGTGGCAGAAGCCATTTCTCAATCTGAAGGTTGCAGCCTCCGGATGTCGTATTTCTAAGCTGTATACGTCATCAAGACTCTCTTATTTCACAATATTAACAATTACAAAGTTGACTATTATACATAGTTAATCGTAAATTGTTGCAGTATGCTTATGACTTGCGAATGTAATGCTCAGTTTACCTTAATAACCCAGGTTTGATGACGTGTGCAGCCTGCATATTTGACCTCCGGAGGCTGCAGCCTTCCAATTCAGAAACGACCAGACGTATTTCCTTGCCTTTTTCCAAACAAATATTGTTGCATCCTCTCTCTCTCCCTCGCCACCAGGATTTTCCGCAATGTCGCTCGTTATTCCTCTTTTTTGTGTGAAAATCGCTCCAAATCCAAGTAAACCCATGCGTTTAGGTCTGCCGCTTTGTAATACGTCACGCGAGTGACAGCGGAACGCAGCAAATGAGGAAGAGAGAAACGCTCGGATCTGATTGGTGAATGAGTAGGGTTTGGTTTTACACTGTGAGCAAGTTTGACTGCTGTAGCATCTTGGATTGTAGTGTAAATACCATAGACACAGTAAAAGAAAGGTAAATACGTGAACACAGCATCTGAATACAGGGAACTATATGCAATATAATCGCCGTAATTTATAAAGAACATCGCATTTATGTATGAATCAACAGTTTATATAAAAAATTGCCTTAAAGGGGAATCGAACCCGGGTCGCCCGTGTCATAGGTCCGTGACACTAAAGACTGTGCCACAGAGTCACATAATAGAAACTGCTCTCTACACTCCTTAAGTAGCCTCCAGCAAAATCCACGTTAAAAACAAATTGTGTGGAGGAAGTGACGTATGCCGTAAAGCAGTCGAATTTTGTAGTTTTTTTTGTGCTCTGGTTACTACCAGAAACCCTAAGTTTTAAAATACGAGTAAAAGTGATACAGACCCCGTCAGGCTATGGTAGATATGTCATTCAACCTATTTAAAGTCGATGTACTATCACAAGGGTCTTGAAAATGTATTATGAAGGTTGAAAAATTACATGGTGTCACTTTAATTTATCATCAGAAAGGGAATTACCACTGGTTTACAACAAAAGGACTTTAAAAACAAATAAAACAGTTCATCAATGTAAATAAGTGCTCTTGTTCTGAAATGAAAAGCATTAAATATAAAACGCATGTTATGTGATATTGTTCATGTTGTTGTAATGCAGTTTACGGTGTCTGCTTTCTCTTGCAGTGGGTTGTAGGGCACCTGTCTTACTCTTTGAGATGCTGCTCTTATCCTGCAGAAACATGATAAATATAACTTAGCTTTGGTGGTAAAAAGCATTTGGCACTAGAAACTGATTCTTAAAAACAATTGCTACTGTCATTAAAGCTATCATAAATATTCACAAAAAAGTACATTTTGGAATTTTTTAGCACAGTATTATAATTAAAAAGATGTAAGGAACATAAGTCAACATTTTGATGAGTGGAAAATAAGAGACATTACCAAATAAACATCAGACAGAATGCCAGTACAGTGAATAAAGCAAACACCAGGCCTTTGATTGTCCACCTTAATTCATTCTTGAAACCTGCTTGACCGAAGATTCACAGACAAGCCATTACAAATAGACCAAGTCAATAAATTAAGGAAAATTTAAGTCCTCCAAATTAGTTTGTCATTTACTTGCATTCAAAAAGGCAAAAATATTTAACCACATCCAATAATCATATGTTAGGGTTTATTCAAAGAACTGACTTAGTACCTTCAACGACATTAACAGGGATGGTCATGCTTGCAAGACCAAGAGCACTTCTGCTGACACACATGGTGCTGTTGATCGTGAAGTTTCCAACGTGGATTCTGAAGGTGCTTATTACAGTCATGTGACTGTCAGATGCTTTGTCTGTGATGAAATCATGTTCGTCCTGTGCTAGAGACCAGTAAATATCAGGCAAAGGTACACCTTGACTCACGCACACACAGGTGAGAAGATCCTGTGATAGTGTGCATGAAGAACTGTTCAGTATCTCAGGTTGAGCTGCAAAACCATACAAACATTACACTGTATTATAACATTAATAAAGATTGCAATGACAAGCTTTTCGTCTTGAAGCATAAATTGAGATGTAAAGTTGAAATGCACTTACAGTGAACTGTTAAAGTAACCGTATCACTGGCACTCAGATTTCTTCCATATGTAGCCTCGCATGTTATTTTTGTTTGGTGATCTTCAGGGACAGGTGTGTAAAGAAGCTGTTCAGAGTATCCTAAATATTTGTTCTGTTTGTCTGCATATTTTAAGGGTATTATTTGTTTGGAGCCCTTTCCAAGCTCTTTCCAAGTCACTTTTGGATCCCTTCCCGGGCAGTTTTTTGAGAGGCTGCAGGTTAAATTATTCTTCTCTCCAGCTACAAAAACTCCAGTGCTTGGAGTGAGACTAACTTTTGCTGAGAAAAAATAAGATTATACAAAAAAGATTCATACGTGGTGCAGCTGTAGATTGTTTATTAGTATTTTACAAAATCAACATTAAAACGGAATCTCTGAAACGTGCATAAAGTTCTGCCCAAATGTTTCAGTGCTAAATTATGCTGTAAATGCCTGTAATGCTGCTATATTGATCAATACTTGTTTCTCTTACTATTATTTCCTGGACCTAACAGCCCATGTGATGTCTCTACTTGCGTTATTTGTATTTTAAAATGAACAAAACATTTGAATTAAATGATTAAAATCATTTATAAAAAGTTAGTTGTGATCATTGATTCTGATTGGTCAACAGCTGTGCTTTATTCACGATAAAACACGGCTATGACTACTTCATCCAGTGGTTAAAGGGGTTGCAGGCACTTATACAGCAAAGCCTCTCGAACCTTATTGCTTACGTAGTCAGAAAGTTTGTTTATGTGAATCTTATATACTCAAAAATTAGAGATTTCAGATAATACATGGCTTCTGTTCTAAGCTAATCCTCAAACCTTACGGTTTATAGCTAACATTTTAACAGTTTTGACTACCTAAACTAATGTTTGCCCACATAAAACATACTGTAGTAAACTATAGTAAAATTATAGTATATTATAGTAATTACCACACTTTGTATACTGTAGTACTAATTGATAAACACAATTTAATAACCCTTCTGAAAAAACAGCTGAAACCGACTGACCACCAGCTTGACCAGGTTGGAATACCATCTTGACCAACTTAAAGGCGGGGTGCATGATTTAAAAAAACACTTTGGAAAAGGGATTCGGGGCAACTACCAAAACACACTTGTAGCTAATCAGCAGTAAGGGGCGTGTCTACTAACTGACATCGTTGAATGGGTCGCGTATGCGTGGGGTGGGTCTATCAAAAGAAGGTTCAGATTAGGGCTGGGCGATAAATTGATATCGATATACACCTTTATTGATAACGACAGGGAGAAAAGTTCGATATGATGCCTATGATGTTAATGCATTGCTAAAACTACATTGGACTACATTACATTGCCGTTCCTAGATCTTAAACAGCCTAATATATGCCCTGATAAAGGAGCGTGCTGCGAGTGACAACCAAACAGCCGATAACAAGTGTAACTGTGGGGTTCGGTTGCGCCATCGCCCTGTAACAGGAAAAGCACGAAAAGGTGTAAAAGTGTGTGCTGTGGCCGAGGAGATTGTCAATAATAAAAGGAAATGTGCCAGTGTGGCAGTTCTTTGGTTTGTTGCATCTGACCAGCAACAATGTTGTGTGTAAGCTGTGCATACTTGTGGGCCGGGTATACTTCTTTTCAGTGTCTGGCCGACACATACGGAATACAAATTATTTCTTATTTAAATTATTACAGTACATTAAAAATGTAGGTTAAGAAAAGTAGGTGATCCACCGTTGCAAACAAAGTTTAGGACAAACAATAAGAAACAAAGAACAGGAATCAAACATTATGGTGACGAAAATGCTCCAGGGAGAGCATTTTTAGAGTTTATTTAACACCAATTTAATTTTTATTTAAGATATACACATTTTTTATACTGCTAAACTAAAATTGTTTATGGTTTGCCTTAATAAAGTGTGTAAATAAACATACAGTGGTTAAATTAAAACTTTTTTCTACTTGTCTAATTTTTTAGAAAAGCTTAAAAAAAGGAATCGATAATTATCGCTATCGAATGATACAACACGTTATATCGATGATAAACATTTTGGCTCTATCGCCCAGCCCTAGTCCAGATTCTATTGTGGTAGGGGCGTGTTTGTTTAGGTGATTTCAAATGGCTTTCAGAGATCATGCACCCTGCCTTTAAACCAGCTAAAACCAAGCTGGTGGATCAGATAGTCTTCTAGTATGGCCAGCTAAGACCACTGACCAACTAAAAAAGTGAGCAAAACACTTATAAAACCCTCCTGTTACACCAGCTACAACCAGAATGGGTTAAAACAAACTAGTTTGGGTCAGTTTTAGCTGTTTTCTCAGTAGGGGAAGTAGGCCTATACCACAGTATTTTTTCATGTGAGTAATATACCTCTAAAAATACTATTAGCCAGAAAGAGGTGTTATTTAGTTATTTTCGTAATCTCAGTTCCCTCTGCACATACGTACCAAAACAGGGAGCCACTTTAACTCTGTCTGGAAAAACATGTCTTTCTTTTGTTCCCCATTCAAGCATGAACCCATACTCTCCTGAAAGGTCCTGCGTGTTACGCAAAATAATGCTGCACTCTGAATATATAGAAATCATTGGGCTGTAGAGTCCATCTTTTCTCTCCACCTCTGGTGGTCTGAGGGGAAACTCAGGACTGCCTCTGAACCAAACTTGACGGCCAGGGTGCGTTCTCATTGGAGCGCTAAATGCACACGGGATCAAAGCAACTCCCCTCTTCGGCACCACAAACTTCTTTGGCAGATCCAGCTCGAATCTATAATCACCTGCATACAACAGATAGCACTGTAGACCAAAAACACAAAACCATTTATATTGTTTTTAAAAAGTCACTAAATGTTTTTTTTTACTCACCTCCAGGAGCTAGACAACAATTAGTCGATCCAGTCCACATTTGCAGAACGCATAACAAAACCAGGCTGCGCGCTTGAAGATCAGCTAATGGCTTCATTCTGCAAAGTTAATGTGGTCATAAAGTTTACATACAGCCTACGACGTTGTATTCAAGAATTGCCTAATGACGCATTTACATAATCTTTTTGCGTTGTTCCCGATCTCCTCATAAGCCAAATTTAACTTCTGTAGAAACATATTGTGTTGTTGAACATTTCGTTTGACTTACTTATTTTCAAATGAAAAGATTTAGAAACATTTGCTTTACATATGGGCGTGTACTTCCGTGTTATTTATCATGTTGTACGTTAACTTACATAACCGTACAACGCATCTTTCCTAAATGTTAAAGGCGCATTTTGAATCCATGTCAGATGAGTCCCCTTGTTAAACGTGACTGATAAACTAATCATAAACCTCAACCATTATGAGAAATGAGAAAAAAACGTAAACAAACTTACCTAAAGATCAATCCTCTATATCCACAACCTCAGCCTGTCAAAAAAATGTCTCTGCGATTACTTTCATTCGCGTGCGACACGTTTATTTCACAACGTCATACACAGCACGTTGCTATTGGTTAATCTGTGCTACCAAAAAACATGAGAGCAAACGGAAAACTACCTTGTTTACATCGTATATTTTGTATGGTACTGTGCTCGAACACTAGGTGGGGATGTTTGACAACTTCTAGTGGGTCAGGCAAAAGCTAGCAAACCCAAAATTGCAATCAAATAAAATAAAACAAAAAGATTGTGACTACTTTATCAGGAAGCATCTTCTGGAAAATATATCAGATTATATTTTATAATCTCTATTATTTAATATTTCCTTTTATTAACAATAAAACAACTTCTCAGTTCCTAGATTAATTTATGAATTGTTTTTGAAAAACCAAAACTTCCTAAAGTGAAAACATACAAGGTTCATTCTACGAAAATGTACATTTTTCTGTCCCTACCCTTTACAGAAATATTACACTTGAAACATTTTTTTTATATTTTAAAATGAATCAAAATGTTATTTGAATAATTACACCTTCTTGAGCCATCAATGTAACAATATTAGATTTTTATTAATAACCATGGAAGTGCTCGTTCCCACAGTCATGTACAGAGGGAAAATGCTTTATTTTGAGATCAAAAACAGTGTTTTCTTCCATTTAAAATATAATAATGTGGCCATAACTATCAAATTTATTATATATATTACATTAAAAGACAAAATGCTAAATAAATATTATAAAATATGTAATGAAAGTAGTGGTCCCCTGGAGATGTGTCACTGGTGTTACCGGTTAACAAAAAAGCTCTTATTTTTAAATCAAAATCACACTGATGACATAACTTGACTTCCTTCTTTCAATTTCCTGGTGATCTATGAAGAGACACCCATATAAGTCCACTGTCTCTTTTAAGTTATCAGAAATCTTTTAATTTATCTAATTATTTCATATGAAGCTTTTAGTTTAAGTCACTGTATGACCTCCTTTATTGTTTGAGAATTGCAAAAAACTAAAATCCAAATGGATTAAACTACTTAATTAAGTGTATATACAATGATTGACAACATGTTGTTTGATACTTTGCAGCAGAAATTTTGTAAAATGCCGTTTTCATCAAAATTGTCACTGGTGTTACCTTCCTTATGGGTGTTATGTTTGTTTTCACATTAAATAAAATCTTTCACATGTGACTGATACATTTTAATTTATTGAATTCTGCTACACTTAAGAATTAAGCTTTAAAGCTGAAAAAAAATGCATAAACACCTTTAATATTGCTAAAGACGTAAGGTAATACCAGTGACAAAAAAGGTCTATGCAGTCTTGAAGTACATGCACACAAAAAAGCATTAAGCTGTCATTTATGTGTACTCATAAAGTCAAAGAGTATTGTGGTCTAAGTTTAAATGTTAGAAAAAGAAATACATTTTAAGACATCTTGCCATACCAAAAGTGGATGTTTCTGTATGACCCACAAACCAGCAGATTGCCAGCATTAACATCCACAGCAGCCTACTGTTCTGAATGCAAAATGTATTTTAATAGAAAGGTTTTTTTACACACATATAAAAATAGATACATAACATGTCAAGAAACGAGTAGAAATTTTGTTTCTTTTTAAAAATATTTAACCATTTAAACAGGAGATCATAATCTAAATGTGAAGCAATAAAACACAAGGAAACCAGTCCAGTGTTTGTATTTTTGATGTTGCCATGCGTAGCCAAATTCACACGAATTGCACTTATTTCACACACACAAAAATAATTCAAATGCATGCAAAAATGTATATATCTTGTATCATGAACACACAATTGTAGCTGAAACCCAAGGCACTGCAATATGCCTTATACATAGCATAATATAATAACTTCTACACTTATTTTTATTCAGTGTCTGGATTATCTTCAAAACTCACAGGAAGTTCATTTGCATGATCTGGATTACCTTCAGTTATCACTGGAAGTGTCATATATGCCTGACCAAGGTCATTTCTGCTGACACAAATCACAGCACCTTTGCTGCCGAAATCTTCAGCAGTCATTGTGAAGGTGCTGTTTACGGTCACATGATGGTCCGACGCCCTGAATGGGTTAACATTTTGATTGTCCTGCAGTAGGGGCCAGTGAATATCAGGCAAAGGTACACCCTGACTCACACACACACAGGTGAGAAGATCTTGCTTTAGTGTGCATGCAGAACTGTTCAGTATCTGAGGCTGAGCTGCAGAAACATACAGTACAGACATGATAAGATCACTTACACATATATAAAACGAGTTTAGTGTATAAATGCAACTGCACTTACATTGAACCGTTAAAGTAACCGTAGCACTGG